>NC_090265.1:491460274-491787774 GCF_040414725.1 Anabrus simplex
AGGCAGGCAGGGATTTGTACGTAGATGAAAGAAACAGAGCGAAACAAATAGTTGTTGAATCCAAAAAGAAGTCATGGGAAGATTTTGGTAATAACCTGGAAAAGCTAGGTCAAGCAGCAGGGAAACCTTTCGGGACAGTAATAAAGAATCTTAGGAAGGGAGGGAAAAAAGAAATGAACCGTGTTTTGAGTAATTCAGGTGAACTCATAATAGATCCCAGGGAATCACTGGAGAGGTGGAGGGAATATTTTGAACATCTTCTCAATGTAAAAGGAAATCATCCTGGTGGTGTTGCAAACAGCCAAGCTCATGGGGAGGAGGAAAATCAAGTTGGTGAAATTATGCTTGAGGAAGTGGAAAGGATGGTAAATAAACTCCATTGTCATAAGGCAGCAAGAATAGATGAAATTAGACCTGAAATCGTGAAGTATATATAGTGGGAAGGCAGGGATGAAATGGCTTCATAGAGTAGTAAAATTAGCATGGAGTGTTGATAAAGTACCTTCAGATTGGACAAAAGCAGTAATTGCACCTATCTATAAGCAAGGGAACAGGAAGGATTGCAACAACTATCGAGGTATCTCATTGATTAGTATACCAGGCAAAGTATATACTGGCATCTTGGAAGGGAGGGTGCGATCAGTCGTTGAGAGGAAGTTGGATGAAACCCAGTGTGGTTTCAGACCACAGAGAGGCTGTCGGGATCAGATTTTCAGTATGTGCCAGGTAATTGAAAAATGCTACGAGAGGAATAGGCAGTTGTGTTTATGTTTCGTAGATCTAGAGAAAGCGTATGACAGGGTACCGAGGGAAAATATGTTCACTATACTGGGGGACTATGGAATTAAAGGTAGATTATTAAAATCAATCAAAGACATTTATGTTGACAATTGGGCTTCAGTGAGAATTGGTGGTAGAATGAGTTCTTGGTTCAGGGTACTTACAGGGGTTAGACAAGGATGTAATCTTTCACCTTTGCTGTTCGTAGTTTACATGGATCATCTGCTGAAAGGTATAAAATGGCAGGGAGGGATTCAGTTACGTGGAAATGTAGTAAGCAGTTTGGCCTATGCTGACGACTTGGTCTTAATGGCAGACTGTGCCGAAAGCCTGCAGTCTAATATCTTGGAACTTGAAAATAGGTGCAATGAGTATGGTATGAAAATTAGCCTCTCGAAGACTAAATTGATGTCAGTAGGTAAGAAATTCAACAGAACTGAATGTCAGATTGGTGATACAAAGCTAGAACAGGTCGATAAAGTATTTAGGTTGTGTGTTCTCCCAGGATGATAATATAGTAAGTGAGATTGAATTAAGGTGTAGTAAAGCTAATGCAGTGAGCTCGCAGTTGCAATCAGCAGTATTCTGTAAAAAGGAAGTCAGCACCCAGACAAAACTATCTTTACATCGGTCTGTTTTCAGACCAACTTTGCTTTATGGGAGCAAAAGCTGGGTGGACTCAGGATATCATATTCATAAGTTAGAAGTAACAGACATGAAAGTAGCAAGAATGATTGCTGGTACAAACAGGTGGGAACAATGGCAGGAGAGTACTTGGAATGAGGAGATAAGGGCTAATTTAGGAATGAACTCGATGGATGAAGCTGTTCGCATAAACCGGCTTCGGTGGTGGGGTCATGTGAGGCGAATGGAGGAGGATAGGTAACCTAAGAGAATAATGGACTCTGCTATGGAGGGTAAGAGAAGTAGAGGGAGACCAAGATGACGATGGTTAGACTCGGTTTCTAACAATTTAAAGATAAGAGGTATAGAATTAAATGAGACCACAACACTAGTTGCAAATCGAGAATTGTGGCGATGTTTTGTAAATTCTCAGAGGCTTGCAGACTGAATGCTGAAAGGCATAACAGTCCTGTAATGTATGTATGTATATGTGTGTGTGTGTGTGTGTGTGTGTGTGTGTGTGTGTGTGTGTGTGTGTGTGTGTGTGTGTGTGTATTTCAGGAGAAAAAGTAGTGTATCAGAAATGTTAGAAAAAGTTGAGTGGGTAGCTTTAAGTAAGAGAAGGGAGAAAACTGGACCTGTAGTATTATATTGCTGGCCCCGTGGTATAGGGGAAGCGTGCCTGCCTCTTACCCGGAGGCCCCGGGTTCGATTCCCGGCCAGGACAGGGATTTTTACCTGGACCTGAGGGCTGGTTCGAGGTCCACTCAGCCTACGTGATTAGAATTGAGGAGCTATCTGACGGTGAGATAGCGGCCCCGGTCTAGAAAGCCAAGAATAACGGCCGAGAGGATTCGTCGTGCTGACCACACGACACCTCGTAATCTGCAGGCCTTCGGGCTGAGCAGCGGTCGCTTGGCAGGCCAAGGCCCTCCAAGGGCTGTAGTGCCATGGGGTTTGGTTTGGTTTGGTTTGGTAGTATTATATACAGCGTATACAGGAGAGGAAGCATGGGGGAAAATCCATGAGAGGCTTCAGTTGGAAAATAATTACATTGGCAGGGATGGCCACAAGTATAAAATTAGATGGGATTTTAGCAGAAGTGATTGGGTAAATTTTCATTCATTGGGAAGGGCATAAAGGAGCGGAACAGTTTGTCAGGGGAAATGTTTGATCCTTTTCCAAAATCTGTATAGATATTCAAGAAAAGAATTAACAGCAAAAGAGAGAGAAATGAAATGTTAGAGGGCATTCAACCTGTGCAGGTTATTGTACATAAAGAAATTTGGGAATAAATTTATTCCATCCCCTTGTCTATGGAGATCGAACAGCCGGAGTAGGGGACTGCCTATAGGGGTGAGGTACAGTTGGGACATTGAGGGCCCTTGGACTGGTACAGTAGCTGTGAAGGCCCTTCAGGAACTCTAACAAGTGGTAGCAGAAGGGGCTCAGATTAAGACACATCAGGTCATTATGCATGTTAAGTATCAAAATGGATTTTAAAAAAAAGTAATGCAAATGTAAATCTTATAGCAATTGTATAATATTATTTGAAGTGATTCTACATACTGTGTATGAGTTGATTATGTAAGTACAGACAATATTATGAGTAGAATTTTGTAATAATATAAATTTGTTAAGGATGAGCTGTGTGTTTATTAAAAAAAATATTAGTGTAAATTACAGTATATACCGGTAGTACTGTATTTTAGGCAATATTCTTCTTCTTTTTTTAAATTTGCAATTTGGTGCTTGATAATAATATATTTTTGTGTATCATTTGCCAGCAAAGTACACACCTCATTTGCAAATAAATTGATTTTGGTTTGATTTGGATAGCTTTGCTCTAGACTTGAAAGGAATGACTTTAGCAAATCAATATTGTTGATTACTGGTACTTAACTTGTGTATATAAACTAATAGAACTATGAATGTGATGTAAATGTTCATCTACTGATTACTCCCGTTTCCTGGTATGGGGTTGGGGATGAGATGGGATGAACATTTCTGGCATGTTTCATGGCCGGATGCCAACCTCAGTTGATGAGCCAATAAAGATTGAATGAGGTTGAATGAAACTGGGTAAGGAGGTGGAAAAAATTGGCTGTGCCAATGAAACGGAACTGTCTTGCATTTGCCTGGAAGTGAAAAATGGAAACCACGGACAGCTAATGGTGGTGTTCAGACCTACTCATCTCCCAAATGCAGAGCTTGGCACCATAGCCGTAGCACGTTAACACATGTGATCACTCTGCTCGGTATGAATGTAATGTAAAATGATCAGGAAAATGGAGCCCTTAGTGTAAGTAACTGTTTGTAAAAAAAATATAATGTTTTGCTAAATGAATTCTACCTTCAGACCAATTGATAGAGTTAAGAAGACACAATCATAACCCACAGACTAGATTATATAAAGCAGCACACGCCAAAGGACACATATTGTGCTCTTAAAATAAAATGAATTCTGTATTTTTACCCATTTCAAGATACTCCTCAAAAAGTGCCAAACGACCAGCATCTTCTAGGTGGTAATCTTCTTCCCAACGGGTGTACTTCCGTTCCAAGTCTTTTGTTTTGTTGCGGTGAACACGAAATCTCCACCAGTTGCGAATCTTCCTGTAATCACAGTGTTGATCATCTTTCTGTTGTACACTTGTATTACTTGCTGACTTAAATATTAGTATAAAGTAAGTCACATAACACTTTGTGTTTATTAAGTACTGACAATTGTATTAATTATCCTTATTTAATATCATTGCATTGTTCCCTCATTTAATCCATTGGTTTAAGGACATTTTTCATTTCAATTCATTCCAATGAACCAGCAGGGCCATACAGAGGATTTATGTAGCTAATTGCACCTGGGAAGCACTTACATATTATAAAGGTTAAAGAATCAGAAATTCAAAATCTAATTCTCCGAGCTTGTATTATACAAGATATTTTGGTTTCTAATGATATCATTTAATGTATGGAGAAGTTATTAGGCTGGAAAATAAAGATTCTGTAATCTCTTATTTCTTATTGAGCTAGAAGGAATTGTAGCATAATAGGCTATCAAGCCTACTGAATTGTATACACCAAACCACTCAATGACTCATCACTAGGACTGGTTGCATAAGGAATGACATCAGTCATACTGTACTTCAGTAGTTTTATTATTTAGCATATGACAAAAAATCTACATGTATACAATTGAATATATTAAAATAACAAGAAAACAATTTCATATCAGGATGTCTAGCCCTTCCATCCATCTAACACTGCTTCTGGTGCTATAAGGAAGTCAGCCCAGCTACCCGTAGCACGTAGCTTGCAGCTGCCAACGATATGAGCGATGGTTTGCTGTGGGGCACCACAGTCGCATTCTGGTGACATTATGCAGTTCCACTTGTACAGTGAGTCCCTGCATCTTCCATGGTCTGTCTGAACTCTGTTAAGAGTGACCCTCTGCATGCGCGGTAGATGGAATCCACTAATAATTTGCGCACCAGAAAACACGTTGCGAAGGGGCAAGTCTGTTGAAGTATGCACTCTTTCCAAACTTTCACAGTGTCAAAATTGTTGCAGATTGTGTCAGCGGCATCACGTAAAGGTGGATGGCGTGATTTCAATCTTCGAAGACTGAGCGCAGGGATGTCTTCTTGTACTGGTAGTTGGGGGTTTTTGCAGATTTTACGGTACTCTCTTAAGAGGGCATTCGATCTGCGCAGATCAGGTGGCATTATTCCCGTGAGCAGTGGGAGCCAATAGATTGGCGTGGATCTGATTGTGCCTGAAATAAGGCACATGCTGTTGTTCAGCTGTGTATCAACATATTGGGTATATGGGCTATTAAGCCATATAGGGGAACAACACTCTGCATTGGAATAAACCAGATCAAGGGCAGAATGTGGTAGAATGCTTGCAATAGATCCTCAAGTTGTCCTGCATAGTTTCTGAAGAATATTGTTCCGAGTTTTTCAGTTTCTTAGATAAGTTCAAAAGATGTTGCTTGAAAGATAAAGTGTGATTCAAGGTTATGCCTAGATACTTAGGAAAGCAGCTATAACGAAGAACTCGATTGCAGAAGCTTATTTTCAATTTAGTGTTAGCCAGTCAGTTATTTAAATGGAAGCATGACACTTCTGTTTTACTTGCACTAGGACTAAGTCTCCATTTCTTGAAATAGACCTCTAGTGAGGACAGGTCCCTTGTTAGGATTTCCTTAGTTTTCTTGAGATCTCAGTGTTGTGTGACTAGTGCAATATCATCGGCATAACAGAATTTCCTGCAATTTAACTCAGGAAGATCAGAGAGGTATATATTGAACAGCAGAAGGAACAGAACTAATCCTTGGGGTAAGCCATTATTGAGTTTTCTCTCTGTGCTCTTACTGTTGCCTGAACACATCTGAAATCTCCAATCACTTAGCATGTTGTTGATAACTTGAACGATGGTTCTGCAGGATATGATTTTGAGGAGCTTGTAAATCATACCTTCTCGCCAGACAGTATCAAAGGCAGTAGTGAGGTCTATAAATGCAGCAGATGTTTTAAGCTTATTTTGGAATCCTCACTCAATATGTGATGTGAGTGATAGTACTTGATCACAACAGCTGTGATTTGGTCTAAAACCTGCCTGATCTGTAGGAATGTGTGCTAAGATTGTGGGGTTAATTCTGTTAAAGATAACCTTTCAAACAGTTTGTAGCAGCAGCTGAGAAGATCTATCGGTCGATAACTTTCTGGTCTATGGGTCAGGTAGTTTATGTACTTATTTTATTAACATCATGCTTATGGAAAAAGCCTAATGGCTATATCAGTGGCTTCTGATCTACTGATAAAATTCCATTCAATGCATGTGGGATTTTCAAAATGAAAAGTCACATCCCAGTGGTTCAGAGTCCATGTAAGATATAAGCACCCTGCCTTTGTAATAGAGAAATTATGCTTACACTCCAGGGAATACTTCAGGTGGAGTTATTCTATTCTTATTGGTTTACACATCAGCTAACTGTAAGGAAGCATGATAGCTGAATGGCTATGTCAGTAATTTCTGATGAAGGCAGCCATGGTTTGAATCCCAGTCAATGTATGTAACATTAAAAAAAAAATGAAAGTTCAGAGTCTACATAAAACTGACTGTCCCCTGGCTATGATCACATCAGCATCAAAAGAACTTATCATTATACAGAGGGGTCCAGAAAAATGTAGACACTCTTTGATAGTAATTATTAATTAAACAAAATGGCATACCGTTACAATTCTTGCACTTGCACGGGGGTAAGGTTATTTTATGTGTTCAAAGTTACCCCCATTAGCAGCCAAACGATGTCAATACTGCTGAACCGCTGACTGAACTATGGTTGTCAGTGTTGCCGGTGTGATAGCTGCACAGGACGCCTTGATGGGTTCTCATAGCTCGATCAGTGTAACTGGCTTCTGTCAATAAACTTCATTTTTCAAGGTCCCCCATAGGTAGTAGTCAAGAGGGGTAAGGTCTGGAGACCATGGTAGGTACTCAACAGCTCCTCTTTGATCTATCCATTGTCCAGGTAGATTTTCATCCAAATAAATTTTGACATCTGTGGTAGTGAGGTGGAGCACCATCTTGTTTTAGGTAAAATCTTTCATTTCCAAACACCTCTTGGATGGCAAGTAAATCCAATGTTTGCAGCATATGAAGATACGCCTCACCAGTTACGGTACCTTCAAAGAAGAATGGGCCAATCAAGCAGACCACACAATAACACCGGGTAGATTAACATGTTTGTCGACGTGACATGCAGATTTTCAGGAGCCCAGTACACGTAGTTGTGGCAGTTTACAGTACCTTTCAATTTGAAATATGCCTCATCAAACCAGATAACCATCCCTGCAAACCATTCATCCTGGCGAAGCATGCCTTCAAACCACTCTCAGTACTCCATCCTTCGATCTGGGCCATCCTCGTACATGGCGTGCAGCAATCTTGGAATGTACACTTTTCACTTTGCAGCCTTCAGAATTTGTTGTATGCTTGATTGACTTATCCTGCTATCATGTGCACCCTGATTCGCAGATTTTTGAGGTGACCTAGTAAAATGTTGCAACACAGCAGTGCTGGAAGCTGGACTTGTTGATGTTTTTGGTCGGCCAGACCTGTTCTTATGCACATCCTGAACAGTCCCATCGGCTTCAAATTTATCCTGAATATGATAAATTGTTGTACATGTTGGTGGCTGAATTCTGTACACATTAGGCCATTGCTGTTATACCTCCATCATGTTTTCATACTTCCAGTACTACTTCAATATGGCCTTGAGTTGTTCAAACGACAATCTTAATTAATTCATTGCTGCACTGTCATGTGCTGGAAAACGCGCGCCAAGATTGTTGCACCATTCACGTGACCTTCATCGTCTTTTGAGAAAACAATGGACACTACCACGCAAGAATTGCAACAATATGTCATTTTGTTCCAAAGATATTAACTATCAAAGAAAAATCTACATTTTTTTGGACCCCTCTGTATTGCTACATGAAAGTTACTAGAGGAGTAGAAAGAAAAGGCTTCCACTAATTGTAATCTTAGCACTAAGTACGATAGAGTGGTTAGCTGTATGTCCAGCTACTCTTGCTGTATTGTAGGCTGAGTAAACTTCAGGGCCACGTCCCTTTCCAGAAGTGGAAGCCTCGTTTCAAAATTTCTCAACTTCCTGACAGAGAATCAAACTCACATCCTTAGCCCTAATTAGGCATCTCCAAATTTAAAATCTGCCAAGTGAAGTACTATTAAAGTATATATTTACTTCTTGGAGCAAACACCTGAGAAGAGACATTAAGTCAAATTTACATGTAGTAATATAAAGCACATAGAGAGTTACACAAAATGTGAATGTCCTACCATCTATCAGGATTAAAAACGTAACTGCCTTGGTGAAAGGCAGTTCCCTCACACTTTTAAGGAAGTTTATGTTGTTTTCTTACTAAAAATATACTTACGGGAAAAGAATCTCCAGAAAATTGTTGAAGAACTGCTTGCCCACCATGATGATAGCTAACTGAATGCACAACTCTGAGAGGCATCCAGCTGGATCACACACATCTGTTTTGATACGCAAGAATGGTGTACTCCGTGCTTCCTCATCACCAGGGTAGTTAAAGAAACGACCCTGTCAAAAATGTGTAATTTTAGTGTTTATCTTTCATAAGCAGAAAATGGCTTTCCTTTGATGGTGCATATGTATAAAGAAGATGGATATTTTTAAGTAGGATACAAATTTGATGAATATATTTCTAGTAGAAGAAACTTACATTCCCTCTAGAATTGACCAAATTAGTGGGCAATTATGGTAGGAAATTTCATTTTTATGCATATATTATGAATCATTTCAAAGGTGTATCAACTTAATTGAACTCAATCTATGCAACTCAATCTAAATATCTGTTAAAACCTTGAAACATCATACATCATGAATGTTTTATCTTTGTGATCCTTCATTATTGAACTGAACATTGCCTGGTTTGATTTTAAAATGAACTAATATCTGAAGTTTACAGTTTTTACAATTATTTAATAAAATTTGATAGACTGAAACTGGCTAAAAACCAAGTTGATTTTGTTAAGAAGATTGATCATATATCATATGACGTGATTTGGGTAGTACTTTGACAACAAAGTGTTTCATAACACCTTGTTAATTGGGTGCAGTTATTTTATGCAGTGCCAAGAAACTATGTCCACACTGCTGCAGAAGTGTTAGATAACTTCCACAGCATTACAGTTGGCATCCCTTAGGGCTTGGTTGTATCATCAGTTCGGTTCATCTTTGTAATGGACACTATTACAGTAGACCTGCATCAGCCAACAGCTAAGAAGACATCATACTAGCCACTGTAAACAAGCTTGATCTTCAACATGAAACTCGAGAATGGAATGAAGAATTGGGTTAATATAGCCAATGACTCAACAAAAAAAGAAAAAAAGAAAAAAAGAAAAAAAAAAAGTCAAATTTATGTCCGAACTGGCAAGCAATTGGACCAACCCAAGTTTATGGCAAGGATATTTTGAGTGTGATGAAATTTAAGTAATTTCAAGTATGATTGTTGACAAGGGTTACCTTAAAGAGGAAAAGGTAAAAATTAATGCAACCTGGATGTTGTGATGAATGATAACAATCATGACCTGCAATCACCAGACAAAAGATCAGCTCAAATCAAAGATCCTATTGGCCTTGGAGCACTCTATAGTACAGAATGTTTACAAAAGAGGCCAAATGTCAACTAAGCATTATGGAGACAAAGATGATCAGATAGTCAGCTAACATCACTAGGTTCTATTGTGTTTCCAGTACAGACGTAATGTATGAACATATGTTGCATTGATCCAGGAGAAAATGTGCAAAATCCAATTACAGTAGTTTGGTAGTGTTCTGTGAGTAGAAGCTAGTACCGTATAATTACAAAATTGGGCTTTGCACTGGCAGTTGTTGAAAAAACATCCAAGAGGCAAAGAAACAGCGAGGACCAAAAGGCAGCTCGGTGATATTAGGAGTGTAAATCTACAGTCCAACATGGTCCACAACTGAATCAAACTGAGACAGTTGAACTAAACAGTAGACCCCACCATAAGCACAATACTATTTAACAGTCACTATTATTAGTAATAATGTAATGAAGAATACTGGTAAGAAATACTGCATCTTGGTGAAAACTTTGCCCTTTTTTCGTATAATGGCTCTATACTCATATTTAAAACAGCCTATGAAAGTTCAACTTTTCTATTCGTAGTCAAATCCTTGTTTGATAAAGCTGATTGTGGCAACACTTCCAGGGAATATTTATATTTAAGAACCTTATGCTAAACTGTCAAATACCAAAAGACAAAAAAGGCAGATATTTAATTTTTCTATAAACTACAGTAAAAAGTTGCAAAGCTATCAAAAAAGCAAAGGTGAGTGATAAAAAAATAACATATATTTACCTTAAAAAATGCTATGTAGATAAGTGATGAATAGAAGTTCACAAATTGAAATACAAATATTTTAAACGTGTAGCTGTCTTCGTATTCTGTTTGAGTTCTTGGGTTTTCCAAATTAGTAAGTTGTAGAGCTAACCTCTTGTACAGCTGGAAGAGAGCATATTAACCTACTTTACATTTGATGGATCCCTTAATTTTAAGAGTATTCAAGCTCAAACTTGTCTATTTTGTTAATAATACTGTAGTATGAGATATTAAATTATGTCAGTATCTATGATTTAGTTCCAAATTATTAATGTGTTCATGAAGGAGACTATTCTGAGTTAACAAATTAAAAAACATAAAATAATATATGGAATACTACAGTAATCAAGTTTCTTAATACTTACATTTGTTAGAATCATAATAATGACCAAGTTAATGATGGCAGCTGTTACAGAGGTGAATATTTTGGCATTCTTGCTTAGAAACTGGTCATTGCTGCTGTAGATGACTGTTACAAGTGATATTCTGTAGATGATCGTTCCTAGCACCGCTCCCATCACAACAGCCACCTGTATTAAAAATATATAATTAATATATGTAGTCTAACAGGTAATTTTGTTATAAAACTGGGAATATGGTAAATTATTCATATAATTATAAAGTACTGTCTGTAAAAGGATGCATTGGGAATTAGAATGTTTGGCTAAAAAAACCCACAATAATCATAATCTTCTTCTTCTTCTTTTTCTACTTCTACTGCTGTCATCGTCATCCAGGGAGCTCTTGGGCTGGGCAGTGGATCATTGACTCCCATTTTGCCCTCTCCTTATTCTGTTTCCCTATGACACTTCATATACCGGTAGGCTATTTTTATGTTGGGTTCACCAAACCCAAAGGCCTTTTATACCTAACTTTCAAGTTTTAATAAAGGCGCTCCTAACCTGCAGAATGGACATTGCCTGCTGGATTTCAGAGGCATCTCCTCCACTAGGATACCAGCACCCACATAAAGGAGCTCCTCCACCATGAGCAATTGGGTCCTCTAGAGAGCAGGCTTTTTACCACCGCTCAACATTCGGCGTTGAGTTGCTGGCTCGACAGTCTACTCCATCCCATAGCTGGTAACCCTGACCAGACATGGGTTATTAGTTTTATGTCCCACTAACATTTTTTAATCATTTATGGAGATACAGAGGTGCTGGAATTTTGTCCAACAGGAGATTTTTATGTGCAAGTAAATCTACCGAGATGAGGCTGGTGCATTTCAGAACCTTCAAATACAACTAGACTGAACCAGGATCAAACCTGCCAGCTTTGGCTCAGAAGACCAGTGTTTTTACCATCTGAGTCACTCAGCTGGCAGGACAAAAGATGGTAGTGGTATTGTGTTGAGATGATTAGAGTAAGGTAAGATACCTAGGAGACTAATAGATTCTACAATAGAAGAAAAAAGAAGTAAAAGTTATCAAAGAGATGAAGATTAAATTTACTATATCCAGTATATTATTATTTGAAGGTAAGGAGTGAGGAATCAGAAGAGAGCCAAAGCTAGCTGTTCAATGAGATTAGTGGAAAATCTTATCAACTGAATGCTTGATGTAGCAACAAAGATGCACACAAAATGCTATCAATTGTGTACACTGTTTTATCTACAAGTTATTTACACATATTTTCACACACGCATTAACAAACTGCCATCTTGAAACAAAACACTACTACGAAGCAGTAGAAGTAGAAGACTGCCACAATAGCACGTCAACATACTACCAACCACAACATGAATTCACATACTCGATTAAAGAATTGCACTCACAACTCTTGTTAAACAACTCAACTTAACTCCCAAGACTGTCTCTTTTTATATGTTGCCTGACCAGGCTTCTAGAAGAATATAACACAACATGCTTTCTCGTAATTTTGAGAGTCTGCAATAGCCTATTTACAATGTAAGGAATTTTCTACACAATTCCAGTTGCACATTGCATTGTTCTGGACTTATTACAGTGTGTTGCAAAATGTTGCATTGAATTATACATCATATATACATATATATTATTAATTACATGTTCTTACATTAAATAAACTCATATTAATATACACACAACAGATGTTTCATGACATAACCTCACAAATAATACAATCATGATTAATACCAAACCAAGTTCATACATAACTATGTAAATAATAATAATAATAATAATAATAATAATAATAATAATAATAATAATAATAATAATAATAATAATAATAATAATAATAATAATAATAATATATGTAAACAACTTCATAGCCACACCTCACAAGTAATAATAATAATAATAATAATAATAATAATAATAATAATAATAATAATAATAATAATAATAATAATAATAATAATAATAATAATGCCAAGACTTTAAGAGAAATGAAACCAGAGAATAGTATAGAATGTTCAAAAGGAAACTTACAGGCTTTAAACCTCCATTGCTATGCTTTCAGTGAAAGGACGGTACGTTGGCGACCTCAAATGAAGAAAACTCTACCATCCTCACCGACTACTTTAAGAACTTACTAAATTGCGGTCAACCCAAAAATCCCATCAAGACCGAAGAACGCATACTCAGATGCACAGAATCGAGAATAACCAACAAAGACGAAATCAAGCGTCACATTGCCTGACTCAAAAACAACAAAGCGCCTGGAGAAGACTCTGTCATTGCAGAACTTTGGAAATATGCCCCTGAAGAAGCATTTGAAATCTTGCAGAAACAAATAGAATAAATTTGGAAAGAAGAAATCCTAGCTGAAGACTGGAAAATGGCATTGATCTGTCCGTTACACAAAAAAGGCAGCATAAAGAACGTCAACAACTACAGAGGAACATCCCTGCTACCGATAATGTACAAAGTTCTCTCACTTGCTATCCTGGAATGTTTAGAAGCTCAAGTCGAGCATCAAATAGGCGAATACGAAGGGGGTTTCAGGAAGGGTCATTCAACTGCTGAACAAATTCACAACCTCAAAACGATTATCAGGTATTGTAATCTCAGGTCCAAACAGTACGTGTCAGTCTTTGTGGACTTCAAGAAGACCTATGATTCAATAGACTGCGAGGTTCGGCTAAAAATCCTCAACAAATTCAGGGTTGACCTGAAACTGCTGGCATTAATTAGAGCCATCCTGACTGACACAAAATCCGAAGTAAAGTTCCTAGGATGCTTATCAGATTCCTTCGAGGTCAAAAGAGGAGTCAGGCAAGGTGATAGATTCTCTGATGCTTTCCAACTGCATGCTTGCAAAGATTATTAGGACCTGGTGAACAAAATTATTAGAAACTGATTTTAGGCCTCTGAGAATGGGAACAAAATCTAAGGGGATCATGATCGACTGTCTAGCATTTGATGATGACATTGCCATTCTGTCAAACGACGTAGAAACTGCTAGGACGCAAATCGATCTTCTAAAAGAAATCGCTGAACAAACTAGCTTGCAGATATCTTGAAAAAAACAAAGTAATGACTAACATCAAAGATGCCCCAGCAAAACTCCAGATAAAATGTGGGAAGGTCAACTGACTAGAAAAATTTATTTAGGTGAGATCATAATGAAAAATGGACTGGACAAAGAAGCACTTAAGGAACGAGTACACAAACTTGAAATAGCCTGTCGAACATCGCGCTCAATCTACAACAAAAAAACCCAAAATACTAAAGTACATCATTATGAAACTGTTCTGAAGCCAGTAGTTATGTATGCCACTGAAACCCTATCCTTAAATGCTAATAAAGGACTCCTCAAAGAACTGGAGAAAAAAGAGCATAAAATCATCAGAAGTATCATGGGATCCTATTATAAGAATGAAACCCATTATAAAAAGTTCAACAAAAGAAATGTACAGTAAAATAGAGAAAATTACAGAAACAATCCATAAGAGATGGGCACGATGTTACGGTCATCTGAAACGAATGGATGGAAACAGGCTGACTAAACAGATATTTCACTTTTTTGACTCCAAACCCAAAATCACAATGCCATAGATTATGTACACCAAGGAAGACCTCCAAATGCTGCATATAAAACCTGAAGATGCCTTCAATAGAGATCTCTTCCGCAAAAAGATACTGACGAATGGGATAAACCGAGACAAGCAACCAAAAAGAAGACATGGTACCACCTGGACAGAGGAACACAAGCTGGCCCACTCACAGAGAATGAGGAAATTTTGGGCTCAAAAGAAAGTGAAACAAACTGCTAAATGTAACAAGACTTAACATTGTCCTAGATGGCCCCAACAAATAATATATTGCGACAGTTTCATTATGTCTGATGGAGTGCTTTGGACAGACAGAGTGTTATATCTTCATGTTAGATGGCTTTGCACATAGGTCACCCTCGTGTGGCGAGTCGTCATTTTTGTTTTTATTTTCTTCCTGGTTATCTGATCTCTGCCGCAAGATTATAGGCCTGTGCCGACGGCAACAAGGAAAAGAGATGATTGCGATCAAAGTTACGAAAGGGTTGAAAGCCATATGCTAACACCGCCTATGTCAAGTTCAGCAGGCAAGTTGTGTGATAAACAAATATTACACTCAGGAGGCAAGAAGAAGTTCATTCTACTAGTGATAAAATATATTGCATTCCTGTCACCGTCAATGCTTGTATTACAAAGGCACTCATTAAGTGAGTGAATTTTATATAATACTAGCAAAACCCGACAGACGTTGTCCTGCCTGTGTACATTTATTTACCTCAGCATATATAACGACCCCGAAAACTATGGATTCTACATTAATATTTCACCCCCCTTTCAACTCCACCCCTAGGGGTGCTATTCAGGATGAACTTGACTTAAACAGCATTTTGAGTGTCATAGTTCATCTCAGTGATCCCGAAAACTATGGATACGACACTAATATCGGTCGTTTTTGATTACTTTTACATTTCATCCTCTCCCCTTGGGCTGGGAGGGGTGTCCTGCCCTCACACTATTTAATAAAAGCAGAAATAAGTTTTAAGGAACACATCATAATCTTCAGATACTGTTGGGTAGGCAACCCGCTGATTACACTTGTCTTGCGGTTTGCTTATCTTCCCCTATTTTATTTTTCACCCCTTAGTGCCGAACTACCAATCAGATTTTGTTCAAACCGCTTCATAATCCCTCTCAGATGTAATAAGAACAAACTGTGAAAATTTCAGCGAAATCGGTCCAGTAGTTTTTGAGTCTATTAGCTTCAAACATACCAATATCCAATTTCATATATATAGATTAAATTGGGACATGAACTCTATTATTACTTCTGGTATGTGTGTATGGTGCGCGCTGTGGTTGGACAAGGTCGCTCACCTGTAAGCTGTGACTCATTCACTTGCTTGATGGGTCAATCTTCCAGCCGACCTCAGAACGCAATGTCCTACTTTCGAGTAACATCACGTGTATTGTGACTTGTCATACTGTCATTCTCAGATTCATGCTTAGCATTGAGCTAACAGACATCAATGTTATCGAGGCTGCTAAAGCACGTATTCCCCTGTGATATTGAAGAGGATGCACTACTTGACAACTTTACTAATATTTTTGTACAAGTTTCAGCTATGAAATCAAAAGGACTTTACCCACCGATTCGACATGAAGACATTACCCATTGCCGAGTGTGACTTCAACTTCGTCATGAGAGTTTAAACCCTGCGACCGCTGCTAACCACGTCAAGATAAGAGGATACCTTCCAGGATCACAGCATTAGGGGCGATCAGTCATCGTTCAAAATGAAGGAGTCAAAAAAACTAAGTCAACACAAATCTTATAGTAATTATCTATTCAGTAGTTGGTTAGTTGATTTCTTTGTAGTTGTTGGATGGTCTTGTAAGTTAGTGTAACGTTGTAGTTCTCACATTCTCATGTGTAGTAGTTTTAGTATACAGTCTTCATGTATTTCTACTTGGAACAGGCAATTTTAGATGATTTGTTTTGGCTGGTATAATTCATATGTCATGATAATGGTGATTATCCATGAATATTTCCATAACATTTTCTCAATTATTCCTGTATGGTGTATAATTAACCAAAATTTTGGTGATTTTCAATTTATCAGCTTGTGGTAAAATGTATTTGTATCTTCACAAGATCATAACTTTTTTTCTTTCTCATTTCCGAAGTCATCATATTAAACAAATTTTCGATTCTAGATTATATGCATTCTGAATATTATGCACGAGGCATTATGAAATCACGAGATTCGAGTGATAGAATTGATTCCACTCTTTTGAATCAAACCTTATGTCTATTGGAGTTCAATATTGGGAGAAACTCTTAAATTTTGACAGTGACACTGGGGATAGGCTGGATCTTCAAAATGTTAGACGTAGTGTCAGAGGATTATGTATGCAAAGGATATTTTACGTGACAATATATATGAGATTTGTGACATCCTGGGTGGATCACAAATGTGTTCAAATGTTTAAATGGGCCTGATATTGAAGAGATCATGATTGGTATATTATTAGTGTAGTGTCTTCGAGATATAAATATGTCACACTTTATGATTGGTGAAGTATTCGATATGAGATTTATGTTTTAATAAGTAGGAGATTGCTGCATACACAGAATGGATGATTGTGGAGAAGATTAGAGATCCTCATATTATATTAAATATTCTTAAACTACGTGTAACTGAATTTGATCATATATTCGATTCTTTCGTGTCCCGTACCTTTTATTTTGAGAGTTCTCCGAACCTGTCGTCACTTCATTATTTCTTCATGATAAATTTGGAATGTTCTTCAAGATTGTTCTCCAACTTTCAATGACTTTCTTGTTGGAAGAACACATTAGAATAGGCTGACGTTCTTTCTTAGATCTGCTGATGGGGAATGGTGTTGGATTTGTATGCCATTTCATTGTGTTATTTTTGAAATAGTCGATGTCGTTTTTACATTTCAGTGCTTCAGGTTATTCACTGTTGTGTTGTGAGAGCTGAGATTTTTCTCCAAGTTATGATGGACCATTTAAATTGATATTTCACAACTTAAGTTTTTAAAATTTAATTACTTCACTTTCAATAAGAAAATAAATATATATATATAGACAGGAAGGCCTCCCTATGGGTGCTCCCGCTTCGGGCATTTTAGCCAATATTTATCTTGATTACCTCGAATATACCAAGATAATAGGACAAATAGAAGGTCTCAATTTATGGATATGCTTTGTAGACTACACTTTTGTAGTAATAGACCGAAGAGTGAACAACAGTGACGATATCCTCAATAAATTAAATACACTGGATTCTAGAATATTTACAGTAGAAAAAGAAAAAGAAGGTTCCATAAATTTTTTAGATATAAATATAACACGGAAAAAGGAAGAGTTTGTCTTCAAGATACACAGGAAACCCACTTTTACTCCCATTACAATAAAGAACTACTCATTGCATCCGGAATCACAAAAAAGGTCAGCTTACTACAGTTACATATATAGAGCATTTAATATACCCCTTACACACACGTAACGAGAAAAAGAACGGCTCTTTATTCGCAAACAAGCCCAATACAACGGATTTGAACTAAAAATGGTAAACAAAATAATTGGAAAATTCAAACAGAAGTTACAAACTAATCTAACACCCGAAAAAAAAAAAAAAAAAAAAAGAACAATATGCCAAGTTCACGTTCAATAACCGCAACTTATATACAGTAACGAATTTGTTTAGAAAATATAACTATAAGATCACGTATTCAACCAGCAATAATACAAAGCAAAAATTCTTTAATTACAATAGTGTCAATTCCCTAGGAAAAAACAAACATTTAGAATCAGGAGTTTACAAATTGAAGTGTCATCAATGTGAAAAAACTTATGTCGGGCAAACAGGGTGCAGTTTTACTGTAAGATACCTAGAGCATGTCAATGCTGAAAGACATAAAACAATTTCCGCGATGGGCCAACACATGAGTTCAACCGAACATCAGTTCACAACTATAGAGCAGGATTTAACTATATTATGAAAAATAAACAAAGGAGGTCTTCTAATTACATTAGAAAATTTATATATTGATTTAGAACAAAAATGTAATCAGGACAATAATCTGAATGATACAATTGACAATAGAAACTCTATATTCGAAGGGATATTATCAAGTCTTGAAACTTTAGGCAAAAGAAAGAACACAGACCATAAAATGATAAATAAGAACGAGCCTCCGCCATTTTGTACATCCACTCTCCCCACCCCTTCTAAAGCCGAAGCCGTGACAGTAAGCGACACACCTCCTCCCCTCTCCACAGCCTTGCCTCCCCGAAAGGAGGAGCAAACAGCAGAACACACACACCATTATTATACTAGACGTAAAGCAGCTTCAAACGTTCCCCCTCCAGGGTCACGGTAGAATTGGAGTCTAACAACATTAAGGTATGGAACCATTTTATACATTAAGTTATTATGTCAAGACACATGCTTTCATTACAAAGAAAACAAATTCCTCATTTCATTACAGAAATTAAGACGAAGCTCCCTTCTCAAAAAGTGACCGGCAATCAGCTTCAAAGTTCCGCATTAGATTCAATTTACGGCACATTAAGCAAGCTCAAAATAAATAACAGCCTACCTGGAAGGAGTGAA
Organism: Anabrus simplex; assembly: GCF_040414725.1. Lineage (NCBI taxonomy): Eukaryota > Metazoa > Arthropoda > Insecta > Orthoptera > Tettigoniidae > Anabrus > Anabrus simplex. The sequence goes on from NC_090265.1 coordinate 491,479,205, forward strand.
TGAAATTAGCATTCAGCAGTAATAAGAACAGTGTCAAGAAGCCATTCATTTTTCAAAAAAACCTTTTAACTGGGAGACTAGTGTAACAGAGTTGAAATTTTTAACAGCTATTCTAATGAATAGATATAGTTTTTAAGTAGGCTAACTATGTATTCATCCTGTCTCATTTCATCAACCCATTAACCCTCACATTGTTTTAACATCATTTTAATTTAATTTTATGTTCAAATTAGTCTTTAAGAGGAAAAATGTACCTGAAAATAATGTATTCAGAAACTTAGCGATTCACCTAAGCTTAACAACAGCTGAAGATGTTACAATTTATTAAAATTCATATCCACCTTATTCAATACCAAAAATGTTGTTAAGATGAAATTACAACATGTATATTTATTTTATCAGGACTAGTTTCGACACTTTATATTGTGTCATCATCAGCTGATATACACTGGAAACATTGGCAAACATATATAAGTTTATCTACGTCACACACATTATAAAAACTATAAAAACCATATTATAATTATACTATTTCTGAGTCCATATTGTCCAGACTTGTAATTATTAAACTTTGGATTGCTAAAATCTGATGCAATTTGGTTTAAATAATCATTAAAATTAAACAAAACTAATAATAAAATCACAATCTTAATCTTGGTTCAATACGGATGAATAATGAAATTTATATACTTAGCTGAAGATGTTCTCAAGTGAGAATGAAACATGTACTGTTTATAATTAATAATTTGCTAAAAAGCAAATAAAAAGTATCAAAAAGGTGGAAGATTTTCAATTATTGTAACTCTTTGTAAGTGGTATGTTCCGAGCTGTCAGCGGAGAGATGGCGTGGAAAGACATTAGTAGGCGAATAAGTTTGAGAGGTGTCTTTAAAAGTAGAAAAGATCACAATATGTTTACACTTTACAGTTACTACACAGCATATAGAAGGCAAAATGTGCACTTTCCATTAGTTGCCATGGACTGCTGCACAGATGGCAATGGTAACACTACCACTGCATCATGCAGTAAACAGTGGCATTTACAATAGTACCATTACTTCTATCTATGTAATCAACTGATATATGCAACTCATGTTTAAAGATGATTTCAGTAGCTGGGCACTTTGGAGTATTTTCTAGACAATTTAGCTGCCTTGGAAGTAGCCGGCTCCCTAATATTCAGAAATTTCTAAAGTATTTTTAAGGTAACTCTCAAGCTCTCCAGCATTCTTTGCAAAACGTACGTATTTTGAGTATCTCTGAGCATATTCTGCCACTTCACCAAAGTGTCATGTGCCTGTGATCCTTTGTATAGTGTTTGACTATGGATAGATGAATTTAATGCATCAATCACGCAATTTAAATCACTGTCTTCTAAATGCTCTGAATTAATACCCTGATAAAATTCTATACTATTAGTGACAGATCTACTGATTAGTTGAAATGCCAGCCTTACATTCATTCATTAAAACGAATTAGGATCCAAATGGGCAGAGGGGAGTTTATAGCAAACTTTCAATCCGGAAAAATTCTGGAGATGTATTACATTCATAAATTTTCCTGTGAAATGGATAATCAACAATATCACCATTGTATTTAAACTGTACTTTGTCATAAAAATGATTTCTTATACACTTAAATATATGTGGTGCATTTGAAAATGCCCACAGTTTTCTGCTAGAGTCAGCTGGATTGGAAATTGAACACTTTAGATTCTTTATGTTGCTGAAAATCCTAAGCATTTCCAGAACTTTTTATTCGACTGGCTACCATCTGACCTGAAACCAATGATTCTTACACCCACTCGCTCTAATTGTATGATGACCTGAATGAGAACTTTTGCAGTTACTGTATATCACAAGGGGTGGAGTTCTGGCTAGCATATATTGCTATAGGTTGGATCCAGTTGTACAGGAAGGGAAAGGGAAAACTAGAGCATGATTTTCCAACTGATCCTTGCTTTCCTCTGAAGTAAATGTTCCTAAATCAACAAAACTATTTACTTGTAACAAGTCCGAGTTAAAGCAAATTCCTTCTCTGAGATTTACCTCATCAAATATCAGCATCCCTAGGTGTTCATGCACTTCTTCCCACTAAAAAACTGAGCTATGGCAGCAGTAACATGATCATTTATGCCATACGAACACTTAAAACCCTTCACCAATTTTCTCAAATGACCTTCAGATGCCAAAGGCAGCAAGTCATGATTTAAGCAGTGCTGATAACCCTTCTTCTTATGACGCCGTCTCCCTCTGAAGGTTGGCGATTCAATTGATTATGATTACCCTTGGGAGATATTATTTTTGAAAGAAGAGAATCTAAGAGAAATTCCTCACTATATTTCATTCCTTTCTTATTTTGCACTTGACATTTCTTCAACATATTGAGTATAATTTTCTGCTCTTTGTTAAGAGATGTGAATTGTTTTGATTGTGAAGCTGCTCTTTGAGTTTATATCTAAAATGGTTTTTTAAGCAAATGTAGTTTAGCTTTAATAAAATTTAGTTTATTCTGAGTTCTAACGAAATTACATTTATGATCCTCCAATCTCCTCTTCAAGAAGAGGACTATCTTCAAGGGCTAAGCATATGGGCTGATTACTGACATTTATGTTCTGATTAGGGCTTTTAATAGTGACATCTGTTCGTGTAGATAGTCTCTTCACAGGAGAGTTACATTTCTTAACTGTCTTAAAGTGATATTTGGGCAGGAAATATATGGGAGAATGCTTGTGGTTTTAATTTCCACCACTGTCTTGGTATCTCTAGTCTTTCACCATTCACAGCAAATGAGTCTACTTTTATTAGGAAGTTATCGCAAAAATGAACATCACAGACTGAATAGTTAGGAGTCAGTTTTCTATCTTTTCCTTGGACAGCCTTCTCCCATTTCAGGAAAATACTACTCCCCTTAGGGGGTCTAAAGAAATGCCTACCTGAAGACGATCGGTCATATCCAGATCTACAGCCGGGTACGAAACACGTGGGCATGGTGCATCAATACTTCCCGCACTGAAACATGCTGTCTTCAAGCACAACAGTGATGTAAAATACTGTTTATACATAACACAACTTGCACTATTCACTAATACGAACTGCCTGAACCTCTTAACAGTGATAATGGAGAGCAATATAAATTCCAATAACTTGACACAAATGTCTTATCTGCTGCCGGCAAACAGCGATTGTGCTGTCGCTGATGGAAGGACCACCACTCTCTTCAATCCACTTATGGGTGAAAGGAGAACAGTGCAGACTTTTCCTTCTATACGCTATAGTTACTGTCAACTTTTTTACATTTTTTTTTTTAGGAGTTATCATTTTAAACATAGAAAATTAAAGTAAATCTTTGAATATTAAGGAATGCCCAAACACATTTAAAGAATTCTCCCCTCTTCGCTCTACTTACATAACAACTGGTCAATACTTACTCTTTAAATTAGTGCTTAACAGCCTTTAGAGCAGGGCCTCTCAAACGCCCAAAATCTCACGCGTGCAGAGCGAGGCGCAAGAGCTCCATGCACTGTGCATCGCTGCCGCTCGGCATGACTCGGATCAACGCTTCGTCTCTGGGCTACTCGGCTAAGCTCGGCTCTACTCGGCCATACTCGGCTCAACTCAGCCCGGATTTGGAGCACTACGGCGCAAGTGGGGCAGAGGGAGACAGGCAGAGCGAGCGAGACAGGCGTGAGGAAAGAGAGAGTAAGCGCTATTGCTCCAAATTGACGAGTGGGGGTCTGCACTCTGGTCAACCAAGCCAAGTCGTCTTTTGCACCGTGCACAGTGCATGCACCACGCGCATGCACCCTGAGAGGCCCTGCTTTAGAGTATGGTTTATCATAGAAATAACATCTGATAGATACTCTCCATTTCAATTCCATTCTTTATTTGACCCAAAATCATTAACTCAATAATACATAAAATACATTATAACATGAAGAAAGTTAATAACCTTCTCCCCCCCCCCCCTATCAAGTACATGAAGGAAGGTTCCACAACACTCACATCGCTCCACCCCTACTTCCCCATCCCCTCTCCATAGTAGTACAGTAAGCTAGATTATAACATGGAGAAGGAAATGACTTGCTCTCCCCTATCCAATAGGAAGGATCCACAACGTTCCACTCGCTCCTCCCCTGCTTCCCCTCCCCTCTCCGTGGAACAACATGCTTTGCCCAAAACCTTCCACTAGCCTCTCCTTGACCGCAGGCTTGAAATAGTGTTTGGAGACAATGGACTAAGCTTCAGCAATTCAGATAAGTACAGAATTTTTTTCATTATGTTAATACGCTGATTGTTGAGTAGGCCTACTTATAAAATCATCATTATTTGTTAATACTTGTTCATATTATCACCTAACTCTCTACCACTGGGAAGTTTTCACAACGTAAACAATACTGTACATATATAGGTCTACACATGATTTAAGTGATTTGATAGAATCTGAGGAGGTTCTTGTAGAACAAAACATGTCATTCTTTGTATAATAGTGTGTATTTTTTACAGGTATGTTTATAGTGTTAAATTTATATTGAAATTTTGTGTGTTTGACAGACTGGAAAGTTTTTATGTCCCATTTGGATTATCATGCATCGTCCATACATGTTTTACACACTTTCTTTGTACACTTCAAATAAACCGGCTTTTTGCAAAATTGACAGAGGTGCATTGTTTTTCTCTTCTTCCGTGGGTCACAAATGTAGCATGTTTTACATTTTTAAAGCTTTTTCTCTTTATGCATAATGAGATTGTCACGAATTCCTAGAATTCTTCTTATGCATCCTTGGACACCTCAGATAACATAGGGATTTTTCACCCTGCATTGCATATTTTCTTCCACAAGCTATACTGCCAAGGTCTTCATAAAATCAAATCAATTACAGGATTGTCTTTATAGGAGCTGAATAAAATGAAGGCATTTACAAAATTTATGTCCAGAATTTGAAAGAAAATTGCCATTGACCACCTTCTAGTTCTGTGACTTTTTGTGTATGTAGCACATTTCTCATCAAACGAGTCTACTCCCTGCTTCATACCGTTATAGAACAAAATCACCGATGGTTTGTCTGTTTCATCACAAACAGACTTATCATGGCGCATTGATGAAATCAGTATTATGGCCTTGCCTATTTTTTTTTTGGAACAAGGGGCCAATGACCTTCGATGTTAAGCCCCTTTGAACAACAAGCATCATCATCATCATCATCATCATCATCATCATAATCATCATCATCATCATCATCATCATCATCATCATCATTTTTGGAACGTAGGACACCATTGTCGTGTCTTTCATGAAACTAAAATGCCAGGTACCTTCTTTTTGCAATCTATTGGGCAGGAACTCATTACGTAGCATATTTTATGCTTATTTTCCTTCAAGGTCCCTACATATGTTAGCCTTTTGTCCTTCAGTGCCATCATCAATTCAATTGAATGGAACCAATTATCAGCTGTGACGTTCCTATTTCTTTCTCGTATAGGAGAAGAAATGTAATTAATCTCATAATAGAACCGTATTGAGGTAATATATTAAAATTTAAGCCATTCTTTAAGACACCTCATGATTATTTTATAATTCAATGAGTGTATTATATTGTATTGAGTAGGTGGTTGTTAATAAAAGAATTTTATAATTTTAATATAGGAGAAGAAAGGCGCAGCTCTGCATGAGCCAGCTTTGCTAGCTTATTTTCTTCGATAGAGGGTGTAGTTCCATCCAAATCTTTCCCAAAATATATGTACCCATTGAGAAAGTAGTTACTGCGAGCATCGGTAAGACATATAATTTTCAGCCCTTACTTATTTGGCTTATTAGGCACGTAAAACCTTGAACCTGCAGCAGCCACGAAAAGCCACAAGCACCTCATCTATATAATCACCAGTCCCAATGGTGTACATTCTGACATTTCTGAACAAATTGATAAAACACCTGTGAAATGGGAGCAGTGGGATCTATTTCCTTTCACACTAGCGTAGATAAGACAAGAGTATGGTAAATCTGTTACAATTCATAACAGATCAAAATATGTCACATCCTGTACCATCAGTAGCAAATAGAGATTGGATATCCTTGTAGTTAGATTTTAATATGGCTTAATATAGTAGCAGACCAATTATTTCAATGAAATCAACATTGGCCATATCATTAGACATTTGGTTTTCTCTCCATCCAGATTTTCACATTTGTCCATGTAACAATGTCAAATTCCACACTTTGCAAGGATCTTCTTTAGTTGCTGTTTGAGTGGGAGGGCGTAACCCAGGGAGATATACAACAATATGGTGTTGTCTTGTTCTGGAAAGACTTGTGAAAGTTTCTGTGGACAACTTATAGTTGTTCTTCACATAGTTGTTCATGGGTTCACAGCTAGGATACAAATCTTCCTCATGTTTGTCAGCTGATAATTCCAACCAGATGTATGATAACTCTCAAAGATATAATCTTGTCCATCTCCAGAGTCAACTTCACTATCTTCATCTTCAATCCACTCAAGCACTGTGTCATCAAAGTTTTCATCAATAACACTGATCTTTTGTGAAGGATCCTGTCTGGCATCCATTGTGAGAACGGACGAAAACAATCCCGTTAACACAGACGTGAGGTCTACGTGACTGCTAGCGATCTACTATGCCTATCTCCAGTACTGCATGAAATAACTGAGTGCCACTAATTCTACTGTGTAAAGTAGTATGCATTCACATTCATGAAGTGGCGGGAACTGGTTGAAAATCCTCATTTGAAATATTAGCGTGATTGGAGAGACCGCACGTTTGAGTGTAACAAAACACAAAACCCCTGGCCAAACTTTCAGAAATGAAATCCTTATATAGAAAGATGGAAATAATGTTACAAACATATGGGTCCGGAAATGCATAATGTTGAGTTGTCTATTTCTATTACATGTATAGCACTTCAACAATTCTTCATTGCTGGAATTCAATCCGAGACATTTCTTATATTTGTTACACATGTAATCACATTGTGGATAAATTGATGTTAGCCTAAATATGCCCTTAACACCCAAAAAATATTTGCTACAGACCCAATTGGAATTAGTCATATCTGATAGGTTTGCTTGAAATTTCACACATGATGGTACTAGCAAACATTTCAGTCTTTGTGTTCGCAGGCACATTAATGAACATCGTAACGAGCTCTTGATAAGTAGAGGTGGGTTAATTACTTGGCATCCAGGTTCACTTGATTTAAAACCACTGATATTTTTCCTGTAGGGTTACTTAAAGTATTTGGTGTGTTTGACGATTGTAGATGATGGAGTAACTCTCCCTGCTTGAATTGTGATTTCCTGACAAGACAGTGCATACTACACTAGGTGTTTTTATATGTTCGCAACTCAGTGCAACGACGAGCAGTGGCCCAAAGTTTGAACATTTTACACAACATGTCAACGTAGTATTCCAGCAAGTGTTAAAGATGTATTTAGTGCTACATCATTCATGACGCGTGTTACCATATGTAACTGTAACAGTATGATAGTGTTGCTTAAGAATGGAGACCTCATATGTGCAATTTTTCTAAAATATTGTTCAATTATTTCATTGTGAATATATGACCCTAGAGATTATGTAACTAAATAACCAATAGAATTGCTTAAAATAAACCAACAGTGCCATATTGTTTCTCATGTATTATGACACTTATCTAAAGCAAAGCAAAGCAAAGTCATCTCCGTACAGGCCATGAAGGCCCTTGGAGGGGTGGAAGGTAAAGGCTCCCACCATTCGTAACCTCAGCACTTGATGGGGTAGAGTGGTTAGCTTACGCCCAGATGACACTTATCTGTGGAGTGTAAACAAAATGAAGGGCAAAATTAAAATCTTAAAAGAGCAAAATTTAATTTTTTGTACTAACCAATAAGATTCATAGTGTGGGTTTACTGTAGTCACATCCTAGTTCATGAACCAGGGGCAACAACAGAGTGGTCCAGTACGTGGTCCTGAGAGTTGGGTTACCAGTTGTTATGGAATAGGAGTGGGCATCTCTGATATATTCTGAGTCATGGCCCTCCTTATGCTTAGGCGCCTAGAACTATATAATCCGCTGGTCATACCTAACCCGTTTGAGTGAGGAGAGATTCTCACTGGAACTATGAGTAAGTATGGGTGTCCTACTTCATAGAATTTACCGAGCTCAGAAATTTTAAGTAAGCCTCGGACCTATGGCAGTAATGGAGTCCCACGTATATTTGACAGATAAAGGACACCTTGGAAACAACTTGGCAGATGAAATGGAATTTGATGGGGAGCCATCAATATTAATGGGACTTATGGAATTTATGGAATAAAGAACTGTTCAAGTCAGTTAATGAATTTAGAGTAAGGGCAGATAGTGAGGAAAAGATAGGAGATTTGAAAGTGATCTTAAGAGGTGTTAAAAAGGGAAGGGTATTGCACGGAATGCTGTTTCTGTTAGGCATGTAAATGAACGAATGATGTGAATAGATTTAGCTGTTGGAGGAAATATGACGAGAATTGTCTCAGTCTATTCACCAAGTGAGGGGTGCAGATGAAGATGAAGCAGAAAAGTTTTATGAAGCATTGAGTGACATTACAGTTAGGGTCAACAGCAAGGATAGGATAGTGTTAATGTGATATTTCAATGTGAGAGTTGGAAACAGAACTGAAGGACATATGAGAAGGTGATGGGTAAAGGTGGGGAAGATATGGAAGCTAATAGGAATGGGAAGTGTATACACGACTTCTGTGATAGCATGGGATTAGCAGTTATGAATATGTTCTTCAAGCGTAAGGCTATTCATCACTACCTGTGGGAGGGTAGGGCCACCAAATCCATAATTGACTATGTCATAACTGACTTTGAATTCTGGAAATCTGTTAGGAAAGTAAGGATCTACAGGCCTAGGATAGAGAAAGTGAATCTGTCTGCAGATGAATAGAAGTAGAGAATCTCCAGCATGAAGAAATTAGACAGAAGTATATGGATATGATTTGTAAAAATCTGTCTGCAGATGAATAAATGTAAGATGATGATAAGTCAGATAGTCCTGATGTTTCAGAAATCACTGAGAAGGAAGTTAGAACTGATGCTTCACCCAGCCCTGATAAAATATCAGTCATTATCATTATCATTATCATTGTACAGTTCCAGTTTTCAGGGTACTGTTAATGAGCCTCTTCCACTTCTTCCTGTCCATATACAACTCATCATGGAGAACATCAGCCACTGTCCATCCTCTGGTAACTAGATCAAACTTGATCATGTGCATCCATCAGGATTTCATTATTATTGCTATTTTGCTTCACGTCACACCAACACAGACAGGTCTTAGTGCAACATGTCAGGTGTAAAAAACACTTGCAAGCTCTTGAAAATATGAAGTAAAGAAAGGAAAATATCCCAACTACTATGAAATGAAACTGCTTCAATCTCAAGTAACAAATCATCTTCCTTTTATGAAGAAATAGCTGGAGTACCTGTGGTTGACTGGACAGTCACTTAGCATATGCATGATTATATTTTAACCTCCTGTCATATTGTTCCCCAAATTGTGGGACACGTCAGTAGACACGCCTCACCCTGTCAGCAGCTTCTTGCGATGTACTCTCTTTCTTGCTCCTCGTGGCACTTCGCAGTTACATTTCTTTCCCCCCCCCTCATTATTGCTGATCTTGATTTGGATCTCTTCCTTCCAGTATAAAAGAAAGCCAAATATTCAATTGATATTCAAAAAATACTGACAGGTGTACAAAGCATTTGCAATCTATGGAGCTAGTTATAGGCTCTTGGGCTGTAAACGCACATGATTGCCACTGTTATTTTTCCACTGTATTGAGAAAACATATAGAACAAAATTTGTCGTGAGCTATTTTCATGTAAAACCAACCGTAAGAGAGAGACATTGAGTTTTATGCTTTATGCCCCTTCTGAAGCACCCCTTCCTGCTAAAATGTTTGGACAAATTATAGCTAAGATCCTACTTGACCTTATTCTAAACTGAAATACCAAGTTTCATTAAAATCCATCCATCTTCCCATGATGCTGTAACAGAGACAGACAGATATTAAACTGAACTTGAAATGGGACATTACAATGATGTCAGTATTCTTATCAGAATACAGTATTAATCGACTAGAATGTCACAGTTAAGAGCAATGCTGTCATATGAAATGCTCGATCAAATGAAAAATGGCACAGTTTTTCACTTTTCACTAACAGTACTACACTGGTGTTCTAAGAATGCCAAGTTTCAGAGCTAGAATGACCCAGCCATAGACAGTGATAAACACTACTCTACCATGTTCCAATAAGTGTGCACATTCCCCATTCCTATGAGCACCTCATAACAGGAATTGAATAGCTGGTATACTATGACGCAGCAGTGTGTCATGTACCAGTAGTTATCAGAACATATATGAACCATGGGAATGACATGCCAAAAAAAAAAAAAAAGTTATTTAACCCCCCTCCCCCCTCCTGCTATTTCCGCCAGTATTCAGGCAGGATGTTGTAGTAAGGTAGGTAATTCCCTCAGTTCATGCAGTATGCAGCAGCAATGCCATCTATCAGATGAGTGGCAGCAGAAGAGACAAAGTACATAACAAGGAACAATAGTCAAGGAAATATTATTGTTCATCAATTTTATGGGCTTTTGATGTTAGGCCTTCATATTTAGTTTTCATACTCTGTGATATTAGGACATCCAATCTAAAGGGAGTCCTTATTCCTCCTTCATGACTTCCTCTTCTCTTATTCTTCAAGCGATCGCTCCTTCACATTTTTTTTCTCATTTTGATAATCACGTTCACAATATTTTCCTTGTCAAGGGCTGATCACCATGCAGTTTTCAGCTTAATACAATCACGGCAAAACCCACCGCCATTACCAGATGTCCGGCTACATGGCTAAATGGTTAGCATGCTGGCCTTTGGCCACAGGGGTCCCGGGTTCGATTCCCAGCAGGGTCGGGAATTTTAATCATCATTGGTTAATTTCCCTGGCACGGGGGCTGGTTTTATGTGTTGTCTTCATCATCATTTCATTCTCATCATGACACGCAGGTCCCCTACAGGAGTCAAATGAAAAGACCTGCACCTGGCGAGCCGAACCTGTCCTGGGATCTCCCGGCACTAAAAGCCATACTCCATTTCATTTCATTACCAGATGACATGACTGAACAATATTTTCATTTAGTGAAGCTCAGCATGGAAATGGACTATACATGAACAATCTAAATTCATTCAGTGCAGCACAACTGTATAAGACATAAATGATCAAAAATTGTACTCTTGTTATGTAGTATTTCAATCAATCAATCAATCAATCAATCACTACTGATCTGCATTTAGGGCAGTCGCCCAGGTGGCAGATTCCCTATCTGTTGTTTTCCTAGCCTTTTCTTAAATGATTGCAAAGATATTGGAAATTTATTGAATATCTCCCTTGGTAAGTTATTCCAATCCCTAACTCCCCTTCCTATAAACGAATATTTGCCCCAATTTGTCCTCTTGAATTCCAACTTTATCTTCATATTGTGATCTTTCCTACTTTTAAAGACACCATCCAAACTTATTCGTCTACTGATGTCCTCCCACACCATCTCTCCACTGACAGCTCGGAACATACCACTCATAATACCAATATAAATGGTCTGTTATTGGACATTATAAATTTTACAGCTAACTCATTCCTGGTTGCCAGCATTTCGCCCTCGTGTGCCAGGCTGGGCTCATCAGTTGGTACCTAGCACACCTACCAAGACGCTGGCTAGTGCATACCGTGGAGGCCACTGCGTAGGCTAATTGTAGCCACTGGCAGTGCCAATGAACTATGAGACACTTTGTCCCATTATCAAAAATTGATGCCTGCCTGGCCATCAGATGATATAGATGTTGATTCCCATAATTAATTAAGGCCATGGCCGCTTCCTTCCAATTCCTAGGCCTTTCCTATCCCATCGTCGCTGTAAGACATATCTGTGTCGGTGCGACGTAAAGCAAATAGCAAAAAAAAAAAGTAGGAACCTGTTTCTGCCTTAAAGTACATATACATACTCTTCCATTTTTCACTAAAATTATAGTAGCCACCAATTATGCTTGTCATCATGTTATCCTTAGCTGACTTCTTTGCTAGATTAAATTTCCTAGTAACTTCCTTCAATTTCTCCTTACTTCCAGAGCCATTTCTAACTCTATTTCTTTCCAACCTGCACCTCCTTTTTAGTCTCTTTATTTTCCTGTTATAATATAGTGGATCTTTACCATTCCTTACCACCTTTGTAGGTACAAACCTATTTTCACATTCCTCAACAATTGCTTTAAACCCATCCCAGAGTCTGTTTACATTTTTATTTACCGTTTTCCACCGATCATAGTTACTTATTAAAAACTCCCTCATGCCTGTTTTATCAGCCATATGGTACTGCCTAACAGTCCTAATTTTAATCTCTTCCTTTCTTTCACATTTATTTTTAATTACCACAAAAACAGCTTCGTGATCACTAATACCATCTATTACTTCGGTTTCTCTATAGAGCTTATCGGGTTTTACCAGCACCACATCCAGAATATTTTTCCTTCTAGTTGGTTCCATCACTTTCTGAATCAGGTGCCCTTCCCATATTAACTTATTTGCCATTTGTTGGTCTTGCTTCCTGTCATTCGCATTACCTTCCCAATTGACATTTGGTAAATTGAGATCACCCGCTACGATCACGTTCCTTTCCTTATTGTTTTCCACATAGCTGATTATCTTATCAAATAATTCTGAATCAGTATCTGCGCTACCCTTTCCCGGTCTGTACACTCCAAAGACATCTAGTTGCCTATTATCTTTAGAAATGAGCCTTACACCTAGAATTTCGTGCTTGTCGTCTTTAACTTTTTCGTAGATTACAAATTCTTCTTTCACGAGAATGAATACTCCCCCTCCTACCATTTCTATCCTATCTCTACAATACACCCTCCAGTTCTGTGAGAAAATTTCTGCTTCCATTATATCATTTCTCAGCCATGATTCAACTCCTATTACAATATCTGGTAAGTATATATCTATTCTATTCCTTTCTTTACGATACTTCTACAGTTGAGCACTAACAGTTTTATGTCATCCCTACTTGATTTCCAGTTCCCTGTTCCCTTAACACCGCTCCCTAGTGCACCCTGTTTCCCTGAATGTACCTCCCTATAATCCTTCTAAACAAATTTCCTAACTTATATGTACCACTGCGGTTTAAGTGAAGGCCATCTGAGCGCAGAACCCTATCTCCTACCCACCCATTAGGATCTAGAAATTTCACTCCCGGTTTCCCACATATCCACTCCATAGTCTCATTTAAATCCCCAATTATTTATTTATTGATAGGACCACTAATAACATAGATATTTGAAAATTAAATTTTAGACCATCCCCTAAAATACAATTTCATCCAGTGTGAAAAAAATTATTTATAGCCTTACACACCAATTTTCATTAAATTCTGTTCACTCATTTTCTTGTGGTTCGGCATTGATATGGACTAAGCAATGAAAGTCTAAGTTCATGAAAATCTCTATTATCACAGCCGGTATGGTAAAACTGAATAACACATAAATGATTGGAAACTGTATTCTATATAACATACGTTATCTAGTATTTATCATTAGACCACTAATAACATAAATATTTGAGAATTAAATTTTAGTAGACCTTCCCCAATACTACCATTTTACTCAGTATTCTGTTCACACACACACACATACACACACATGACAGAAAATTAAAAATTGCATTTCCTTCTTACTGTGGACATGCCTGTTGTCAAGATATTGAAGTGCAGGGAATATACTCTACAGATCACAAGAGCTGTATAAAGCTAAAGAAAATAAGAAAAGCAGTGTTCTTAGACTACGGTAGTGGTGCATTTATAAACACTAATCACCTGATGTGACATCAAATAGTGCCTCTGTATCAAGATATAAATCTAGAATGTAATAATTATAAAGTCCTGATCCATTTCAGCTCCTTGATTAGTGAGTGAGATGACTGTATGGCAGTTAGGCTAACCATAAAAATGATTGTTGACTTTTTTGGAATAACATCTAATCTTTCACCCAAACACCTAAATGAAACCTGTGAGCTGTTAATGTCACTGTTTATTAACTATAAACAACAAATTATTACAGGATGATTCTGAGCAGTCGGCACAATCTGGAAGAGACGATCAAGAGAGGTTAAAGAACAAACAGAAGATCATAAGGACACATGTCTGGAAATGCATGGTTGTTAATCTAGAGACTATTTATTTATTCATTCATCATTCCTGTGTATGACATGTTGTCGTAAAGCCATCGTTAGATGAGGTGTTGGAAGTGACCTCCACGGGCCTCAAGGAATTTGCATACGCACTGTAGCAGAGACTGCCACACTCATTCAAATGTGGCCAGCCTGCATCCAAATGGTGTCACAGGTAGCACGAATGTGTTGCTCCAGTGTCTGTACGTCAGAGATGGGCTCTGCATTCACAACACCTTGCAGGTACCCCCACAGGTAGAAATCTAAACGGTTAAGGTCCAGCAATCAGGCAAGCAGTGCAACTAGACCTCCTCATCCAATTTGACATTGAGATTCCTCTGCGTGGTAATATGGAGTGGACTGGGTTAACCCTACGTACCACTGAAGGCAGCTCTTCTGGCGGAGGAGGCAGTTTCACCTGCAGAAAGTACAGATATGCCTTGCCTGTGAGGACTTGTGGAAGGATGCCTGACTCCATGAGTAAGTCACCAAAATTCTATGCCCACATATTGAAATTGAACTGGTACTGACGGTTTGCTGCCACCATACCATAGGGATTCTGCCATAGCCCACAGATGAATGTTGTGGAGGTTGATGATACTGCTCCTTGTGAAGGTGGCCTCATTGGTGAATAGGATGAATGAGAATAATACCAGAACAGTGATGGCCTGTTCAACAAACCAGTGACAAAACTATTTCTTCAGAGGAAAGTCTGTTGGTAATGAAATGAAATGGCATATGGCTTTTAGTGCCGGGAGTGTCCGAGGACAAGTTTGGCTCGTCAGTTGCAGGTCTTTTTGATTTGACGCCCGTAGGTGACCTGCGCATCATGATGAGAATGAAATGATGAAGAAGATGTCACATATACCTAGCCCCCGTGCCAACGAAATTAACCAATGGTGGTTAAAATCACCGACCCTGCCAGGAATCGAACCTGGGACCGCTGTGACCAAAGGCCAGCACGCTAACCATTTAGCCATGGAGCCGGACAATCTGTTGGTGATAAGCCTTGTGCACGTTGCAAGTGACACGGGAAATAGCAGTTTTCATAGAGAGTGTTTCACACGTTCGTGTGGCTTGCCTCGCGCTAGCAGGCCAACTGCCTGGTGCTGATATGGGGATCATCTCCCACAGTGCTGAACACTTATTCCTCCAAGGCCAGTGTACAAAACTGGTCCACCCACCCTTCATGGTTACCCATAAACGAGCCTGTCTCACACAAACAGCGAAACACTGTTGCAAACGTTCTATTGTATGGTGTAGATGCTGTCAGCAGGGATACTTTCCTTGGTACAGGTGTGCAGCCTCCCGCCTATGTCTGTATGTAAAGAGCACGCCGGTCTGCCCCCGATTCAAATACCAGGCCATCATTCCACTGTGCTTCACTTCATTGCACATGTCGACTCCAGGTTGAGTTGGCAACAGCTTAATGTTACTGATAAGTGAAAGCGCTGCCATCATGGGGAACAGTACCAGCCTCTAGTGAAGAATCCAGGCACATCTGGATTTATGTTCATTAGACCTATTGTGCTCTTTATCCTCTCAGGGATTGTCTCCTGCAGTGTGTTCCTATTGCTCAAAATTACCCTAGATGAAACAGAAAGAAAATGCTTACTCACCATAAACATCACCATTGATGAAGTGGCAAAGAAACGCCACATTCGACTCCAGGTGGGCAAGTATGGCTCTTTCTCTCTTGTTACTGGATTTATGCGAAATGTTTTAACTGATGTCTCAAATTCAGGTCTTGGCTCTTCATCATCTTCAGTGTTCTGCAAGTCCCATTCCCATACAATGACTGCTTGACGTCGCTTCCACAGCTCCAGGAATGTTGTTGCTTTAGTATGCAAAGAGAGGATAATTACTTTCATACTGTAAATGGTAAAGTCAAGTGGAGGGTCTAAGGTGTGACATTCCTCTGCACACCTGGGAATATTTTGATCACTTAAGTGGAAGAACAAATTACATGGAGTGAGTGTATAACAGTCACAGTTAGAACTTGAATCTCAGATCTCTGCACATAGCAACTTCTTTACTCTATCCTGCAATATGAGTTAACATTTTTGGCCTTCTTCTGAAGGCTGGTTCCCAATAATACTATTAGTCCAAAGATGAAATTCAGGCTTAAGAATATAGAACTAACAATAATATTACAAATTATCCCTGTAAAAACAGACATATAGTAACAGTTATCACTTACCCCAAAATGACATAAAGATGGCGAAGAAGACAGTTGCAGGATTATCAAATAAGTAGGTGATTCTTGAGAACAAACATGATGTCTTCAGTCGAATGAAATCACAGGCCTTGTCACACAATGGACACAATATAATGTTACCAGAGCGATGCTCATCACATATCTCTTTGCTATACAAAGAACATAATATTATTAGGTATTGTTTCTATCCATTCTACTATAGTAACATGCACTCTCTGGCCAAAAGTATATAGATACATTCTGATTTGCCATTCATTTGCATACAAAAAGTATTAACATGGTAGATACCATAAGATTTGTCCAATCTCCCACAATAAACTTTTTTTGGTCAGGTACAGAAGTTGGCATTCCAATACATCTCCATCACATTCTATGGCATAAAATTAAGAGTTTTTAGGAGGCCATGTCATTAAACCAATCCTGCAGGTTGCTTTATGGAGAGGGGCATTGCCATGTTGGAACAGAAAGGGGCATCACTAACTATTGCCACAATATGAGAAGTGCAGAATTGTCCAGAATGTTCATGTTTTTCTCAGAATTAAGTTTCCTGGTAACAGGAACTAGAGGGTCAAGTCATTAAAAAAATCCTCAAAACTTGAGGACTCCTCTATCATATTTCACAGTTAGTACACCTTAAGGAAGATGGAATTCACCAGACACAGAACAAATCCAGACCCATCTGTCAGACTTCTACAAAGTGCAGCTTGATTTGTCAGTCCAGAGACTTTTCTCCTATGTTCAGTGGTCCAAGGACACTGTAAGCATTGCTTTGCATTCTTCTTGCTAATAGTCTGATCATGAGCAGCTGCCTGGTCATGGGAATCCTCCTTTGTGCAACTATCAGCAAACAGTTTTGTTACTGGTGTTAATTCCAAAGGTTCTTTGGAACTCTGTTTTCTTCAATAATTTTGTGTGGCTATTACAGCCAGATGAAACTGTAGTAGAGCAAACCCTTTGATGCGGATGGACAGTGTTTGTTGTGTATGATAACTGTGTGTCATTGGGGTGGAGAATAGAGTAGTACATGGATGTGAGTTACAGGAGCTCTGGGGGCAGCAAAATCATTCAGTCCCCAAGCCAAGGGAATTAACTGCTTACAATGGAAATCTCATGACCCAGATGGGATTTGAAGGCCTGAAGGCCAACCCATTGATCACTCAGCAATGGAGATAGATCCCACATTATTTTGTTGCACTGTTCTCTTCAGTATTTCAGGGTACTTCTCCATCATTATGAATAGTCTGCTTACTCATGACTATCCTGTTATCATAATTACAGTACATACTTCTATTTCATGATGACAGCACATTCAATTGATTTGAGGAATCTATAGCAGAGTAAAATGACTTGTATTGACTTTCCAGAAAGGTGGTTCCCAATTACTGAGACATGCTGAAGTACACTGAGCCTTGTGGTCCATTCCATTCTGTGTTGACTGCCTTAATATACTGTCATAAGACATTCTGCTTATTTTTATACCTGTCAGGACACACACACACACACACACACGCACACGCGCGCGCGCGCGCACACACACACACACACAACCATTACAAAGTAGTGGTGTCTAGATACTTTTGACCAGGTAGTTTGTCTACAAGCCAAATGACTACTGAAAATATTAAGATCCCTCAGAGGAATAAACACATTGTAGGTACGGTAATCTTACTTTGCTTAGCTCTCATTGTACAGATATCAACCAATCATGGGCTGCCACTTATGTCATAAAATTGCCTAACATTAATAATGAATTTTAAGTCTAGCAATAACTTTTTTCTTAAGAAGCTAGCATATTTTATGAAGTAGGATACATGAAGTTATTTAGCCTTCATCAGTCACCTTTCTGGATCTTGAGCACATGCATTTGCTTACTCAGCATATTATAATTTTATGAACTTTAGCACAATTGTAAAACATGAAGTAGGCTATAAGTTCCAAATGATGGGATATTTTATGCTTTATATATTTAAAAATACAGCAAATGGGGTAGAAGTATAATGTTAAAATTTGTACTCATATTCCTTCATACATTTGACGCATCATAGTATAGTACATGTGATGCTTTAAATTGTGCTTTAGAAGCCGTAATTTATTTTTCCTGAGCCAGTTAAAGTCAAAGGACTAATGGAATTTTGTAGTCATTCAGAACAAAGATGCCATGAGAATGAAATAAGGTCATATGTACATGGCTGCTCCGGTAACCTAGATGTCATTTCTGGAGATGACAATTAGTCTTCTCACAGATATTCTAACCCACCTGCTTTCAAATCCCCTCTGGGTGTGGGCAGTAGAATACAACGACGGGTCTGGTATTTCTTCCACCTACTTCTGTTAACCTTCTAACTTTCATATTTCCTATCCAACCTTCCTTGGTCACTTCTTGTTCTTTTCTGACCCCAACAGTGTTGTTTGTGAGACTTCAGGAGTCTTTTATTTTCATGCTCTTCATGCCCTTCCCTCTCTCTTTCAGATACCTTCTATTCTTCAACGTGTCAGACCTCTTTGATTGTATTTCTGATTAGTGTTAAGAGGGGATGGTTGCCCAATTTCACTTCCTCTTAAAACAATAACCACCATCCACTTTCAATAGAGTAAATTTCACACCCAGCTGGCCCCCAATCTAGGGGTAGCAAGCCTGCCTCTTACCTGGAGATCTCTTGTTTAATTTCAGACCAAGTCAGGGAATTTTACCTGGGTCAGAGTGCTGATTCAAGGTCAACTCAGTCTATACAAGAACAATTGAGGAACTATCTGATGGTGAGATATTAGAGAATGACAGGTGAGAGGATTCATCATGCTGGCCATGCCGGCTAGCGGGCCAAGGCCTGCCAGGACTGTAAAGCCATAGGGTTTTGTTTGGAATTTCACACCACTCTAGTGTCAGAAAAAGTCTTTCAGGAGCCAACAAAAACAAGACAAAATAGATAATAAAGAATTGGAATAGAGAAGGAGAGAATCCATCAAAGAAGACAGATGGCAGTGTGTGCGAAGATGAGGGATTACTCCTTGACCATTCTGTTTCCATGTTTGTCCTTTCTGTTCCTCTCTTAGCTCATACTAACCTGTCATTGTAGTTGAGGTTTATTTGTTTTATTTATTTTTACATTCCCATACATGAAAAATTAAGATGCATGTAGAAGCTGAAACAAAAGCAATATTAACCCATAATGATGTGTTTTGTCCAATCAAATGGGCATCTTAGACTCTTCAGATCACAATAAATAATAATGAATGATGATATCCTTCTCAATGGGCATGACTGCCTAATGTAATCTTAGTCTTGAATATTCATTTTCACTGTGGACAGTACAATTAATTGTTCACTGTTATTATAGGAGTACATATACAATGACTTTGGCCTAGTCTTTTTGAGATGGCACTTCAAATCAAGACCTTGAAGACACATCTGTTGATGTTGATGATGATGGTGATGATAAAGAATTCAGAAGGAACTAGATGTTGAAAGACTGGGAGACCAGGTTGAGCATGTCAAAAGAATGAAAGCAGACAGAATTACAAGAGTAAGAGCAGAGATTTAACCCTGGAATGGTATGATACTTTAAACTTACATAATTGGCATGATGTCATATTTTTTACGATCTTGAGAAAAACTTTTTTTTTGTAAAATGGAAATGAAAAATCAAAACTTATAGAACATATTTTAATTTTATATACCTTTAAAAGCTGAAAATACATTTAATATAAAAGAAAAGTTTATTGAGGAACAATGTCAAGCATTGTCTAGTCGTCGACGTCACCTAGCAGTTAGGTCCATCTGAAATTTTAAAAAATTGAAATACACACATTTAATTTTTTTAAATGAATTGTATGTTAAAACAGAGGGCTAAATGAACAAAACATTTTGGTAATAGCTAAAAAAAAATCTTACTTGCAATGATATGATGTCTTGATGAAGCTGCATTTGATTCAGGTGCTGCAGATTTTATAGATACCCCGCGGTCCGCGCAGTACGCAGTGTTGCACTTGCTGCAGTAGTTGGTTGTCATTCTTTGCTTTTCAGCTGGGCATATTTTACAAGTTGTTCTCTTTTTATCCATCCTAGAAAGAACTGGATATGCTGCTTCTTTTTGGCCAAGAACACTGAAGACCATACTTCTTAGCTCCCTCGGAAGATTTCTGATAGTCAAGCGCTGTTCTAGCCATGGAAAAACCAACTGCTGATAGCCTACAATTGATTCAAATAAGCTGATCTTGTTATGGTTTGTTCTTTTCTAGAACTCTGTGGGAGAGGTTTGACTGTTTGAAAACTGAATTGTTTTGTAGTTGGCTTGTTTTCTGACTATTTCTTCATTTGTATGAGTAACGATTGAGTTTACCATAGTATCAGTAAAGAACAACTGAAACGCATCTAAAGTGGTTAGAACATCTTTACCTCTACCTTTAGGCTGTTGTCAGATATTCACAATATTTCTATGGGTATTTCTTGTACTTATGGTTGGAGGATTTACAGTCCAGGAATAACTGTTTTTTCCTTTGATTATTTCTGTTGTTCATTGTGCAGTCAAGCTTGCAGATCCTGAAGAACCAGTAATAGTAGTAGTAGTAGCAGCACTAGTATTACTACTATCAGGTCTTGATTCAGCAGATAGAGTTGTAACAGATTTTGTCCCACAACTACCAGAGGGACCAGGGGTGTCAAGAACTTGTGTAGTAGTGCTGTGTGGGCCAACCACTCCTGATGTGTACATTGAATTCTTTTCATTTGTTGAATGGCCACAACATTTTCTCTTCAATTGTTCATGAAATTCATCATCTGAGGATGAAGGTATATAGTCGCCACTTCCAGAGTATGCTAAAATATTATTTTCTGACTCACTTCCAATATCTCCTTCATCATCAGTATCAAAACTATCATCATTTAAAAGTTTGTCAATCTCCGATGGTGACAAAGCCATGTTATAAAAAAAACTAGTAGTCGAAAAACAGCATAAAACTTGACAAAAACAAATAAAAAGATGTACTTAATATAGCCTATGGCACTAATTTTCAACACACTAAGTCAAAAAAAACAATGAATATTTGATATAACAATTAAACTTAAACTGAAAGACAACACTACATAAAATAGTTTCACCATTGGTATGATATCGTAACATTCACGAACTGACATGAAGGACTAAAAAAAACGAAAGCTTCCAGCATGACAGTTGCACGTGCAATGACTTAGTGAGTTGTAGGGAAGACATTGGGAGGGCCGGAACAGTCCGCATAGAAACCTGTTCTATGCAATCAAATGTGTGATACGTTTCATAAAAATTATGACATCATACCATTCCAGGGTTAACAGAAAGAGACCTAGGGGATTACCGAGGAAGAGTTAGGAAGACCAGATTAAGGAGTTTATTGGAAGACAACAAATGGAGTTTGAAAACATGTACAAAGAAGAGTGGTGGAAGGAGAGGACAAAATGGAGGTCAGTGATCCAGTGCCTGACCCAGAAGCTTCATGGACAAGATGGATTATTGTTGTTTTTGTTGTTATAATAGTTTTATGTCTCACTAACCTTTTGGTTTTTGGAGATGCTGAGAAGCTGAAATTTGGTCTCACAGGAGCTAATATACATGCCAGTAAATCTACCTACACAAAGCTGGTGTATTTTGAGCACCTTCAAATATCACTATTTCAGGTTAGAACCTTCCTTCTCAAATTATCTTCGAAATATTTTCAAGCAAACAAACAAACAAACATTAGTGCTTTTTCCTGCCAAGATGACTACTGCCCAGTCAGATGGCCTGAGGATACTGGAGTGCCACATGGTCAGCATCATGACCACCTCAGCCATATTTCTTGGCTCTCTAGACCAGGTCTTCTACTCTCGGACCAGACAGCTCCTCAGTTGGTCTCACAAGACTAAGTGAACCCCCTTCCAGCCCTCAGCCCATACTTAAAATCCCTGGACTGGCCAGGAACTACACTATGAGGCTGGCTTATAAGTGTATATATAGTACAGATGTAGTTAAAAATTGTAAACTATTTTTGTTCTGCAAAAGAAAACCATGTTAAAATGTTACTAGATTAACATTGTACAACTACTATGGTTACCAGATGTCCAGAAAATCCTGTATCTGCCTTGCAATTTAACCTTTGAGAGGATTTCTTAAAATTCCTAAATATCTTCCTTTCATAGAAATTCAAAACATAGTGGTTTAAAAAAATGTAATTTCCTGTCACAAAAGAAGGAAACAATATGTAATTGTTCTTGAAGATGAAATAAAGTTTTCCACAGGGTATTGTGGTTACAGGTGACCAGCTTGTAATTTGAACCAATTTCTTTAATGAAACACTCAAGCCTTGAAATGGCATCATCTATGATAAGTGGGTGAGATATATTAGTGCTAACAAGCACAGAAGTTGCCATTCTGAGTATTTTCTTACTATTCTGCACATAATGCAATTGCAGACCAGGAATTTTCATTGATTTCCATTTTAGGGACATTTGAGAAAAAAACTTTGTCAAGGGTACACATTTAGTTAAATATAACTTCAAACACTTAAACTGCTCTTATTTTTATTAATATATTTTAAACAGGCCAGACATATTCCAAGAAATCATTTCATCCCTTAAACATGAATGATGTTTCACAGTAAAAATAGGACAGATTTTGACTTCCTGCATTCAATATGAGAATAACATGCATTAAATACGGCTTGGTATAAAATATTTTATTTATTTATTTATTTATTTATTTATTTATCTCATTTTGAGTCTAATAAGCATTTTTGTCTCAGCTTTTATGTCTTAAATGTTTATTTTTATTTATTGTGGGTCTGCCTGGTGGCCATGATCATTAAGGCATCAAGTCTATGTGATCTGACATCGCAGTTAGCCGATTTGAGTCCTATTGGTCGAAAATATGTCATCATCACAATATAGGCTGGCAGGGTAAGAAAGGTGGTGGTATACAATTTCTAATCATTAGATTGTTTGCCAAAAGTCGGATTTGATTCCGAACTTCTCCACAGTGTTCTTATGAAGTGAGGTCAATGATGCTCTTGATGGTGATTCGTCTGTTGGATGGAGATGTTAAGCCTTGAGCAGACCCCTTGTTGTTGTTATTTGACAGGAATAGGCTATGTGCCAGAATCAGGTTGCATCCTCTCCCTTCCTGCTATCATATATCATGTCATTCATTTCATCTCATTAGCCTCTCTGATGAGGTTGACATCAGGAAGAGCATCCGGTCATAAAAACATGCTAGGAAATTTAATATATCTGCTTAACTAACACCACAGAGAAATGGGACAAGGGTTGGACTGACTGGTGTTTGACTGACTATTTTTTTTTTTCTCCACATTCTCATTGTTCTATCTTATGTACGATATGCATGAAAGATTTAAATAGAAGGTTTGTCCAGAGTAGTCTACAATTCAACAAAAGTTATTTTTAACTTACAGTCATTCACTGCGCATGACTAAAATAATTTCAGTCCAAATATCAGAACACATGTTCCTTCAGTAGGAAAATGTATGACAGAAGATCCACAATATTTCATTTCACTGTTGTTCCTTTCTCTCCGAGCTTCTCAATTTTCTCAGTGAGATATTAACAAGTACATAAGACAATGTCTTGGAAGAAATACAACCTCTAGACAAATACTTAGATAATGCTCATACAAGATTGTTATGTGTAGAGTGTGAGATACCTTGACAAAATTACCTTGGCATATTTTGATCAGAGTCAATAGTCACTACTCCATAGAAGAAGCACAGGAAGCCAACAATTGCAGGTGCAATGAGCATCTGGGTATAGAAGCCAAGCCAGGCATAGTAGAGGCCAATTTTATCACCAAAATATTTTCTGACAAGCCATAAGGGTTGTTTCTTATACCAGCATGCAAGTCTAGCCCATTCAAGATAGAGAAGCTGAAAAAACAAATTCAATGATTAAAATATACATACGAGGGGTGTTCAATATATAATGCAATACATTTTATTTCTCGGCCAATTTCAGTTTTAAAAAAAATGGAATTTTGTTTGGGACATCTTTGAATATTCCTGCTACTAGGCGAGTTGGCCATGCGGTTAGAGCGCACAGCTGTGAGCTTGCATCCGTGAAATAGTGGGTTCGAATCCCACTGTCGGCAGCCCTGAAGATGGTTTTCCATGGTTTCCCATTTTCACACCAGGCAAATGCTGGGGATGTACCTTAATTAAGGCCATAGCCACTTCCTTTCCATTCCTAGGCCTTTCCTATCCCATCGTCGCCACAAGACCTATCTGTGTTGGTGCGACGTAAAGCAAAATAGCAAAACATACATATATATTCCTGCTTGGTCTCGTAGAGTTTCATTAATTTCTGATTGGTGGCAGCGCTATAACTAGCCTTCAAAATAGCGTCTGTAATGGAGGTGCGAACCAAACAGAGAGCAGTTATTGAGTTTCTTTTGGTGGAAAACCAGGGCATCACAGATATTCATAGGTGCTTGCAGAATGTCTATGGAGACCTGTCAGTGAACAAAAGCAAGCATGGTGAGCATTCTGCATAATAATGCAAGACCTCACACAAGTATGCACACCTGATAGGAGCTCACAAAACTTCAGTGGAATGTTCTTCCTCACCCACTCTACAGCCC
This sequence comes from Anabrus simplex, assembly GCF_040414725.1. Lineage (NCBI taxonomy): Eukaryota > Metazoa > Arthropoda > Insecta > Orthoptera > Tettigoniidae > Anabrus > Anabrus simplex. The sequence goes on from NC_090265.1 coordinate 491,504,269, forward strand.
GAATCTCATGCCTGCTGACTTCCATCTGACTGGTCCAATGAAGTATGCACACCACAGGAAACACTACTTGGATGATGGGGAAGTTATCAATGCAGCATGAAGTTGGTTCTGATACTGACCAGTTGAGTGGTACCATGAAGGCATACAGCCTTCACATTATGGTGGTGTAAGGTCATAGCACTGAACGGATATAATCTTGTAAAGTAGGGTATTGTAGCAGAAGGATTGGGGAATAACATGGTGTATTTGAATCCTCAATAAAATCAACCTGCTTTTAGAAAAAATGTGTTGCATTATAATTATATTGAACTCCCTTCGTACATACATACATACATAACAAATTCAATGCTACTGCTACTACAACCATATGGCCTCAATTTAGACCTACATTTTTTATAAAAGGCTTACCCACTCCTTTGCTGGACAATGTATTGCAATATAAGAATGATGTATTGTCGTGTCTGCTAAGGAGTTCTCTCACTGGCTACAGGGAGCAGTGGTATAATGTTCAAGTGAAGGAAGAAGCCATATTTCAATCCTTCTTTCATAGCATTAAACATACTAGGGGCTACAATATGTATGAAATGAAAATAAAAAAAGCCCCAAATGAAAATGTGCAAAATAAACTCTGCTTTGTTAAAGGTAAAACTCGCTGAATGCAAACCAAGCATTGGTGAAGGAAAATTTGTTGCTACCTACACAACTACACTCCCTGTGTTAGTATTTTATTATTGCACATATTGAATAATACATTATGAATATTGTTATTGCTCACGCAAACCACTAGTCACCAACAGCAGGTTATATTCTGATCAATTGCTTTTCTTTTCATGGCTTATTTCTCAGGGCATATTTTGTTATTTTCTAAACTTCTGTGGATCCCTTGAAGTAATTTGTAAGACATGGTCTCAGAAACTTGCCTAGAACAAGAACACATTAATTCTTCATATGATCCACATTTTCCTTTTCATGGCTACAATATATTGTAGAGTTCTTGATCAGATATGGGTCTCAAAACAGATGTTTAAGTATATCCAATGGTTTGGAATGATGATGAATGTAGAAAATTGCTGCTTCAGTTGCAGAATCGATCACTGTGACCATGCTGATGAAGTCGGTAGAAGGATATATATAGCCACCACGCTTGATTTTCTTCAGCAGAGCCAGAGTAGGAATATCTCTATATTCAGACACAAACATGTTCTGGCAGCCTTCACAGTCAACCCTTCATTGACACGGAGCATTTGAGAGCTGCATTACCCAGCAGACAGAGGTGATTCAGGTGTGAGCACTAAGAAAATGCAGCAGTCTCTTTAAAAATTCACACTTACAACAGTTTAGCTCAGACTATTTTCAAGCATTTACAGTAGAGACTCAAAAGAATGTTTACATTCACTGACTACGGTTTTTGCCTCATAGTCTAGTAATGTCTCTTTAATCTGGACTTTGTGTATATACAGTATATACATTTTTTTAGGTGTATATAAAGTCCATTGCATATCTTTTTTGTTTTGTTTTTGTGTGTGTATAAAGAACGTGTACATAGAGTCAATTGTCAACTGTAGAATCATATGCTAAATAATAATAACTGCTAAATTGGTAGATTTCAAGTTTACTTTTACAACCGACCGATCAATCAATCTGCATTTTGGGCTGTCGCCTAGCTGGCAGGTTCCCTATCATTTGTTTACCTAGTTTTTTCTTAAACATTTTCAAAGAACTTGGAAATTTATTGAACATTTTACTCGATAATCTATTCCAGTTACTTACTCCCCTTCCTATAAATGAATATTTGCCCCAATTTGTCCTCTTGAATTCCAACTTTATTTTCATATTATGATCTTTCCTACTTTTAAAAGCTCCACTCAAGCTTATTTGTCTACTTATGTCATTCCATGCCAAATCTCCACTGACAGCTTGAAACATACCACATACAAGTAACTAATCTCATTTTGGTCCGTATTGAAGATACTATAAGTAACTTACTATAAGTAAGTTTTGTAACAATGCTTACGACTCACTCAGGTGCCCATAACAACTGAAGAAACCCCAACTCACGCTGTGATAAATCTCTAGTCAATACAATTTGAGAAAACCCAGTTAACGCTGTAATCAATCCAATCTACAATTTGGATGTCTAGTCATATAAAATAAATTAATTCATTGTTCGTAAATTCTGGCAAAGTTAATGTATATATTGTACATACTGTACTTATTGTAAACTATGTAAAAAGCATAAGCCCATTGTATTTAGTATTAAGTTAAGTTTACTATTAAGTGCCGATGTTTATAGTTTTAATTCTTGACCTTAAGATTTAGTATTAGGCTGAAGATGCCCATAACTAGGGCGAAACATGTCCCTAACTGGTGTTTTTAATTCATGTAGATTTTAATCACTAAAATATATTTGTATTGAAAAGGTGGACACAATAATTTTAATCTTGAAAGTGTTTTACATACCACATAGTTGAGAATCTCGTCTCCTTACTCCCAATTCTTCCTAGCCCAAAGTTTGCAACATTTTTGTAACACTACTCTTTTGTCGGAAATCACCCAGAACAAATCATGCTGCTTTCCTTTGAAATTTTTGCAGTTCTCATATTAAGCAATCCTGGTGAGGTCCCAGAAACTGGAGCCATACCGATCCAGAACAATTGAGTACTTCAAAATAAGGATTTTCCAGTGATAAAACACAATTCAGAGTTGTGTTGCTAGCTTTCACACTTCTCTTTGAGTGAATGAATGGCATTATTATATTAATTTCCTTTCTGTCAATTAACAACATTTGTGTCCAAAGATGAGGAAATAATTCTAGTGGAGGGGATTTTATGAATGGCTTGCATTGCTACAACAGCGCTTGTCTGGTCATTACTTTCTCCTGACCTTCTTATGGAGCTAAAGAGTATCTCAAGCTGGTCACTAAAGAACTTTCTTGTGAGGACGAAATGAAAACCAAATTTTAAGAGGTACCGCATGCATCTCACATTGGATACCTGAGAAATACCTTCTTTTGGTTTGTAAATAAGTTTTTCCATCTTTCCAAATGACCGATGAAGTTATTCTCTAATCACTGCAATCTAGAGTTCTCAGTCAAAAAGAAGTGCCTGTATGTCCCCATGTGTTATGTGATATGTAATCCTCATGTTGTGAACCTACAGCCACTTTCTCATGACTACCGGCTAGGCTAAGCAGCTCAGATGGTTAAGGCGCTGGCTTTCTGAGCCTAAGTCGACAGGTTCAATCCTGGCTCAGTCCAATGGTATTTGAATGTGCTCAAATACGTCAGCCCCATGTTGGTAGATTTACCAGCATGTAAAAGAACTACCTCGGGAAAAAATCTGTCATCTCTGCATCTCTGAAAACCGTAAAAGTAGTTAGTGGAACATAAAATCAATAACATTATTATCATCATGACCTTCAAGAACTTAATAGCGGATTCACTGTCTTCGCATATTGCTATTCCAAGATGGAAACTGTGATCTTTAAGAGTGTGAAGGGATGCAATAACCTCACCAGAGAAAATTTTCGTCACCCTATACACATTCATCGTTTCAAAATTGACTGTTCATTTTTTGACTGAAAATCATCTTACATCTGACTTCCGCACTTCACCTTTCTGCTGTTTGTACAGCATTCTGAGGTACTTTAGGCTAATATACTTACTTCCCTTCATTGAGCAATGTGTGTCTTACATCAAGAAAGGGACTCCTTAAATTCTTAATGATATGACAATAGTCATATGACAAAAATAATGGGCTGGTAATGTCACTATGGTAAGTTATCTCAGGAAGTGCATTTCCCCAGCAAAGGCTGGAGAACATCTTAATATTTGCAGCATAATTGTCTGTCACTATTTGAATAATTGTAAAACCAGCATCTTCTGTTTCAGCATGATTGACAGTGTGAGTTCTTTTAACTTGTTTAACTTGTTTTAACATTTTCATTGAAGAAATAGTGCACAGGAATTAAAAAACTGAGATGCTAACCCTTAAAAGAAATAGCCTGTAAGTCATGTGGCAATATCATCCTCCTTGCCATATTTTTTCTCTAGTTCATCCATATCCAGTGTACCAATTACAGAATCTCCAGCACATAAATACTGAACTTGAGTTCAGATAGTCATTTCATTAATGAGAGAATCAAAGGCTGCTGCATCACCAACTAAGCTTTGTTGTTCTGATAGTGTCTGTGATATAAGCTTGGTAGTATTTTCCTTTGAGCAGGTGTCAATGAGGCATTTTAGGGTTGATTTGCTGGGAAGTGTGAACAGAGGCACATTTTGGACATATTCATTTGCAGACGGAGATTTGCTTTTCCATAAAATGCAATACCTGATGCCTATTTCACTTCACTTATGCTTAACTTGTTTGAAGTCAGGTAACTGTTCTTTAAGGAAAATTGTCTTCCGATTCAATAGATGGATGGGCATATAGTTTCATATAAAGGAATTCCATGACCTCCATCACTGTTACGTATGAGGTCATATACTCATGCAAGAAGACCAATGGGTATAGTTAACAAAAGAACTAAACATACATGCACCAGCCCATGCCTAAATGGAAAGTAGCCTTTACCCATTTAAAAGACCATCACCAAGAAACTTATGGAAGGACACTTGTTTCTCACTTCCCTTAGTGTTATTACACAATGGAACACAACACTACACAAGGACAGTTAAAGTTCTGTCTCTAAATAATGATACTTAGTACAGCACATTACGATAGCAGACTGCAGCCTAGGTGCTTCAAGTAGGCCGGATGCTAGCGCTCAGTGACTGTGAGGGGAGTACTAGGGTGGACATAGTTTCTGGCAGAATGGGCAGGGTTTTTATAATAATAAATGTAGGTCTAGCCTCAACTACCATGTGCAGGTATTTTAATTTGATGCCATCTGGCTGTCTGTTCATCAATTTCGATGTTCCATTTTATTCTAAGCATATTAAATGACAGAATAGACCGAATATCTTTTGGACATCTATGAGGTATGTCTGAGTTTTAATGTATTTTGCTGTATAAACACCAAATGTGTCACTAGAGATGTTTTACGTGCTGATATCATATGACATGAAGTGTTGATTGGAATTTTTCCACCCTTCAAATATCCAACTACCTCTGCTGAGTTTGAACCTGCGCTCTTGGGATTCGGAGGCTGACACTCTACCACTGATCTACACAGGGAGCTATTTTCATAACAGTTCTAACTTTATGCATTTTGTTGAAAAGCCTGAGTGAAGTACCTCAAGCTACAGGTTGCCCACTAGAAGGTAGTCCTGGAAAATGTTTGTTAAGGAAATGAAACACTGTTATGTCATACCTGTGTGCATAAGAAAGGAGGATGCAGACACCCTTGGAGTGATGAACATAGTGTCAAAACGTAAACGGGATCCCTTGAATATGATCAAATGTGGACCAATAATATTTTAGAGTGACCTTCAAGCGGACACACAGTAATTTTACAACTAGGATTGTGGTTTTTGTTTAGAATAAAATTCATATAGAGCTTTTAAATTTTTCTTTTGCCTTTCTCTGAATTATGATTGGAATTTAGAAATGCATTCACTCACAATTTTGGTCTGTTTTTTAAAAGAAAGAGTTGTATATTTAACTGCGGTGTACATCTTAAGAATCTCAAATGCTGCAAAACTAAATTTTGCTTCTAAGTTGGCTTACAGATATACTGTAGTTGTCTTATAAGATTATTAGACCAAAATTCTTTTCATACCCTTCTGTCAAAGATGTAGCCACTTGAAGATTCACAATCATATTTTCCTTCATGCAGTGGAAATACTGCAAGATATGTGCGGTCATTGAGAAGACGTCTAATGCCAATCTGAAAAGAAGAAAGAATAAAGAATTTTCAAACAGAGCATTATGTAAGTACCAAAAATTTACTTTAGGTTTCCAATATACAACAGAACCTCAATTCTTTGCTTTAGAGGAACCATCAGGGCAAAGGTTAAAAACACACACAGATAACCATTAATACAGGAATTGACTATATTGTTTTAGACTATATACAGAGTGGTTGGAAACAACATGAACCAATTACATCAGCGTTAGAGCACTGGTCATACTGATAGGTCTTTTGAAAAATTTACGTTGATATCTCACGCCGTGGTCATTTTATCAGCTGCTGAAGTTAGCCAATCAGATCGCTTTGCAGGCGACTTCAGATGGGCTTCGAGAGGTGGTGTGTTGCTAAACCTGCATGTGGCTTATGACTGGATGGAGAGCGCCAATAAAAGAAATAGACTTCTCCAAGACTTGAACAAGGACCTCCCTGCAGATAGACTCGGCCCATAGCAAGCACGCTATGGTGACATTGGCTGAAACCCACGGTGTGTTAGTGTTTGATGCTCATTTCTCGACCTGGCTCTCAAGCCTGACCAAGCCACAAGCAGATTTAGCAACACTGCCTTTTAAAGCCCATTTGAATTCACCCATGAAGCAATTGGATTGGCTAACTTCAGCAGCTGATAAAATGATAATGGTGCAAGATACCAACGTAATTTTTTTCCAATTACTTATTAGTACAAAGGTAATCCCAAAAATAAGGTCTCCTATTTTTTTTTATAAATACATAGACCTGTTTATTTGTACAATTGTTTACATCATTTGACAGCTTGAACATTTAGCTATTTTTCTACATATTTACAATTCCAGTTGATGCATTTTTGTAGCAACTGTGACAGTTTTTGTATGCCCATGTCTTACCAGCTCGCCACCATGCTGTTCAGGAAGTTGTGAATCTCATCTTTCACCTCGTCATCGGTGCTGAATTGCTTTCCAGCCAAATGTTCTTTCATCTTAGGGAACAAGTGATAGTCACTGGGTGCTAAGTCGGGACTATAGGGTGGGTGGATGATGATGTTCCACTGAAACTGTTGCAGGAGAGCAACAGTTTGCCGGGCGATGTGTGGGCGAGCGTTGTCGTGGAGAATATTTATGCCCTTGTTCAACATTCCTCTACTCCGGTTCTGAATTGCCCGTCTGAGTTTTTTCAGGGTATCACAGTACCTGTCAATTGATCAGATTTCTGGGATATACTAAAGACAATGGGTTGGGATATAGTACCATATCTGAAGTACTTATTTGATTATTGTTTGGTCGGAGGAGCTATACCAGATGAATGGAGAGTTGCTATAGTAGCCCCTGTGTATAAAGGAAAGGGCGATAGACATAAAGCTGAAAATTACAGGCCAGTAAGTTTGACATGCATTGTATGTAAGCTTTGGGAAAGCATTCTTTCTGATTATATTAGACATGTTTGTGAAATTAATAACTGGTTCGATAGTAGGCAATTCGGTTTTAGGAAAGGTTATTCCACTGAAGCTCAACTTGTAGGATTCCAGCAAGATATAGCAGATATCTTGGATTCTGGAGGTCAAATGGACTGTATCGCGATTGACCTGTCTAAAGCATTTGACAGGGTGGATCATGGGAGACTCTTGGCAAAAATGAGTGCAATTGGACTAGACAAAAGAGTGACTGAATGGGTTGCTATATTTCTAGAAAATAGATCTCAGAGAATTAGAGTAGGTGAAGCTTTATCTGACCCTGTAAAAATTAAGAGGGGAATTCCTCAAGGCAGTATTATCAGACCTTTATGTTTTCTTATATATATATAAATGATATGAGTAAAGGAGTGGAATCGGAGGTAAGGCTTTTTGCGGATGATGTTATTCTCTATAGAGTGATAAATAAGTTACAAGATTGTGAGCAACTGCAACGTGACCTCGAAAATGTTGTGAGATGGACAGCAGACAATGGTATGTTGATAAACGGGGTTAAAAGTCAGGTTGTGAGTTTCACAATAGGAAAAGTCCTCTCAGTTTTAATTACTGCGTTGATGGGCTGAAAGTTCCTTTTGGGGATCATTGTAAGTATCTGGGTGTTAATATACGGAAAGATCTTCATTGGGGCAATCACATAAATGGGATTATAAATAAAGAGTACAGATCTCTGCACATGGTTATGAGGGTGTTTAGGGGTTGTAGTAAGGATGTAAAGGAGAGTGCATATAAGTCTCTGGTAAGACCCCAACTAGAGTATGGTTCCAGTGTATGGGACCCTCACTAGGATTACCTGATTCAAGAACTGGAAAAATCCAAAGAAAGGCAGCTTGATTTTTTCTGGGGGATTTCCGACAAAAGAGTAGCGTTACAAAAATGTTGCAATGTTTGGGTTGGGAAGAATTGAGAGAAAGAAGAAGAGCTGCTCGACTAAGTGGTATGTAATACCAATATAAATGGTCCGTTATTGGACATTATAAATTTTCCAGCTAGCTCATTCTTGGTTGCCAGCGTTTCGCCCTCGTGTGCTAGGGTGGGCTCGTCAGTTGGTACCTAGCACACCTACCAATACGCTGGCTAGTGCATACCGTGGAGGCCACTGCGTAGGCTAACTGGAGCCACCGGCAGTGCCAATGCACTAAGAGACTTTGTCTCATCACTAAAAATTGATGCCTGCTTGGCCATCAGATGATATAGATGTTGATTCCCATAGGGAATCTGAAATATTTGTCCTGAATGAGCAAATTTATAATACCAATATAAATGGTCCGTTATTGGACATTATAAATTTTCCAGCTAGCTCATTCTTGGTTGCCAGCGTTTCGCCCTCGTGTGCTAGGGTGGGCTCGTCAGTTGGTACCTAGCACACCTACCAATACGCTGGCTAGTGCATACCGTGGAGGCCACTGCGTAGGCTAACTGGAGCCACCGGCAGTGCCAATGCACTAAGAGACTTTGTCTCATCACTAAAAATTGATGCCTGCTTGGCCATCAGATGATATAGATGTTGATTCCCATAGGGAATCTGAAATATTTGTCCTGAATGAGCAAATTTATAATACCAATATAAATGGTCCGTTATTGGACATTATAAATTTTCCAGCTAGCTCATTCTTGGTTGCCAGCGTTTCGCCCTCGTGTGCTAGGGTGGGCTCGTCAGTTGGTACCTAGCACACCTACCAATACGCTGGCTAGTGCATACCGTGGAGGCCACTGCGTAGGCTAACTGGAGCCACCGGCAGTGCCAATGCACTAAGAGACTTTGTCTCATCACTAAAAATTGATGCCTGCTTGGCCATCAGATGATATAGATGTTGATTCCCATAGGGAATCTGAAATATTTGTCCTGAATGAGCAAATTTATAATACCAATATAAATGGTCCGTTATTGGACATTATAAATTTTCCAGCTAGCTCATTCTTGGTTGCCAGCGTTTCGCCCTCGTGTGCTAGGGTGGGCTCGTCAGTTGGTACCTAGCACACCTACCAATACGCTGGCTAGTGCATACCGTGGAGGCCACTGCGTAGGCTAACTGGAGCCACCGGCAGTGCCAATGCACTAAGAGACTTTGTCTCATCACTAAAAATTGATGCCTGCTTGGCCATCAGATGATATAGATGTTGATTCCCATAGGGAATCTGAAATATTTGTCCTGAATGAGCAAATTTATAATACCAATATAAATGGTCCGTTATTGGACATTATAAATTTTCCAGCTAGCTCATTCTTGGTTGCCAGCGTTTCGCCCTCGTGTGCTAGGGTGGGCTCGTCAGTTGGTACCTAGCACACCTACCAATACGCTGGCTAGTGCATACCGTGGAGGCCACTGCGTAGGCTAACTGGAGCCACCGGCAGTGCCAATGCACTAAGAGACTTTGTCTCATCACTAAAAATTGATGCCTGCTTGGCCATCAGATGATATAGATGTTGATTCCCATAGGGAATCTGAAATATTTGTCCTGAATGAGCAAATTTATAATACCAATATAAATGGTCCGTTATTGGACATTATAAATTTTCCAGCTAGCTCATTCTTGGTTGCCAGCGTTTCGCCCTCGTGTGCTAGGGTGGGCTCGTCAGTTGGTACCTAGCACACCTACCAATACGCTGGCTAGTGCATACCGTGGAGGCCACTGCGTAGGCTAACTGGAGCCACCGGCAGTGCCAATGCACTAAGAGACTTTGTCTCATCACTAAAAATTGATGCCTGCTTGGCCATCAGATGATATAGATGTTGATTCCCATAGGGAATCTGAAATATTTGTCCTGAATGAGCAAATTTATAATACCAATATAAATGGTCCGTTATTGGACATTATAAATTTTCCAGCTAGCTCATTCTTGGTTGCCAGCGTTTCGCCCTCGTGTGCTAGGGTGGGCTCGTCAGTTGGTACCTAGCACACCTACCAATACGCTGGCTAGTGCATACCGTGGAGGCCACTGCGTAGGCTAACTGGAGCCACCGGCAGTGCCAATGCACTAAGAGACTTTGTCTCATCACTAAAAATTGATGCCTGCTTGGCCATCAGATGATATAGATGTTGATTCCCATAGGGAATCTGAAATATTTGTCCTGAATGAGCAAATTTATAATACCAATATAAATGGTCCGTTATTGGACATTATAAATTTTCCAGCTAGCTCATTCTTGGTTGCCAGCGTTTCGCCCTCGTGTGCTAGGGTGGGCTCGTCAGTTGGTACCTAGCACACCTACCAATACGCTGGCTAGTGCATACCGTGGAGGCCACTGCGTAGGCTAACTGGAGCCACCGGCAGTGCCAATGCACTAAGAGACTTTGTCTCATCACTAAAAATTGATGCCTGCTTGGCCATCAGATGATATAGATGTTGATTCCCATAGGGAATCTGAAATATTTGTCCTGAATGAGCAAATTTATAATACCAATATAAATGGTCCGTTATTGGACATTATAAATTTTCCAGCTAGCTCATTCTTGGTTGCCAGCGTTTCGCCCTCGTGTGCTAGGGTGGGCTCGTCAGTTGGTACCTAGCACACCTACCAATACGCTGGCTAGTGCATACCGTGGAGGCCACTGCGTAGGCTAACTGGAGCCACCGGCAGTGCCAATGCACTAAGAGACTTTGTCTCATCACTAAAAATTGATGCCTGCTTGGCCATCAGATGATATAGATGTTGATTCCCATAGGGAATCTGAAATATTTGTCCTGAATGAGCAAATTTATAATACCAATATAAATGGTCCGTTATTGGACATTATAAATTTTCCAGCTAGCTCATTCTTGGTTGCCAGCGTTTCGCCCTCGTGTGCTAGGGTGGGCTCGTCAGTTGGTACCTAGCACACCTACCAATACGCTGGCTAGTGCATACCGTGGAGGCCACTGCGTAGGCTAACTGGAGCCACCGGCAGTGCCAATGCACTAAGAGACTTTGTCTCATCACTAAAAATTGATGCCTGCTTGGCCATCAGATGATATAGATGTTGATTCCCATAGGGAATCTGAAATATTTGTCCTGAATGAGCAAATTTATAATACCAATATAAATGGTCCGTTATTGGACATTATAAATTTTCCAGCTAGCTCATTCTTGGTTGCCAGCGTTTCGCCCTCGTGTGCTAGGGTGGGCTCGTCAGTTGGTACCTAGCACACCTACCAATACGCTGGCTAGTGCATACCGTGGAGGCCACTGCGTAGGCTAACTGGAGCCACCGGCAGTGCCAATGCACTAAGAGACTTTGTCTCATCACTAAAAATTGATGCCTGCTTGGCCATCAGATGATATAGATGTTGATTCCCATAGGGAATCTGAAATATTTGTCCTGAATGAGCAAATTTATAATACCAATATAAATGGTCCGTTATTGGACATTATAAATTTTCCAGCTAGCTCATTCTTGGTTGCCAGCGTTTCGCCCTCGTGTGCTAGGGTGGGCTCGTCAGTTGGTACCTAGCACACCTACCAATACGCTGGCTAGTGCATACCGTGGAGGCCACTGCGTAGGCTAACTGGAGCCACCGGCAGTGCCAATGCACTAAGAGACTTTGTCTCATCACTAAAAATTGATGCCTGCTTGGCCATCAGATGATATAGATGTTGATTCCCATAGGGAATCTGAAATATTTGTCCTGAATGAGCAAATTTATAATACCAATATAAATGGTCCGTTATTGGACATTATAAATTTTCCAGCTAGCTCATTCTTGGTTGCCAGCGTTTCGCCCTCGTGTGCTAGGGTGGCCAAGCAGGCATCAATTTTTAGTGATGAGACAAAGTCTCTTAGTGCATTGGCACTGCCGGTGGCTCCAGTTAGCCTACGCAGTGGCCTCCACGGTATGCACTAGCCAGCGTATTGGTAGGTGTGCTAGGTACCAACTGACGAGCCCACCCTAGCACACGAGGGCGAAACGCTGGCAACCAAGAATGAGCTAGCTGGAAAATTTATAATGTCCAATAACGGACCATTTATATTGGTATTATAAATTTGCTCATTCAGGACAAATATTTCAGATTCCCTATGGGAATCAACATCTATATCATCTGATGGCCAAGCAGGCATCAATTTTTAGTGATGAGACAAAGTCTCTTAGTGCATTGGCACTGCCGGTGGCTCCAGTTAGCCTACGCAGTGGCCTCCACGGTATGCACTAGCCAGCGTATTGGTAGGTGTGCTAGGTACCAACTGACGAGCCCACCCTAGCACACGAGGGCGAAACGCTGGCAACCAAGAATGAGCTAGCTGGAAAATTTATAATGTCCAATAACGGACCATTTATATTGGTATTATAAATTTGCTCATTCAGGACAAATATTTCAGATTCCCTATGGGAATCAACATCTATATCATCTGATGGCCAAGCAGGCATCAATTTTTAGTGATGAGACAAAGTCTCTTAGTGCATTGGCACTGCCGGTGGCTCCAGTTAGCCTACGCAGTGGCCTCCACGGTATGCACTAGCCAGCGTATTGGTAGGTGTGCTAGGTACCAACTGACGAGCCCACCCTAGCACACGAGGGCGAAACGCTGGCAACCAAGAATGAGCTAGCTGGAAAATTTATAATGTCCAATAACGGACCATTTATATTGGTATTATAAATTTGCTCATTCAGGACAAATATTTCAGATTCCCTATGGGAATCAACATCTATATCATCTGATGGCCAAGCAGGCATCAATTTTTAGTGATGAGACAAAGTCTCTTAGTGCATTGGCACTGCCGGTGGCTCCAGTTAGCCTACGCAGTGGCCTCCACGGTATGCACTAGCCAGCGTATTGGTAGGTGTGCTAGGTACCAACTGACGAGCCCACCCTAGCACACGAGGGCGAAACGCTGGCAACCAAGAATGAGCTAGCTGGAAAATTTATAATGTCCAATAACGGACCATTTATATTGGTATTATAAATTTGCTCATTCAGGACAAATATTTCAGATTCCCTATGGGAATCAACATCTATATCATCTGATGGCCAAGCAGGCATCAATTTTTAGTGATGAGACAAAGTCTCTTAGTGCATTGGCACTGCCGGTGGCTCCAGTTAGCCTACGCAGTGGCCTCCACGGTATGCACTAGCCAGCGTATTGGTAGGTGTGCTAGGTACCAACTGACGAGCCCACCCTAGCACACGAGGGCGAAACGCTGGCAACCAAGAATGAGCTAGCTGGAAAATTTATAATGTCCAATAACGGACCATTTATATTGGTATTATAAATTTGCTCATTCAGGACAAATATTTCAGATTCCCTATGGGAATCAACATCTATATCATCTGATGGCCAAGCAGGCATCAATTTTTAGTGATGAGACAAAGTCTCTTAGTGCATTGGCACTGCCGGTGGCTCCAGTTAGCCTACGCAGTGGCCTCCACGGTATGCACTAGCCAGCGTATTGGTAGGTGTGCTAGGTACCAACTGACGAGCCCACCCTAGCACACGAGGGCGAAACGCTGGCAACCAAGAATGAGCTAGCTGGAAAATTTATAATGTCCAATAACGGACCATTTATATTGGTATTATAAATTTGCTCATTCAGGACAAATATTTCAGATTCCCTATGGGAATCAACATCTATATCATCTGATGGCCAAGCAGGCATCAATTTTTAGTGATGAGACAAAGTCTCTTAGTGCATTGGCACTGCCGGTGGCTCCAGTTAGCCTACGCAGTGGCCTCCACGGTATGCACTAGCCAGCGTATTGGTAGGTGTGCTAGGTACCAACTGACGAGCCCACCCTAGCACACGAGGGCGAAACGCTGGCAACCAAGAATGAGCTAGCTGGAAAATTTATAATGTCCAATAACGGACCATTTATATTGGTATTATAAATTTGCTCATTCAGGACAAATATTTCAGATTCCCTATGGGAATCAACATCTATATCATCTGATGGCCAAGCAGGCATCAATTTTTAGTGATGAGACAAAGTCTCTTAGTGCATTGGCACTGCCGGTGGCTCCAGTTAGCCTACGCAGTGGCCTCCACGGTATGCACTAGCCAGCGTATTGGTAGGTGTGCTAGGTACCAACTGACGAGCCCACCCTAGCACACGAGGGCGAAACGCTGGCAACCAAGAATGAGCTAGCTGGAAAATTTATAATGTCCAATAACGGACCATTTATATTGGTATTATAAATTTGCTCATTCAGGACAAATATTTCAGATTCCCTATGGGAATCAACATCTATATCATCTGATGGCCAAGCAGGCATCAATTTTTAGTGATGAGACAAAGTCTCTTAGTGCATTGGCACTGCCGGTGGCTCCAGTTAGCCTACGCAGTGGCCTCCACGGTATGCACTAGCCAGCGTATTGGTAGGTGTGCTAGGTACCAACTGACGAGCCCACCCTAGCACACGAGGGCGAAACGCTGGCAACCAAGAATGAGCTAGCTGGAAAATTTATAATGTCCAATAACGGACCATTTATATTGGTATTATAAATTTGCTCATTCAGGACAAATATTTCAGATTCCCTATGGGAATCAACATCTATATCATCTGATGGCCAAGCAGGCATCAATTTTTAGTGATGAGACAAAGTCTCTTAGTGCATTGGCACTGCCGGTGGCTCCAGTTAGCCTACGCAGTGGCCTCCACGGTATGCACTAGCCAGCGTATTGGTAGGTGTGCTAGGTACCAACTGACGAGCCCACCCTAGCACACGAGGGCGAAACGCTGGCAACCAAGAATGAGCTAGCTGGAAAATTTATAATGTCCAATAACGGACCATTTATATTGGTATTATAAATTTGCTCATTCAGGACAAATATTTCAGATTCCCTATGGGAATCAACATCTATATCATCTGATGGCCAAGCAGGCATCAATTTTTAGTGATGAGACAAAGTCTCTTAGTGCATTGGCACTGCCGGTGGCTCCAGTTAGCCTACGCAGTGGCCTCCACGGTATGCACTAGCCAGCGTATTGGTAGGTGTGCTAGGTACCAACTGACGAGCCCACCCTAGCACACGAGGGCGAAACGCTGGCAACCAAGAATGAGCTAGCTGGAAAATTTATAATGTCCAATAACGGACCATTTATATTGGTATTATAAATTTGCTCATTCAGGACAAATATTTCAGATTCCCTATGGGAATCAACATCTATATCATCTGATGGCCAAGCAGGCATCAATTTTTAGTGATGAGACAAAGTCTCTTAGTGCATTGGCACTGCCGGTGGCTCCAGTTAGCCTACGCAGTGGCCTCCACGGTATGCACTAGCCAGCGTATTGGTAGGTGTGCTAGGTACCAACTGACGAGCCCACCCTAGCACACGAGGGCGAAACGCTGGCAACCAAGAATGAGCTAGCTGGAAAATTTATAATGTCCAATAACGGACCATTTATATTGGTATTATAAATTTGCTCATTCAGGACAAATATTTCAGATTCCCTATGGGAATCAACATCTATATCATCTGATGGCCAAGCAGGCATCAATTTTTAGTGATGAGACAAAGTCTCTTAGTGCATTGGCACTGCCGGTGGCTCCAGTTAGCCTACGCAGTGGCCTCCACGGTATGCACTAGCCAGCGTATTGGTAGGTGTGCTAGGTACCAACTGACGAGCCCACCCTAGCACACGAGGGCGAAACGCTGGCAACCAAGAATGAGCTAGCTGGAAAATTTATAATGTCCAATAACGGACCATTTATATTGGTATTATAAATTTGCTCATTCAGGACAAATATTTCAGATTCCCTATGGGAATCAACATCTATATCATCTGATGGCCAAGCAGGCATCAATTTTTAGTGATGAGACAAAGTCTCTTAGTGCATTGGCACTGCCGGTGGCTCCAGTTAGCCTACGCAGTGGCCTCCACGGTATGCACTAGCCAGCGTATTGGTAGGTGTGCTAGGTACCAACTGACGAGCCCACCCTAGCACACGAGGGCGAAACGCTGGCAACCAAGAATGAGCTAGCTGGAAAATTTATAATGTCCAATAACGGACCATTTATATTGGTATTATAAATTTGCTCATTCAGGACAAATATTTCAGATTCCCTATGGGAATCAACATCTATATCATAAGTGGTATGTTCCGAGCTGTCAGCGGAGAAATAGCGTGGAATGACATTAGTAGACGAATAAGTTTGAATGGTGTTTATAAAAGTAGGAAGGATCACAATATGAAGATAAAGTTGGAATTCAAGAGGACAAACTGGGGCAAATATTCATTTTTAGGAAGGGGAGTTAGGGATTGGAATAACCAAGGGAGATGTTCAATAAATTTCCAATTTCTTTGAAATAATTTAGGAAAAGGCTAGGAAAGCAACAGATAGGGAATCTGCCACCTGGGCGACTGCCCTAAATGCAGATCAGTATTGATTGATTGATTGATTGATTGATTGATTGATTGATTGATTGATTGATTTATTGATTGATTGATTGGTCAGCATTAATTGTAGTCCCAGCAGGCATAACATCGACCAACAATACCCCTTTTCGATCCCAAAACACTTGTCATGACTTTACCGGAAGACCATGTTTGCTTGAATTTCCGCGGCTTTGGAGAAGAGGGATACTGCCACTGGCGTGATTGTTGCTTGGTCTCAGGTGTAAAGTGGAACGCCCAGGTTTCGTCATCCATGACAATTGAGTCCAAAAAGTTGTCCTGTTCGGCTGCAAAACGTTGAAGAAATGCACGGGAAGAATCAACGCGTTGCTGCATGTGGTCTTCAGTCAGCATGCGTGGCACCCATCTTGCACACACCTTCCAGTATTTCAACTTTTCCGTTAAAATTCTGTGAGCGGAGCTTCAGGAAACCTCAGGAACCAAAGTGCAGAGATCATCCAGGGTGATCCGCCGATCTCCACACATGATTTGCTCAACCTTCACGACTGTCTTGATGGAAACTGACAGTCTCCCGCTCCTTTGTTCATCATGAATTTCAGTCCGACCGGCTGCAAACTCTCTACACCACTTACGAACATTTTTGACATCCATGCACGACTCACCATACACTTCTTAGCGATGGATTTCAATCAGTTCAGTACCTTTTGTGTTCAAAAAACGAATAACTGCCCGCACTTTGCACTTGGCGGTAACATCCAATGGGAGCTGCATTCTCAACGGCTGCCAAGCCAAGACTGAGTGCCTCAGCATGGCGTGCGCATGTTTATATGCAAACGCGGGAAACACTCTTCACAATATTGTGACCAACAGCCACACGAACAGAGTTATGTATTTATAAAAAAGTAGGAGACCTTATTTTTGGGATTACCCTCATATGACCAACGCTCTAACGCTCATATACTCGGTTCACGTTGTTTCCTATCACCCTGAATTTATACTTTACAAGTAATGAAGGGAATAAACAAGTGACTAATCAAGTCATATATAAAAAGACAGGAACATGTAAAGGAACACTAAGTAAGATAAACACAATTAAGACAGCAGTGTATGAAGATGTGAAGATTGTCCTTGTCCTTCTGTGTTTTCATGTTTGTCCTCGTCTCCATTTTCTGTTGCTCCTTCTGGTCATACAACAACAAAAAGCAGGCACGTTTGAAACTTTAAACACATGGCAAGGTAAAGATAGGCAATTCAGGGTTGTGCAAGCAGGGACAGTTTGTTCTGCAGAAACATATACATAAGAACTTCGTTCATGCGAATTAAGTGAGACCGGAACTGATCCGGATTGTCAAAACTCTGGATAATCCGTAAAACTAAAAAGCAAATATAGTACATGTTATACAACATATTAACATAAGTTGTACAGTGATACATTTTTCAAATGTACAAAAAATATAAAAACACTTTTCTTACATTTACGACTTTGTTTTATGCAGTAAAATAATGGGTAAGCTTTATTTGTTTTACATTTCTATAGTGTTTGCGCGCAGCATGATCATGAAGATGTTTTAATAACATCAGTTCTGCCAGTGTGGTTTCAATCAGGGATTCTAAACAGGCCATCAGTTTGTCCAACTGCATTGTTGCATCTCCATGAGCCACTCTCTTTTGACGGAGTGCCGGTTTCATTTTCAAATTCACCATCACTCTCGTCATTACCTGCTGAGGAACAAGAGGGAATAATTTATTCATCTGTCATTATACCGTAGCCTGAATTACAGACATTTTTCAACCAGTCATTTACCTCATTCACATCTACGTCCGAGCATTTGGGAATGTGTGCAAATGTGTCAAGGAACAGAAGGGTCTACAGTTTTCCATTCTCAATTCCAGGCAAATGCCGGGATGGTACCTTTGATTGACCATGGCCGACTTACTTCCAATTGTTGTCCTTAACTATCCTTGGCGGAAAAGACATTCAAAGAGAATCAACTCCATAAAAGAAATACTGTACAAGTAAAATAAATGTTTATTATTTTTGATCCAGATAAACTGGAGATCCGGATTAATGAGGGCCGGATAAGCAAGGTTCTTGTGTACATGCATGAAGTATCACTTTTGTATACTAAATTTATGTTTTATTATAGGTGTATCACTGGTACCTCAATAATGATAAGCTCTATATCGTATCCTGTAAAATTCATGTAATATCGTATTATCGTTAAAAATTAAATAATTGAAAGAGGTTCAACCTATTCAATACATAGGAAAGAAATGTAGTGATTACATTTTATTTAATAGTAAAAATAAATGGGACCGGTTTCGACCCTAGTCCAGGTCATCGTCAGCCGTAAAAACATGTAAAACAATGCATATGAAAAAGAAAAAGATTAATTAAACTCTGGATCGGTATAAGATGAAACAGTATGTAATATTAAGAATGGTAGTATCATTGCGTGTGCCATACTACCATTCTACTACAATCTACTACAATCAAATATCTCTGCCCCCAGTCCCTAGCAGGTGTACGGTGGTTGGGGGTGCTAATAATCTCCAGGTATCATTGCGTGTGCCATACTACCATTCTTAATATTACGTACTGTTTCATCTTATACCGATCCAGAGTTTAATTAATCTTTTTCTTTTTCTTTTTCATATGCATTGTTTAACATGTTTTTACGGCTGACGATGACCTGGACTAGGGTCGAAACCGGTCCCATTTATTTTTACTATTAAATAAAATGTAATCACTACATTTCTTTCCTATGTATTGAATAGGTTGAACCTCTTTCAATTATTTAATTTTTAACATTAATACTTTCAATACGGAACAATGAAATTTTTATCTTTAAATATCGTATTATGTAAAATCTATACATACCAGGACATAACCATTGACATTCTTGAAATCAGCACATCATTTTTCATAAAAAATCTTTGTTTTCACCAAGACAGCAGAATCGTTGCAGGCCAGTGAATAGGATAAACACAAAGAAAGTGGCAGTTCTCTATGTAATGGCAGCTGATGAATGGACTAAAATGGCATTCAGAAAGGCAAAGCGAAACTACTTCAATTCATTTTCCCCAGGATATCATCAGTATTGTTAAACAATCAAATATCTCTGCCCCCAGTCCCTAGCAGGTGTACGGTGGTTGGGGGTGCTAATAATCTCCAGGTTGGCCGTTATAAATATATGCGCTTGGAATGTGAGACGATCTACAACACCATCAGAGAAATGCATGGACTCAAAATAAAAATCTTGGCAATAAGCAAAATGTGATAGCCTTGATCAGATAGTTGCAGAATTTACACATTTAAAACACTAGGCTGATTTTTGTGACCACGAGTTTGAGAGAACGGCTGAACTGATTAACATCATAAGGCATTCTGGCGAAAGCTCTTGGCCTGTAGATTTGTAAAGCATCTCTAAAAGCATAAAAAATTCTTGCTGTATATTTTTAAATTATTAAACAAAAATGTAGCATTCTGATTGGCTAATGCGCTCGCCAATACTTCAAGGCTGCCTGAACCATGATAACACTGAGCAGGTGGCACGATACGGGAGGCCTGCTGTGATTGAATCATCCCCTGCAACTTTGTTGTTCTTCAGTTTGCCAGGCTGAGTGGCTCAGACGGTTGAGGCACTGGTCTTCTGAGCCCAACTTGGCAGGTTCGATCTTGGCTTAGTCCAGTGGTATTTGAAGGTGCTCAATTACATCAGCCTCATGTTGGTATATTCACTAGCACATAACAGAATTCCTGCGGGACTAAAATCCGGCACCTTGGCATCTCTGAAAACCTTAAAAGGAATTAGTGGGACGTAAAGTAAATAACATTATTTATGTTCTTCAATTCCAATTCCTTTGTTTGTTTCTTTGTTCTGGAAGAATTTTTGGCCATTTATCCCTGGGTTATCACAGTACAACAGTTCCTAAAAATAGCTTACTTCAAATGAACAATCACCTTCATCAACATCCATAGAGTCCATTTTGCTAGTGGTTTTACGTTGCACCGACACAGATAGGTCTTATGATGATGATGGGATAGGAAAGGCCTAGGAGTTGGAAGGAAGCGGCCATGGCCTTAATTAAGGTACAGCCCCAGCATTTGCCTGGTGTGAAAATGGGAAACCATAGAAAACTATCTTCAGGGTTGCCGACAGTGGGATTCGAACCCACTATCTCCCAGAAGCAAGCTCACAGCCGCGCGCTCTTAACCGCACGTACTAAGCATGTCGCAAATAGCTATAAACTAGTCTCGAAACTCGCGACGCACGTTTGACTGAACATGATAGCATTTTACAACTTGTAAAAAGCTAGCAGAGAGATAACGCAACTCTATTTGAGGAGTCTCCTTTCAGCCAGACCTATAAGTGTTGTTTACTGCCATCTGTTGAGTTTTCTTATTATTCCGTGCTCTGGTGACACTGGATCTCTGACCATTTAATATACTCTCAGCACAAAAATTAGGGAAACAGGTTTTTAATGCTCTGTAGAATGTCGACAACTGCACCAACCTGGGCTCAATGTTTGGGAAGCCAGTCACTGCCTGTCACAAGACAGGACAAAGGGCGAGTGATAGAGGAGTAACACCTCTTCAAAATACCTTGGTCCAGCTGACTCGGCTGGTAGTCCCATATAAGGGTCCCTTGCCAGAGTTACGGTGAAGACCTCAACTGGAGTGAAGGTGGAGAAGAGGGACTTCGGAATGGTGGAACTGAAGGAAGAGGCAACCCTCCTATTCGGGGAAAATAGAACAGGAACTGCTGCCTTGTAGTTAGAAGTGGGAAAGTGGGAACTTCAAAGGCTAAGGGAAGAAACCCCAACAGAAAATCAGTAGACCTGGCTACTTAGAAGGCAGCCCCTTCATCAGGTTTTGGGTGCTGAAGGCCAATAACCTACACGCCCGAAATTAACCCATTATAGAAACATCAATGAATAGAAGCCGGATGGATAAAATGGATTTGACCTTTAGCATGAAATTGCACATGAGAATTGGAATGTGGAATGTGCAGACAATGTGGCAGGCAGGAAGATTGGCTGAAGTATCTAGGGAGATGAAGCGATACAGGTTGGACATACTAGGCTTGAGTGAGACGAATTGGGCTGGGTTCAGTGAGATAAAGACCCAGGAAGTGGACACGCTGCTGTACTCGAGAAGAGAAGAAGAACATATAGGGGGTGTTGGATTACTGATCACTCAAAAGACAAGTAAGAGTGTGATAGAATGGTACCCAGTCTCAGAAAGGATTGTCGTAGTTCGATTTGCATCAAGAGTTGGACCAATTACAGTGGTGCAGTGTTATGCACCGACAGAAGCAGGAGAAGAAGAAAAAAGAGCAATTTTATGGTCAGCTTCATCGAACCCTGTTAAAGGCAAAGAAAAGGGATATTATGGTCGTGATGGGAGACCTGAATGCGGAAGATGGCAATGATAACCAAGGAGTAGAAAATATAATGGGAAAACATGGTATAGGTAATAGAAATGAGAATGGTGAAAGATTTATGGAATTTTGTAGTAACCACAGGCTGGTGATAGGAGGCACTACCTTCCATCATAAGAATTGCCATAAAGTGACATGGGTTTACCTGACCATAGAACAGAGAATCAGATTGACCATTTCATTATTAGCAAGACATGGCGAACCTCCCTGTTGGATGTGAGAAACAAGAGGGGCGCAGATGTGGAAAGTGACCATCACTTAGTAGTAGCTATGCTCTGACTGAAGATTGAAAATACTAAGCACATGCATCAGAAGAGGAGGATAAAGTATAACTGGGATAAACTGAAGGATAAGGAAGTGCAACAATATTTTTCACTAGAATTGAGTAACCGATTCCAACAGCTAAGAGAGGAAGAAGGACAGGATATTGAACATAATTGGAAGAGCATAGAGAGTACCTACATTAATACCTGTGGAAAGGTCTTAGGCAAAAGGGAGAGAGGAAGAGAGGAATGGATTACTTCTGAGACATGGGAAGCTGTGAAGCAAAGGAAGGAATGTAAGAAAAGACTCAATACCGCAAGAACACAAGAAGAGAAGGTACAAGCTAGAACTGACTTTAACGAACTTAACAAAATAGTGAAGAGGAGATTTCGACATGACAAACGAGCATTTATCAATAATCTTGCAACACAAGCTGAGATGGAAGCACAAAACAATGATAGTAAGACCCTTTACCACAATACCAAGAGACTAACAGGAAATTTTTCTAGATCTGACAAGCCAGTGAAAGCCAAAGATGGGAGGTTATTGTCCACACAAAAGGAACAGCTAGAAAGATAGAGAGAAAACTTTCTGGAGATCTTGAATTGTGAAAAAATCGAGGAAGAGGAGACAGAGGTGATGACAGAAGAAGAGCTGGAAGATGTTGCTATCAGTAGAGAACCACCATCAAGAACAGAGATCCAAATGGCCATTAAACAACTAAAGAATGGCAAAGCGGCGGGTATGGACAATATCACACCAAAGGCCTTGAAAGTGGATGTGGGTACTTCAGTCGAGATTCTGTTCCCACTTTTCAAGAAGATTTGGGAAGAAGAGAAGATTTCCACAGATTGGAAGAAAGGACTGTTGATTAAGCTTCCGAAGAAAGGAGATTTATTAGAATGTGATAACTGGAGAGGGATTACCCTCCTTTCGGTACCAAGTAAGGTACTCTCACGAGTAATTCTAGAAAGGATGAAAAAGCAAGTTAACTTAAGGCTGAGGAAAGTACAAGCAGGATTTAGAGAAGGTTATTCCTTTACAGACCAGATCAACACACTGTGCATAATTATAGAACGATCCACGGAGCTGCAATTGTCACTGTATCTACTATTTGTAGACTTTGAAAAGGCGTTTGATAGCATAACGAGGAAGATGATGCGGAAAGCCATGAAAGAGTTTGGGATTCCAAAAAAAGTTATAAAGATAACCCAAGAAATGTACGAGAACTACACAGGTCAAGTTTTTGATCAGGTGATGTTGTCTGAGCCCATCCCAGTAAACACAGGAGTTAAGCAAGGATGTTTGCTGTCACCTATACTATTTCTGATGGTGCTGGATTTTATGATGAAGATGGCAATGAATCGCTGAAGAGGAATTCAATGTGGACTGACAGACAGGTTGGAGGACTTGGACTTTGCGGATGACTTGTGTTTGCTAGCCAGCAGTTTTAAGGATATGTAAGCAAAGCTGAATGATATAAAAACCAAAGCATCAGAGGTGGGATCGAAGATAAATGGAAAGAAAACCAAAAAGATGCGCTATAATAATCGAAACAAGGCACTATTATTTTTAGGAAACCAAGAGATCGAGCAAGTAAAGCAGTTTTGCTACCTGGGAAGTATAGTCACCCCTGAGGGAGGAACTATAGAGGATATAGGAAATAAAATAAAATAAGGCTAAAGGAGCATTTGTAATACTGAGACCAATCTGGAAATCAAGGAAACTTAACACCTATACCAAACTACTTATCTTCAATATGAATGTCAAGTCAGTACTGCTCTATGGGTGTGAAACATGGAAAACTAACAAATAACTGATTAGCAGACTTCAAATGTTTGTGAACAGAAGTTTGAGGAATATCCTGAGGATATGGTGGCCACAAGAAATCCCCAATTAAGAGTTGTGGAAAAGAAACCATTAAACACCCACTGACATTGAGATGCGTCAAAGGAAATGGAAGTGGATCAGGCATTCATTACGGTGAGATAAAGTGACAACATAGCAAGACAAGCCTCGGAATGGAACCCAGAAGGTAGTAGGAGAAGAGGCAGACCAAGTAACACATGGAGGAGGATTGTAATAGTGGAAGGAATGGAGAAAGGAGGAAAGACCTGAATCGAGATCAGGACGATAGCACAGAACAGAGTCCAGTGGCAGAAGTTCATTGATGCCTTATGCTACATTTAGAAGATACAGGAAATAAGTCAAAATTAAGTCAAGTAGAATCTCGACATATGTATTTGTGAAAAAAAACACATGAACTGCATGCATTATTTAATTAGTAACAACAAAACCATCGCCATTGCATTTAACAATTCACCACACAACAGATGAACTACCACAATCACAATGTAAAGTTCTTGCTGAACAGTCTGCATACCCGAGCGATAGTTGTCTAATACTGTGTTGCACCTCCCCTAGGTTCAATTACAGCTGCACACCTGCGTGGCATGCTGCGTATGTAATGTCAGATGACTGCCTGTGGAATCGCATCCCACTCCTCAACCAGTGCTTCATTGAGATTGTGTAATGTTTGTAGAGCATTTTCGTGCTGCCGAATCCGTCTCTGCAATAAATCCCATAAGTGCTCCAGCGAATTTAGGTCTGGGCTCCTTGCAGGCCACTCCATCACAGAGATGTGCAATCGTTGGAGATGATCTCTGGTGTTTCGTCCAGTATGGGCTGTCGCACTGTCATGCGTCAACATGAAATCAGGCCCTAACCAAGAGCAGCAGGACCAATATGGTCGTTCACGATGTTCCTGATGTACACTGCAGCATTCAGATGGCCAGGTACCACCACAAGATCCGTACGATTATCAATCATGATCCTCCCCACACCATGACCGATCCACCACCATGTCTGTCCTTTTCCTGCATAAGACCTTCAACAAATCACTGTCCTCAACGTTTCCACACACATTGACGGGCATCCGGTTCATTTAAGGTAAACCTGGAATCATCTGTAAACATTACCTGACGCCAGTGTCTCAGTTGCCAGTGATGAAGTTCTCTGGCAAATGCAAGATGAGCTCTGCGGTGCTCCCTAGTGAGGGGGGGTTACATGAGCAGGTTTTCTAGAGCGTATGTTATCCTCTCTTAATCGAATGGTATGTACACACAGCTGAATGCCAGTGGCCCTTGTAAGGACACTTCACAGTTCCCTGGCACTGCTGGAGGGCCAGCGTAGTGCTGATAACCGTAGGAATCTGTCTTGTTGAGTAGTACTTTTCCGTATGTGTCCTTGTCCACGGTGTCTAACATACCCCCTGTCTCTGCATAATGATGCCAGAGCCTGTGCACAATAGATGGAGACACTCTGAGGTCATTAGTCACATACCGCATTGTTCTCCCTTCTTGACATAAGGCAACAGCTCGGGATAGTTCCGCTTAGCTTAAATGCCGCATGCTGACTGTCTCATAATCAAATAATACGTATTAACATCAAAAATAGTGTGGCGAGAGTGGCTCATGTACTGCAGACTACTTTATATTGAGACCCAATGGGACTGAAAGCATGTTTATGTTAAATAGGGTAACCTTTATGCAATTAAATCGCGACTGCATTATTGTGGTATGTAGCAATTCGTATAAACCTGTACATATTTCATGCTCCACGACATAAACTTTTACAGCATTTCAAACATTTGTTCCCCTAATTTTTGTCAAAGGATATAAATTTCATGATGATTCATCCGTATTGAACTGTGATCACAATAATAGTTAAATACAGTATTTTATTTTTAAGGTCCACCTTTTCATTAACTATGCAATGTTTACATTACATCTCTGTTCAGGGACTAGTTTTGACCTAACTGTAGGTCATCAGCCATAAAGCAAATCGCACAAATACACCAAATAAAATTACAACCTAATGGAGTAAACCATGATGAAAAAAAAAAAGTCATTTCAGACTAACAATCTGAACTTATTTTGGAATCTAATTCCTACCCTTACAACACACAATTTCAATAGCAGAATGGAAAAGCTGCTGAAAGAAAGTTTGGAAGACGATTCCAATATTGTGTTATGCAAAGTATCGGGACCTGGGGTTCTGGAAAGTCCTACCATCAGCAATGAGGGTCAGTTTTAACATCCTTGGAAACGAAATTGACTTTCAACCTATTAGGTACACTTATATGTAAAATACATTTCAAACGACTGTCAAATGAAGTACCATTTGCTAAATAAACGAACGAACGGACGGACGGATGGACAAATAAATAAATAAATAAATAAATAAATAAATAAATAAATAAATAAATAAATAAATAAATAACCTATTAGGTCATGTTACATGTACATATTGAAGAGATGTTAAGTACAGAACAAAAATGGCCAACCGGACACCAGTTGGTCCGAACCCACAACCTCCCAATTTCATGTTGGTTGCTCTACCAATTGAGCTATGATGGCCTAGGTTATATTTATTCTGTTGAAAAGGATCTAAGCAACAGGTCCGGCACTATTGCTATCACACTGTAGAGTCCATACAAGTCGCCCGTTGTGGGCCAAGTCAATGAATATTGAATTTTCACAACTGCATTATTATTGAAATCGACTTTCAACCTATTAGGTCATGTTATACATGCATACAGTAGTACGTACTGAAGAGATGTTAAGTACAGAACAAAGATGGTCAACCAGACACCAGTGGGATCCGAACCCACAACCTCCCAATTTTGCGTCGGTTGCTCTACCAAGTCAAAGGATGTTGAATTTTCACGACTGCATTGTAATCGAAATCGACTTTCAACCCATTAGGTTGTATTATATGTAAATAATACATGTTGAAAAGATGTTAAGTACAGAACAAAAATGGCCAACCAGACACCAGTGAGATCCGAACCCACAACCTCCCAATTTTGTGTCGGTTGCTCTACCAATTGAGCTATGGTGGCCTAGGTTACATTTGTTTTTGTGATCAGTGTTCAGACAGCTGCTTTTCATTGCTTCATTGTAGTTTGAAGATGTCATGTATCGTTTTATTTAATTTTGGAAATGTGAAAACTTAATATATTGTTTTTACTATTTTATCTTTTGGGACTGGTGAGAAAAATTATTTATTTATTATTTGGAACTATTAAACAACATTGCAAGAATTATGTTCAAAGAAATTGAGGTATTTAAAATTTCATGTACTTGTGGTTGTACCAATTGTTTATTGTAACTAGCATTTGTAGACTTTAAGGTATTAACTTTTGTGGCATGGTGTAGCTACATGTGCCGTTTTTAGTAGGATGTTTCTTGTTATTTCCAGTTTCATCAGAAAGAAATGTTCTCAAATTTATAAAGGACTTACCTCATCAAAAATTAAGAGACGTTATTGGTCATAATAAGGACTGTTTTAATTGGCGAATATGGATGTTGGCTGTAAATGCGATTATCCCATTGGTCGCCTGGTGACCAGGCCATTTCTGGCTTCGGGCTCCTCGTGAGAGTGAAGCGTATTTTCTGGGGCTTTAACATCTGACTGACCTAGCGAGTGGACGCGCTCTGCGTCCGTCTCATCTCGGGACTCCAGTCCAGGATAAGCGCTATTTATTGTTGTGTTTCGGCTTTTAATGTGTTTTATGCAACTTCTGTTAAAATGTAAATTATTATTAGTGCGTTGGTGTTTACCTTTGATATTCCACATTCGCCAATTTAAATATCAAATTTGTTTTTGGAGGCAATTCTCTCTTCTGATTCAGTGAATTGTAATTAATGTAAAATTTATCTTTCTTTTCTGGATTTACGATATTGTCAGTCACTTGTAAAATTTTATTTTGCCTCCCATAGTTATGCATCAGCCTCTGGATGAAGTTTAATCTCCTTCTGTCCTTAAGAGTTTGATTATTCAGTTAGTGTCCTTTTTTTATTTGATTTGAGGATTAATATTATGTACCTCATGTGTATTAGTTTTACATGTTCTTAATTTTCATCTGCTATGTCAATTACTTATTTGCTTCATTAATTTGTTGGTAGCTTTATCTTCTTTTGTTAATCATTAAACTAAGATTGAAGGGTGACCGTCGGTTTCCTCCTTTTCCCCACAACGAATACGATCCCATGGACCTCAATAGGGTTTCCATGCCACTTCCACATCATTTCTGTAGTTGTCGTTTGAACTACCTGTCTGGCACTATTGCCATCACACTGTAGAGTGCATACAAGTCACCCAAAGTGGGCCAAGTCAATGAAAATTCAATATACATATCCTTGGAAACCTTTCAAACTTAACTTCAAGCAGAAATTTTTTGCATGTTCTTTAAACATAAATTCACTACTGAAGACTGAAGACTGGCAAAGAAAAATAATTAGAATTCCTTCTGGAGTTAAATTCAAGACTTAGCAGTACAAGAAACCAGATTTCTGGATGAGAATATCACAGACACAAAGAATTATAGGATCTTTAAGGGTAAACCAGCCATTAAAATTTGGAAAATTATGCTCTTTATGTGCATAAAAGAGTACTAGATAATAGAACCAATTCAAATCTAGATCGGAAAGAGTATCCTTTCAAACAATTACATGCAAAAATAAGAAGTATACTTTTGTTAACTGTCATGCACCAATAAATGTAGACAACAAGTTAGAGTCACCCCTTTCAAACAATTACATGCAAAAATAAGAAGTATACTTTTGTTAACTGTGATGCACCAATAAATGTAGACAACAAGTTGGAGTCAGAAGGCCAGCGCCTCAACTGCTGGCAGAAGAAAAAATATGCAAGATGGAATGGGCTTATGGTATTACTAAGAATTTTTACAACAAAAAGTCCTCATCTAAAAGTTTTACAACATTGAGCATCACAGCAGATGCTCGTGAATATTTTCAGATTTCCCACTAGACCACAGTGGACATGGACGTCCGCTTGCAGAGGATAAAAATAAAGTTTTGGTCCACAGAGCAAAACTTAAAAAATAAAGTGTTTTGGCAACCAATGTGTTAATATAAGGCACTTTAATATGGTAGCGAAACTAGAATGTCTATACATGAGCGATAGCCTAGTATTAAATTATAGATCAGATAAGCTTGAAATATTAGAAAGAAGAGCTATTAGAAAAATCCTGGGTTCAATGAAATGAACAGAATTGTGGAAATGAAGAAGTAATGAGGAAATCTATCAGAACATAGAAAACATAAGGATAAGGACACTGTTAATTTTTTGTCATATCTTTAGGATGTCTGAGAAAATATTAACAAAAGAGATATTCGAATACCTTTGGGAGAAAAAGACAATAACAACCTGGATTCAAGAAATCAAGAAATATTTGGAATGAAAAGAAGAAGAAATCAAAGAAAGATATTTTTTATAAATAAAGTGTTAAATATGGAAGGATCCCAAGGCAAAATGGATAGGAAAACTGATACAAAGTGGTCTGAGGAGGGAAAGAAAAACACAGCACATGGATAAAGGAGGATTGGGAAGAAAGGAAAAGAAAACATTAAAGGCTGAAAAAATTGGCATGTGGTCCCTACCAGGACATAGCGGGAAGAGAGAGAATAATCTATACTAATATATAAAAAGTTGACTGTGAGTTTGTGTATATGCAATGGGTAATTTCAGAAACAGACTGATTTTAAAATTTTTTTTTCACATTTGAAAGATAATATAATTCTGGGTAACATAGGTTAGTATTACCCTGGAATATCAAAAGGTACCTATCTGGGCCCTTTGGTACATTATCACTGGCCAATATGGGCAAAATATCAAATTTGTCGGACAAGAATGAGACAAAGCTCATTTTGTGCCTCACGATGCGGAGAACAAGACTTGGTAGGTCCCTATAGGACACCATATTTTAAGGCATTAAAACTAACTGTTCTCGAGATATTGGCACCACACTCCTCCACTGTAGGAATCAGACAAAGAAATGACTGGCTATAACAATGGCAATGTCAGCTCAAGGGTTCTAGAATACAGGCCTGATGTTGGAAGCAGGCACATGCGTGAGCATAGGCAAGATCAAGGAGAGAATCTGTTTAAACATTTTAAACTTATAACTAGCGTTAATCTGCAATCTGGATCCACATTTCCATACTCTTATTAGCATAATGATTGTGAATAGTACCAAAGTGCTTCCACTGTTTATAAGACTAACTTCTATCCAGCATTAATCTGGCGAGATATTTATGGTTACAGGATCCATATTTCCATATTCTTATCACCATAATGATGTGAATAGCACCAAAGTGTTGCTTTCGCTATTTACAAGTCTAAGAAGTAAAAGGAATATCCTCAACAAAACCTGGTCATAGCCAAGGCCATGGCCCTCTTCATGTAATATTAAATAGCATGCTATATGAAACATCATCACAGTCAAAGAAACATCAGTAATTCTTGTTGCAGAACCATTTTTTTGTAGCTATTATTGTATTGCCATTTTCTTCATCATTTGTGGATGTTATAAATTTCAAATTAGGTTGTTTTCCCCATATTCATGCAATTGCTCACACATTACAAATAAAAACCCAATTTATCCCTACATTCTGCACACCTCTATATTTTCTAGGACTATGTCTTTAACAGGCACAGAAATGATTAGAATTTAGCATCCACATATATATACTGTCTACTCAAAATCCTGTGATGTTCCCTTAATGC
Organism: Anabrus simplex; assembly: GCF_040414725.1. Taxonomy (NCBI): domain Eukaryota; kingdom Metazoa; phylum Arthropoda; class Insecta; order Orthoptera; family Tettigoniidae; genus Anabrus; species Anabrus simplex. The sequence continues at coordinate 491,535,139 of NC_090265.1, forward strand.
TGTAACTTTAAAAGTGACTTAAAAAAATTGTTTCACATTCTTTCCCCTTCATGTCACTTCTCATTGTAATCCTTTTTCTGCTTATCCTATGCATCAGGAATATCTATCAGGGTCTCAGCATGTTATTATCATGACATGTAACTTATAATTAAATATTTCTCCAGATGTGTTTATAAAAAATTTATTTCAAGATCTTACCTTTCCACTATCATCATATTTTGCTCGAAGGAGAATTTGCCAAACCACTTGACTTCTCTGAGCTGATGTGTAGAACAGTTCACGATCTTTCACCAGGAATCTGAAAGAGAAAATGTGTATTTCTATATTAATGTTATAGGATGACATAAATGGAGGAAATATTTCAAAATTTTCCTGAAGAATCTGGCATTTACACCTGTGGTCTAATGCATTCCATCAAGTGATTTCCTAATGTGAACTTTGGTCTCTCACATGGTCTAACATGAGACAAGCTCTTCTGCGACTGAGATTATTAAACATAATAACATGGTTAGAAACCATGTTATCAAGTAACCATGATGACTGATGCCGACAAAATAAAAGAAAGGGTGACCATAAAAGATGGTATAAGATATATACTCAAGACTCAGAATAAAATATTGCCATGGCAAGGTTTGTTCTGCTGTGATAATGAAGTAGACAATATAGCCAGCAACTCTACGCTGAGTGATGGGTAGCGGGAATAACCCAAACCCTAAAGGAGCCAAATGTTTTGGGTGGATGAGCTCCTTCCAAATGGTGGAGGAAATGCCACTGGAACCCACTGGAAAACATCTGTATTCCATGTTAGGAGCAGCTGCAAGCGGTGTCTGTTCTTCATGTTAGAGTGGCTGTATTCATGCCAGACAATCAGCGAAAAACCACCCTAGTGTAATGTTTCCCAGGAAGTTATTTTGGAGAAAGTACACAGAGCCATGCTCCTAGTCGCGGGCATCCCTTAAGTGAGCATGGGGTGTTACAATTCCCCCGGTGCAACATAGTTAAGCCTAGATTTCACATTACCACTTGGAATATTAGAAGCCTGAATGCAGCAGGAAAGTTTGAGTACCTAGTACAAAAAGCCAAGACAAATGCAAATTCACATATTATTATTAAGAAATGCACCCAAGTTGTGTATTATGTTACAGTACATAAGTTACATAAGTAATTAAGCACAATAGTCTATCAGGGGTATTACTCGTTTTTTACAAGTGGTAATGTGGTAACGATCACAAGGTTGATCGCACAACTCACATATACAGTTATTTCCGGGATCGTGAAAACGCTTGTTCTTGCATACTTTGTGGTGGTACCCATGCACAGCTATTGAGGTCACCAGGTGTCGCAGGTCTTGATTCGTGTTGGCCCAGGATCTATTTACCATGGCTTCTGTAGTATAAAAGTCCAGCCAGATTTCTCTTCATTTCTTTTGTCTTTCAAGGAGCAGTTTATGACATAGATGTTGATTCCCATAGGGAATGTCATCTGATGGCCAAGCAGGCATCAATTTTTGATAATGAGACAAAGTGTCTTAGTGCATTGGCACTGCCGGTGGCTCCAGTTAGTCTACGCAGTGGCCTCCACGGTATGCACTAGCCAGTGTATTGGTAGGTGTGCTAGGTACCAACTGATGAGCCCACCCGAGCACACGAGGGCGAAACGCTGGCAACCAAGAATGAGTTAGCTGGAAAATTTATAATGTCCAATGACGGACCATTTATATTGGTATTATAGGAGCAGTTTATTCGAGCTGTCGGTAGATGGGAGTCTCATACGCAGTTCTTCTACAAAGAACGGTTCTCTTGCTAGCTCGTACACTAGCCTCAACTTTGTGTGTTTCGAAATACCTAGAGCGGCTTTCAAGAATCTTGATCTAACTGCTTTCAAAATCATTACATCTTCTAGACTTAACTTATCCCAAATAATATCTATTCCGTATGTTGCAATGGGAACTATTTTTGCGTTGAATAAGGCCATAGCGCTTGTTAATCATAATCTGTATAATTCTTTGATGTCAAAAATTGCTTTTGTGGCAGATGCTGCACGGGATTTCACGTGTATTCTGAAAGATCTGGTGGTGGTTTGCAGAGTTACTCCCAGGTATTTGAAGCTGTTGACTGTCACAAGAGGTTTCGGTCCTAGATATATCCTGTCCTCCGCAGCTTCTCGGCCTCCGTTGCGGAATGTCATCTGTACAGTTTTCTCGGTGTTAATTTCCATTTTGTTTTCCTGTGCCCACTTCTCAAGTTGGTTTATGGCTCTTTGCAGGTTGTAGGTGGAATTCGATCCAATGACCATGTCGTCCGCATATATGTAGATTTTTATATCTTCCGTCTCTTGTCTAATCATCTGTACAACATTGTATGTGGCGACATTAAATAATAGGGGGTTTAATGGGTCTCCCTGTAGGACGCCGTTGGTCTGAGTTATTGTTTTCAATGTGGTTATGCCATCTGTGATCTGAATGAAATTGGCTGTCATCATGTTATGGATCAGTACAGTGAGCTTATTTCTTCCTGTTATTGTTTCCAGCTCCGAGATTAGGATACGTCTGTTTACTGTATCAAAAGCTTTGGTGTAATCTACAAAGACTACATGGAATTTTCCTTGAGGATGCCTTAATGTATCTTCTATATCATCAATTAAGTTGTTAATGGCGTGGAGAGTGCTCCTGCCTTTTCGGAAACTACATTGTTCTTCCGGAATCCTGTGTTCTACTTCCTTAGAAATTTGCTTTGTGATAATGCTTGTGAGTATCTTCAATATGCATTTTTCCAGGGCAATTCCCCTGTAAGAGTTCGGGTCCACTGATTGCCTTTCCCCTTAAATAGTACCTTAATTGTCGAGATCCTCCATATTTCTGGCCAGGCCCTGGAATTTGTCATCATAAACACAACATAAAAACCGTGTTTGGCACCGCTAAAATTGCTCACAGTCTGAGTAAAACCAAGGACAAATTGTCCCCACTTTTACATCCTGGGGTATACGAAATTCCCTGTACTTGCGGTAAGGTATACATCGGCCAAACATGTCGGTCCATTGGTACCCGTATCAAAGAACATGAACGTAATATTCGTCTCAACCAACCAGACAAATCGGCCATAGCTGAACACGCTCTATCGTCGGGTCATCATGACATGTTCCAAGATGCTCAAGCTCTTAACCACACTAGACACTACAGGTTCAGGATTATATGGGAAGCTGTGGAAATACGTAGAAATCCTAACAATTTCAACAGGGACACCGGCTATCAATTAAGTAATACCTGGTTGCCAGCCATTAAGAATTTATGTAGGTAGTTTACTTCCCTGTCCCTTCACTATTTTCATCTCGTCTCAGTGTTTTCCAAATTCGTACGTTCCTCGTCGCCAGATGTTTCATTCCAGGCTTGTGTCTATGCCATACACCTACCAATGTGATGTGTTAAGCAAACACATTATGTGAACCGCTTAGACTGAATGTGATGATTCAGTCAGCTTCCGCTTCAAACGCTAGCGTTGCCACGTCCTGGGGGCCATCTGGTGGCAATTGAACGTACCATTTTCTACTTCTTCTTCTTCTTCTTCTTCTTTTATGACCACATAGGATCACTTTAGTCAGTCCGTCGTTCAGGTCTCTTTGAAGGGATTGTTCGGGCTTTGCGGTCCTCCCAGTACTTCTTCAGACGCTCCGATCTTCGTGCCCTTTCCTCAGTTGAAAATGTGCGTGTTGTTGGTTTGTTTTGTGTAAGGGTAAAGCGGAGGTTTGTATTCTTGAGTTTTGTATTCAATTTTATCTTATTTTTGGTGTCTTCTGTTGTAAGGCCTATTTCCTTCAGATCCTCTCTTACTTCTCTGATCCATTTACATCCTGTTGTGGTATTTTTTGAGACGAGATTGTGTTGTACTAGTTGTTTCAGAAGTCTCGAGTCCTGCATCCTCATGATATGTCCAAAGAATCCCAGTCTCCTCTTACGCATAGTATCTGTAATGGGTTCTAGCTCTTTGTACACGACTTTGTTAGGTATTAACCGCCACTGTCCATCTTTCTGATATTTTTTGTTGATACAGGTTCTTCCAATCCTCCTTTCAATTTTCTGAAGTCTGTCAGTCTTTGATTGTTTATTCAGGTAAAAGAGTGTTTCTGCTGCATATGTAGCTTCTACTTCTATTATAACGTCCAATTTAAAGTGTCATTGTTTAAGAAGCCTTTCACGTGGACAGTCAAGATTTCTTCTGAGGACGCAGAACACAGTTCCCTGCAAAACGTTAAGAATTTCACCTTATTTTCTTGACACAGCATAAGCCCAAAAGCCTATACAGTATCATGTTTTTAAGTACGGGCCGTGAAAGCATTAATGACAACAAGGAATGCTTTACTATTCTGACTGATCCACAAAACCATGACCACAGAATGGAGTTGGAATTCTTGTATTATCTGAGTATAAAAATTTTTTCAGGAACTTCATACCTATTTTAGAACAGATGATGTTACAAATTCAAAATCATCCCTTCAGTATGAACACTATACAAGTAAACATGTTCCTTCCACAGATAAACCTTATGAGAATGAAGTTGAGGCATTCTGTAAGATGATGAGCAATGTACATAGCAGACTTAACAGCAATGACATCACAAGAAGATCAATAAGATCAGGTGACTTTTATGCCAAAATTGGACAAGGCAAAGATTTGACTTAGTAGGTAAGTATGGACCAGGCATAGATAACAACAGGGGCAAGAGGCTATTTAAATTTTGTCAAGAAAATGAAAATCTGGAACAAACTGCCCAAATGTTATTTGTACACATGGATTTCACCTTAAGAGGCCAAATCCAATGAATCTGTAAAGAACCAGATTGATTATATTCTAATTGAAAAGCTATTTAGGACCATGATCAAACAAGTGACTACATATCCTGGTGTAGACATTGGCTCCAATCATGTTTCAGTAGTAGCAGATGTACTGTTTAGATACAAGACTGTTCAACTGAAACAGTTTTTAAACTACTAATTACAAGATACTACAAGAGAAGTAATTGAAGAAGGGTTTAACAGTACACTAGGGGATGGCTTACTCATAAATGTTGATAATACCAAAAACATGTTGGATGATATTTGTAGAAAACGTCCGGCTCCATGGCCAAACGGTTAGCGTGCTGGCCTTTGATCACAGGGTTCCCGGGTTCGATTCCCGGCAGGGTTGGGAATTTTAACCATAATTGGTTAATTCCGCTGGCACGGGGGTTGGGTGTATGTGTTGTCTTCATCATTTCATCCTCATCAAGACGTGCAGGTCACCTACGGGCGTCAACTCGAAAAACCTGCACCTGGCGAGCCGAAGTTGGCCTCAGACACTCTCGGCACTAAAAGCCATTCGCCATTTCATTTTTCATGTAGAAAACATCTAAGGACAACAGGACAAAATGAGGATATGGATGACAGATGAGATACTGAAGCTGATCGAACAAGGAAAATGAGCAAAATGTAGTGTACAAGTTTAGCAGCAGATACAAAGGGAAATCAGAAGAAATACCAAAATAGCTAATGGAAAATGGATGGCAGAAAGGTGCAAAGAACTGACTGAGATAATTCATAAACTGGATAACTTCGAACCACACAAGAAGTTATGGGAGATAGGAGGCTTATACAAAAAGCCAACATCAACCACTCTCCTCAGTGATGTCAACAGACCCATTCTGGATGAATAAATCAAGTTTGGGGATGATAAAGATGAGAATATGGATTTCAGCACTGCTGATGGCCTAGAAATAATGAAGGACAAACTGTTGTATGCTCTAGCTCTAACTCCTAATATTAAAGTAGGGGAGACTAGGGAGGTCTGATACATAGGCAGGTATGATACAGTTGGGTAATTTTTTGTTTATACTATTGGTAGGATTTAGTAACTTCCTCCAAATACAGTAGAGACAATACGCGACACTCTGCGAGATATCGAGGGACAGCAATTAGAGCTCTCTCTCTCTAGCGGAGTGACCTGGAGTTACTGATTCTGAGAGCACATGTATTTGTTTGTGAAGTTTTTGGTGCTATTTATGCATTTGCCTTAAGTTAAGATAAATAAATAGTAGCGTGTATCATTCCTAGATATCTCTTGTCGATATGAGTGGAAAGATAATATGTGTTGCGTTTGGCTGCAATAACTATGAAATGCATAAGGATTCACGGTCTTTCTTCCATTTCCCTCGTGACAAGAAAATGTAAATACTGTGTTTGCATTTCTTCCTGTCACAAAGATATTTTTATAGTACTTCCTAAACTTCTGACTGGCGCGACCCTCATTTTAACTGGCTTAAAAATATAATAGGCTTATTTTATTGTATAGTGCAGCAGTTAACCTTCAATACCGATGTGTTGTTGTAGGTGTGATCAGTGGGTTTTGATTTAATTCAGGAAGATGCATATGTGTGTGTGGCTGGTTGTGTTCCAAGTTACCCCATTAGGAATGCCGTAATGCGTTGTCAAGCACTGAAGAAAATATGGATGATTTAAGAAATGTACATATTTTGTTGAAACAATATGACTAGGCAAATTTGCTTTACCCTAATGTAATGGCAAGTATTGCTTATAGGGAAACTTTGAATGTTTTTGCGACCAAATTTTTAGATTTTCGTTCTGTTAGTAGGCTTCAAGCTAAAAGGAAAATTGTCCAGCTCTTAAATGTAAATTCATTGAATCATGTGTGTAAGGAATGTGCCCATATTTTTATTGACAATTGTCCTAATGTGATGATACAATGCTTTTAAATGAGAAGAAAAGACCAATCTAGCCGTGAAAGTTCAGGCAGGTATGCTAAAGCAAAAAAGGTAATGCATAAATTAAAAATCAAGCCCTTTTACACCAGTCCATTTCACATCTTGACTATATGTCTAATTTCAGTCTTTAAATAATAACCTGTTAAATAATTCTTCATTCACTTATCCAGAATTGCTTTAGTAACTTTGAAGTTAATATCTTAATAACACTTTCTTTCTAGTCATAATTTATTTATCCATTTTCGTATATACATTTCCATTGATATTTGAATTTAGTGCAAAATTCCAGGTCATGCCACTAGGACTGCCACTTGCGAACTGTCTCCCATTTTAACAAGGCTAAATCTGGAAGTGTCGCATATTGTCTCTACTGTATTTGCTTCCTCCCCCTAGTACCCATTTCCTGTTTGTTACTTCTTGTTAGTTGTGATTCTGTAACAAAAGCAGAAATTGTTTTTTGTCACATTATCTGTTTTCATCAAGTGAATGTAAGGTATGTGCTTTGTCTTTAACGTATTATTTCACAAGGTTAATATCTTCTAATGCAAATAACTTTCTTCTGGTGAATAGTAGATATATTTAAATTATTATAACAAGTGTTGTTATTAACATTGTATTCATAACCTCATTCTGATGTAAAATTTTATCAATAAATGTGTATTGGGGAGGACTGATACACTACAACTCCCCTGATTTATAGGTGCTGTTACCAGTATATTGAAATCAAGATGACAGTAGATCTATGGGCTATTTTATACATAGGTATCAAGGTTAAATTTTGAAATTACTTGATTACATTTTTACATTACAGTTGCCAATGTTACATACATACATACATACATACATACATACATACATACATACATACATACATACATACATACATACATACATACATACATACATTATCATTATAGACTGTTATGCCTTTCAGCATTCAGTCTGCAAGCCTCTGTGAATTTACTAAACGTCGCCACAATCCTCGATTTGCAACTAGTGTTGTGGCCTCATTTACTTCTATACCTTTTATCTTTAAATCGTTAGAAACCGAGTCTAACCATCGTCGTCTTGGTCTCCCTCTACTTCTCTTACCCTCCATAGCAGAGTCCATTATTCTCCTAGGTAACCTATCCTCCTCCATTCGCCTCACATGACCCCACCACCGAAGCCGGTTTATGCATACAGCTTCATCCATCGGGATCATTCCTAAATTAGCCTTTATCTCCTCATTCCGAGTACCCTCCTGCCACTGTTCCCACCTGTTTGTACCAGCAATCATTCTTGCTACTTTCATGTCTGTTACTTCTAACTTATGAATAAGATATCCTGAGTCCACCCAGCTTTCGCTCCCGTAAAGCAAAGTTGGTCTGAAAACAGATCGATGTAAAGATAGTTTCGTCTGGGAGCTCACTTCCTTCTTACAGAATACTGTTGATCGCAGCTGCGAGCTCACCGCATTAGCTTTACGACACCTTGATTCAATCTCACTTACTATATTACCATCCTGGGAGAACATACAACCTAAATACTTGAAATTATCGACTTGTTCTAGCTTTGTATCACCAATCTGACATTCAATTCTGTTGAATTTCTTACCTACTGACATCAATTTAGTCTTCAAGAGGCTAATTTTCATACCATACTCATTGCACCTATTTTCTAGTTCCCAGATATTATACTGTAGGCTTTCGGCACAATCTGCCATTAGGACCAAATCGTCAGCATAGGCCAGACTGCTTACTACATTTCCACCTAATTGAATCCCTCCCTGCCATTTTATACCTTTCAGCAGATGATCCATGTAAACTACGAACAGCAAAGGTGAAAGATTACAGCCTTGTCTAACCCCTGTAAGTACCCTGAACCAAGAACTCATTCTACCACCAATTCTCACTGAAGCCCAATTGTCAACATAAATGTCTTTGATTGATTTTAATAATCTACCTTTAATTCCATAGTCCCCCAGTATGGCGAACATCTTTTCCCTCAGTACCCTGTCATAAGCTTTCTCTAGATCTACAAAACATAAACACAGCTGCCTATTCCTCTCGTAGCATTTTTCGATTACCTGGCGTATACTGAAAATCTGATCCTAACAGCCTCTCTGTGGTCTGAAACCACACTGGTTTTCATCCAACTTCCTCTCAACAACTGATCGCACCCTCCATTCCAAGTTGCCAGTGAATACTTTGCCTGGTATACTAATCAATGAGATACCTCGATAGTTGTTGCAATCATTCCTGTTCCCTTGCTTATAGATAGGTGCAATTACTGCTTTTGTCCAATCTGAAGGTACCTTACCAACACTCCATGCTAATTTTACTACTCTATGAAGCCATTTCATACCTGCCTTCCCACTATACTTCACCATTTCAGGTCTAATTTCATCTATTCCTGCTGCCTTATGACAATGGAGTTTATTTACCATCCTTTCCAGTTCCTCAAGCATAATTTCACCAACATCATTTTCCTACTCCCCATTTGCTTGGCTGTTCACAACACCACCCAGATGATTTCCTTTTACATTGAGAAGATGTTCAAAATATTCCCTCCACCTCTCCAGTGATTCCCTGGGCTCTATTATGAGTTCACCTGAATTACTCAAACACTGTTCATTTCCTTTTTCCCTCCCTTCCTAAGATTCTTTATTACTGTCCAGAAAGGTTTCCCTGCTGCTTGACCTAGCCTTTCCAAGTTGTTACCAAAATCTTCCCAGGACTTCTTTTTGGATTCAACAACTATTTGTTTCGCTCTATTTCTTTCGTCTATGTACAACTCTCTGTCTGCCTCGGCCCTTGTTTGGAGCCATTTTTGATAAGCCTTCTTTTTACGTTTACAAGCTGCTCTCACTTCATCATTCCACCAAGATGTTCGCCTTTTCCCATCTTTACACACAGTTGTTCCTAGGCATTCCCTTGCTGTTTCTACTACAGCATCCCTGTATACCACCCATTCACTTTCTATATCCTGAACCTGCTTACTATCTACTGTTCGAAACTTTTCACTAATCATATCCATGTACTTCCGTCTAATTTGCTCGTCCTGGAGATTTTCTACCCTTATTCGTTTGCAGACAGATTTCACTTTCTCTACCCTAGGCCTAGAGATAGTTCACTACAGATCAGATAGTGGTCTGTATCATCGAAAAATACCCGGAAAACTCGTACATTCCTAACAGATTTCCTGAATTCAAAGTCTGTTAAGATATAGTCTTTTATGTATCTGATACCCCTAGCCTCCCATATGTAGCGGTGTTAGTCTTATGCTTGAAGAATGTATTCGTAACAGCTAAACCCATACTAGCACAGAAGTCCAGCAAACGCTTCCCATTCCCATTAGCTTCCATATCTTCCCCACATTTACCAATCACCCTTTCGTATCCTTCAGTTCTATTCCCAACTCTCGCATTGAAATTGCTCATTAGCACTATTCTATCCTTGCTGTTGACCCTGACCACAATGTCACTCAATGCTTCATAAAACTTGTCAAGTTCATCCTGATTCGCACCCTCACATGGTGAATACACAGACACAACTCTAGTCCTAATTCCTCCAACTGACAAATCTACCCACATCATTCGCTCATTTACGTGCCTAACAGAAACTATGTTGCTTGCAATGGTATTCCTGATAAAGAGCCCTACCCCAGACTCTGCCCTTCCCTTTCTAACACCCGTCAAGTACACTTTATAATCTCCTATCTCTTCCTCGTTATCTCCCCTTACCCGAATATCACTTACTCCTAGAACATCCATATGCATCCTCTTTGCTGACACAGCCAGTTCTACTTTCTTTCTTCCATAAACCCCATTAATATTGATAGCTCCCCATCGAATTCCATTTCGTTCACCAAGTTGTTTCCAAGGAGTCCCTCGCCTGTCAAATGGGAGTGGGACTCCGTTACTCCCATAGGTCCGAGGCTTGCTTAAAATGTTCTGAGCTCGGTAGATTCATCAAGCAGGATGCTACCCTACTTACACATAGTCCAAGTGAGAATCTCTCCTCTAACAGGACCAATGTTTTTTAAATCAAAACCTGTGGGGAAGAAAGTAAAGAAACATGACCCAGTCACAATGAAAACTGCAGTGATGAAAGTAGTAGAAAATGGATATGGTTTGAAAAGGACTGCTGATAAATATGGGATTGATAAGATGACTCTGAGCAGATATGTTAACAAATACAAAAACAATATAGATGGTACGTCTTTCTCTCCTAATTACACCTCATGTCAAGTCTTCACTAAGTATGAAGAGGGGCTATTAGTATCATATGTGAAGAAGGCATCTCAGTTACACCATGGACTGGGAACCATCCCATGTCATCTGCTTGCTTACGAATTCGCTCACAAGAATAATAAAAAATATCCAGAACAATGGGATGAGAATGAAAATTGCTGGTTACGACTGGTTCAGAGGGTTCATGCACCGAAATAAAGGTCTCTCTGTTCGGCAGCCAGAAGCGACTGGTATTGCAAGATCAACTGCTTTCAACAGGATTACATTGAAGGAATTCCGTGACAAACTGGAAGTTGTTTTGCTGAGGGAACATTTTGAACCCCAAGATATTTGGAATGTAGATGAGACTGGTGTAACAACAACACACAAGCCGACAAAGGTGATTGCATCAAGAGGAGAGAAGCAAGTTGGGTAGGCCACATCCTAAGAACATGAGACACTTGTCACTGTCTGTAATGCAGGTAATGCTGTTGGGAATTTTATTGCACCATTTCTCATCTTTCCACGGGTTCATGTAAAAGAATACACGTATATAGGAGGACCACCAGAAACAATGGGTGTTGGTCATCCTAATTATTCAGGATGGATGACTAAAGAGAATTTTATTGAGTTCCTGGAACACTTTATTAAACATACTAAATATTCTCAAGAGAAGAAAATATTGTTGCTCATGGACAACCATGAGTCTCACATTTCTGTGGCTGCCATTAATAAAGCAAAAGAAAATGGCATTGTGCTGCAGACATTCCCACCACATTGCAGTCACAAACTGCAACCTTTAGATGTGGCTGTATATGCACCTTTACAAAAGTCCTACAACTTGGCTGCACAACAGTGGATGGTAAATAATCCAGGGCAATCAATGTCAATTTATTATATTCCTGACGTAATTGAAACATGTTTCCCTGTGTCATTCACTCCCCATAACATCATAGCTGGTTTTGAACACACTGGCATTTGTCCTTTCAACAGAGAAGTTTTTACTGATACTGATTTTATATGCAGCACAGTAACTGATCAGCCTACAGTAGCAGCAGAATGTCAACTAACGGCTTCTCTAAATGTAGAAGAAAGAAGAACATCTTTGACCGAGAGGTCCAGAACACTTCATGTTTCCAGCACTTCGACTTCAAACTGCACATCTACCCCAGAAGCAGTGACACCTGAAGATATTTCACCATTTCCAAAGACACAGCCTAGGATAAGGAGAAATGCAAGGAACAGATGTCAAAAAAGTTTGACACTGACTGACACTCCTGTTAAAATGCAGCTGGAAGCTGAGTATAATGAGCAACTAGAGAAGAGAAAGAAGATAGAAGAAAGAAAGATGGCAAAGACTTCAGCTGTCAAGAAACTGAAATTTTGTCATTTGATAAACGGAAAAGGAAATTCAAAAGCACAACCCAAATCAAGTTCAGGAAGTGATAATAAATCTTTTAAAAGTGATTCAACTAGCTATGAACTTGAAAGCGAGTGTGACAATGATATGTTTAATAAAACTGTCGAAGTTGGGGACTGGGTTTTTATGTCATTTAAGGGAAAGAGATGTATTTGTAGGTTTGTTGGGAATATTATTGGATCACCATCCCAAGAAACATGGACCGTGAAATATGCTAGAGAGAAAATTCAAATGGCCTGAAAAAGATGATATCTTAAACTGATCATGATTAGGTAGACACAATGGGCCGATTGCAGAAACGATGACTAGTTTTAAGCCTTAGGCATCGTCTACCTAAACAACGTCTAAAGCATTCACGGTCTTCCATTGCATAAACAATGTTCAGTCGATGTTTAACTAGACATCCCTTAAAGTTTCAATTTTGGTTTGAAAATGGAGACTGAAGTATCTTTCATGTAACTCTTTGCTTGTCGCACCAATGAAATTCGTCGGTGCGCGCGCCGAACGCTACTCAGCTGTTTGTCTTCTACACATTACTCAAATATGGCTGAGCATGACTTGCCCACAGATAAGAGTATCGCTTTCGGTGCAAATTAAATCTCATAATATTATCGACACTAAAGCGACACGCCACCGTACGGGGAAGTGTAGCTTTCATTATAATGTTACAGTGAGTGCAATCTACTCATAAATACGGTAGCTCCGACGAAGGGAAGATGAAGCAATAGTAATGTGTAACCGAGTGTGTTGTACGGGCCATATAGATGTAGATGTAGCTTGCATTCTGGAGATCGTAGATTCGAAACGCATCATCGACAGCCGTGAAGATTGTTTTCCGTAGTTTCCCCATTTTTACACCAGGCAAATACTAGGGCTGTTATTATGGCCACGGCTCTTCTTCCCCAGTCCTCTTTAAACGATAATCACCACCACTTGCCTTTTCCTATCTGATAGTTACCGAAAACCTATGCGATTATATATGTAAAAATCCCATACAACCTACTTTTTAGTTTTCACTATTATGTGTGTTTACTTGGCAGTAAATATAAGTGAATCTCTCCCGGTTGTTGTATGTGACAGCCCTCAGACGATCGGGACACGTAATTGTGATATGTATGTAGTCGAAGTGACCTATAATTCCATGGAAATTACCCCATGTATATAATAAAATATATCGATTGCCAAGAATTGTATTCAAGTTGACAGTTACCAGCCTGTCACTTTGTCAGTCTCAAGAAACAAGTCTCTCGTAAAGCGGAACCTAATTTTTTTATTATCTCCCCGTGCATGTCAAACGAATTGCTGCGATTTAGCAGCGGGCGACCCACAGAGAGGCCGTCGGACTAACCTTTCTTCCCGGAATCGTCTCAACATGATAATACAAATTACATATTTCACGGTACATAACCTCTGATTGTGATTCACTCCTGTCATTTGAGGTTAAACAGTGCTCTCGGCAGTGTTTAAACAAGACCGGTTGAACATCGGTTTTAGACAGTGTCTAAGTGATAAATAACGTCTCTGCAATGTGGCAGCCATACTTAGGCATTGTTTAACCGTAGACATCGTCTAAATGCCGTTTCTGCAATCGGCCCAATGTTATCAAAGCCAACCTTTATTGAGAGAAATGAAAGAATACTGTGTTTTTATTTTAATGAGAGCTTTCAGGGGTTAGCTGTTGAATGAGAAAATCAATGATAATTTGTAATACAGGACTTTTTAATCATTTAAGGCAAATTTTGCTTGTGTGGTAACGTTTTATTGTCATTTAGTTATATCACAGGCTTAATTCTGCACTTCTGTTTCTTTCTCAGGCTTAAATATTTCTTCATAATGGTTTCACCAGTATTTTTTATCATTATAGATTATTTTATTCATGCTTGTCTCCTATATATGACTCTATCACATCTCCCCATTATGTGTATCAAACCTCCCTTGCATGGAGAGCACCGATACAGATTTCATTGTAGTTAAAAATGTAATATTACTAAGATTTAGACAGTAATTCCATTGTATAAATAGGTACAGTGGTAAAAGATAACCATGCAAAGGCAGTAGAATAAAAATGGCTGTTTTCACACAAATAATATATTTTTAATGTGTGATTGCAAAAAAAAAAAAAAAAAAAAAAAAAGTGTATTATCTGTCCCCAGTCTCCCCTACTAGGACCTGATCAGACCCAAGCTGAAGCTTTAAACTGATAACAGAAGACATTATTGATCAGATCACTAAGCTTTTTAAGAAGATATACAGTACAGGAGAAATTCCAGGTGGCTGGCTACAATCAACATTAACTTCCATACAAAAGAAATCACACCCAAGGAAATGAGCCACATGCCAAAGACATTTCTACATGTTATACATGCAAGTTATGCATAAGATCAAAGTGTGAAATGGACATGGGTGATAACCAAATGGAGTTCAGAAATGATTTTGGTACCTGAGAGGCACAGTTCAGCACCAATGTTCCTTTTCAAAGATGCTAAGAACAAATCAAAGTTGTATTTGCATGATTCATTGACTATGAAAAGGCATTTGACAGAGTCAATCATGTAAAAATGATCTAGATCCTCCAGCAGAAAGGGTTAGATGTCTGCATCATACAAAATCTTTACAAGAACCAGACAGCCACATTCAAGATTTGACAAACAAGAAATTCAGAGATATGTATCAAAAGAGGAGTATGTGAAGATTGCATACTTTCACTTCTCCTATTCAACCTCTATGCCGATTACAAATTTAAAAAACCTTGCATGATACTGAGCTAGGTGTGAAAGTTAATGGAGTCATCATAAACAGTATTAATAAGCAGATGTATGTCTAACCTTTAGACTCATTTTCTGACATGGAGTGGGGGATGAAGTGAAATTAAATTATATGGCATCTCTTTACAGCTGGCTGCACTCCCTGATGTCAACCTGAATTGAGGAGCTAGATGAAATGAAGGATGGTGAAAAAAACTGGATAAGGAGGTGGTGGTGGTGATTATTGTTTTAAGAGGAAGTACAACTAGGCAACCATCCTCTATACAACACTAATCAGAGAGAAAAATGGAAGGGGTCCAACACTTCAAAAAATGAAGGTATCGGCCAAAGGAATACATGAACCAGGAAGGGCATGAAAATGAAAGCCTCCCTAGGCCTCCATATGTAATACCGTTGGGGTCTGAAAAGAACAAGAGTTGACCAAGGTTGGTCAGATAGGATAGATGAACGTGAGGAGCCTGGCACAAGTAAGTGGAAGCAATGCTCGGACTCAGCTGAGAGCCTCGTGGTCGCCAACGCATGCTCCAAAGTTCAGAGCCCATGAGGCCCCTTTTAGTTGCCTCTTTGACAGGCAGGGGAAACTGTCAGTGTTATTCTACTGCCCCCACCCACAGGGGGATAAGGAGGTAGAAGGAATCGGCTGTGACCTATGAATAGGAACTGTTCTGGTATTTGCCTGGAAGTGAAAATGGAAAACCACAGAAAACCATTCTCGGGACTACCGATGGTGGGGTTCGAACCCACTCATATCCCAAATGTAGAATGATTGGATCCATAGCCAAAGAGTGTTAATACGTGCAGCCACTTTGCTTGGTAGATGAGCTAATGAAGTGGCACCTTCGGCAGGAAAAATTATGCTTACTGTTTTATGGAATTCAGAAGGAATCCTGGTTATGGATGTCATGGCTCAAGAAACCATCATTAATTCCAATATATACCTAATGTCAACACTAAAGAAACTTTACACTTGAATGAATCGCGTTCGATCACATAGACATCGGCAGGAGTTTTTTCTGTTGTACAACAATGCTCAATTATTCATCAGTCAGAAAACTGAGGGTGCTAGCAAAAGCTATGATGGACAAAATTGCTACATCCACCTCACAGCCCTGATTGGCACCCTCTGATTACCATCTCTTTGGTAAACTGAAGAATAAACATCACAGAAAGAGGTTTGACAACAAAGACTCCCTTGTGACAGCTCAGTGTGGCTGAGACATGCCAGACCAGACTTTTATAGTGCAGGCACAGCTGCACTCGATCTGAAGTGATGAAAGACAGTTGAAAGGGATGGAGATTATATAGAGAGACAATACTGTATGCCTGAAAAATGTAGTAATATACTGTAAACAAAGCAAACAAATGCACAGAATAAAAATTGGCTTTGTAAGAAAATATTGTGTATTCATTTTTGAGTGACCCACATATTTGTTAAGATCAATTCCTTTCCTCAAAGCATCTCTCCATCAGCAGCAATTCTTGTTTAAAGCCATTTAATATGTAGGATCTACTATATTTTCTTGACTACATGATTCAAACACAAAACAAGTGCTTTTTTTTCATTTTCACACATATCAAGACATATCCTTGCTGTATTTTGTATTGCATGCCTGTATGATATCAATTCCATTACCATATTATGGATTTACTTACCACCTATTATTTAGAGCTTTCTAGTGATTGTGTTCATCTCTTTCCATAATTTCATAATCTTAAAGTTTTCTTCCCTTATTCAGTTGCACACAGACCTTAACTTTATACTTCTTAGGCACAAAAATACTCAGTTTGTTGTAGATCAGAAAGGTATAATTGAATATTTTGCTGCATATTGTACCAAAAACGCTGGTCTAGAATTTGTTTTGAAGTATTTCATACTTTAAAATATGCACCGTGTGCCAAGTAAGAAAGTAGCTACAGCAAACAAGTGGCAGGTTGCAGCTCGCCAGGGCTAAGTTACGTCATTCATAGAACCTTCCATACATTATATCTTTAATAACTTGTATATATATTATGGTACAAATATGAGAGTAACATCACCATATACCCCATTTCGATACCTCCTATACTACCAAGTTTCATTAAAGTCCACCATGGATTAAGAAAGTTATTGAGAGGAATGAAACAGCTGCAGTCTCCGCGACTTCAGTATAAAAGAGACGTGAGAATTGGACACAACTCAGTGTTGTCCCACAGTCGAACCTGTACAGTTGACTGCTGGTGGTTGTCAGTGCGATGATACGTCGAAGTTATAGAGTAGAAGCCTTTGATACTCTGCAAAAAAATCTTGTAATATTTCTCTGTCTACAGACTTAGTCGTGTAGTTAGCAAGTGTGATACTCTGAACATTTTCAAGTGACTAAAATCTTGTGTATCACAACTTACAATTCTTATGTTCATAAAATGTGCATTGATACTTAGAGTTTTCATGAATAAAACTTTTAAATACTAGTAACTTTCTTAACTTGCAGTGCTAGTCTTTGTGTGAAATAGTTTCACATTATTTGTGAACTCAGGCCAATGTGTGAACGAAACCGATTTTCACCATTCAGAAATTGAGTTAACAATATTATTCTATGTCTTTAAAAACAATTGTGCAAGTGAACGAGACTAATTTCGCTCAATAGTTTGTATTCTAACGATGTCATATATAAATGTAAAAGTGTGTGTGAACGGGACTAATTTCACACATTAGGCATTTTACTTGTAAGACCCAGTTGAAGTGATTGTCATTTAAATCAGTGTGAATAATATCCTTCGGCATCTATCAGTGTTCATTTCAATGAATAAACTCCCCGAATTACTGTAAATAGAATCAAAGTGATCTTGAAATCCTAGAGGACCCGACGAGTATTTGCGTCCTAAATTCTCCAAACGTTTAGAGCAATAATTACCTTTGTTTAGTGTGCTTAATTTCACAAGTGCAAGTGATTTTAGGAAGTGTGCGGATTCGATTCCATTAACATTCAGCTGCGAAAATATTGTTTGAGTTCTTTTAAAATTTCATCTTAAGTTACAGACTAGTCCAGTTCACTTTAAAGAAGTGTCTCGTGTCTGATTCCATTGACATTCAACATGAAATATCAGCATTTCTTTAATCCCTTCATGGAAACAGTTAAAATATATTATAAATTACACCTTCTTACTCATTCATCCTACAAGTCCAGGGGACTTTTGCATGTGCTTGCTCCATTATTCCACGTGAGCAAACCCTGCAACTTGAACTCCGAGACCATCCAGAACATCTAGAACTTCAAGACCGTCCAGAACAGCCCTCAAGGGATTGGTACATGGTTCCGTGGTGCCAAGAGCTGTTCCATGGTGAGGACGGGAGGAGCAGCGGTTCGACACGGGACATTGCCAGCAACAGTACTGAAGCACATCATGCCTGACTGATATCCAACTGTACTGAAGTGATATAATCTTGACTTTGTTTAATAAATTAGCAGTTTAATATAAACATGAACTTCGTTCGAAGTGAAACCCTCACACTCTCTGTACCTGCTACAATTTAATGTACCGAACACACCTTGCATTCATCTCATGCTCTTCAAGCTATAAAGTACGGGCATTTCCTGGTACAATACCCTCACATTCCTTATACTGAAGATGCTAAATGAGATATATATTCAGTTCCATATACTTTTTATTTTCAGCAAACAGATTGAAATTTGTATTTTATTACAAATCCATTTTAAAAAATAGATTTACGGGATAAACTCAATCCCAAAGGCCCATAGTTGAGTGATAAAATGTTTTATAAATTCATTCTCCAATGAAGAAATTCTATTACAGGAAACACACCATTTTTTACACTGGGAAAGGATTGTCAGTGTAAAATTGGAAGACATAACAAGTAACATTATGTTCTCCTAAGAGAAAAGTGCTACAGCTCAAAAACAAAGAATTTCTTACCTATCATCTTCATCCTTACTGAAAATGCTCCTGAAGAAGGAGGGTTCTGAAGCAGCTATTCTGTTATGGCTGTACTCAAATACTTTACGGAAGTTAAATGGAAATCGGGGCTTTTCTTCAGATAATGGTTTTTGGTCTGAAACCTAGAAAGGAGATAGTTGAGTTTCATGATTTGGCATAATTTATAATAAAATATAAAACTTTTATACATCAACATTTTCCTTTTACAAGTTGAATATCTGTCTCTATATTTATTCCATGCTTCATACTGGATTAAATTATGAAGTCTTTGAATCAAAATGAAAATGAATCACATACTGATCATAAACAGTAGTAAAAAATGTAATGTATTCAATACACCAAATAACAAGTGATCACTACCTACTAATATGTGAAATTTCTAGTAAAAATCAGTTCCAGAAGTACCAATAATCAAAGATAGAGGCAACCAATTTGTAAATTACAAGAAATTAAATTAGCATATACTACAAAATAAATTTAACTGTGAGGAAATGGGCATAAACACCTATTATAATTAATTTATTGAGTATATTAGCAAGGGAATTGAAACCAGCTTAATTTCAATAAAAGGAAAGACCCCCAAAGACTCTCCCCTAAAACCTTGGATTACCCAAGAATTACTAACACTTATTCACATCAAACACTCAGTATTTTTGAAAACCAAAGTAAAAAGTTCCTCTGCAGAAGTAATTGAAGAATACAAAAGAATCAGTAATAAAATAACCAAATTAAAAAGAGAGTTACAAAAAAGGTATTATGAACATAGATTACAGAATTGCAAAAACCAAAAAGAAACATACAATTGGCTTTACGTTGCACCAACATAGATAGATCTTATGACGACGATGGGATAGGAAAGGGCTAGGAGTGGGAAGAAAGTGACCATGGCCTTAATTTGTCTGGTGTGAAAATGGGAAACAACGGAAAATCATCTTCAGGGCTGCTGACAGTGGGATTTGAACCAACTATCTCCCGAATACTGGATACTGACCACACTTAACCGACTGCAGCTATCGAGCTTGGTAAAAAAAAACCTTGGTATGTAGTTAATGAAGTGTTAAATAGGAAGCCTGGACATAAACATAAAACCAGCAATCTGGTGGTAAATGATGTCAGAAGATGAACAAGTTCATGGCAGCACAACAGCTGAAAGTGTCAAACTAATAGTATTTTCATGTATCCAACTGATGACTGTGAAATGCTTGAAATAATCACTTCTCTAAAGAATAAAATTAATTTAACAGAAGATAAAATAACCAATATCATGTTAAAAACCTGTGTTGAAAGTTTAGTGCCACATATTGTGGAAATTATTAACCGTTCAATTCTCAATGGAGAAATACCCCAATTACTCAAATGTGTCAGAATATACCTATATCAGGAGATAATACAGATCCACCCAATTACAGGCCAATTAGTATATTACTTGCAATTGAAAAACTCACAGAAACAGTACTAAAAATGAGATGGGTAAATTTTCTATGTAAAACGAATTACTTTCCCGATAATCAATATGGGTTTTTCTCAAATCGAGGAACTGATTATGGCATATTTGATACAGAATCGTCAATGTTTAGGGAACATAATGTATTGCCTCCTGTTATATAGAACTGTAAATCGGTTAAGTGTTTTAAGAAATAACTGAAGGAATATTACTCCTATACAGATATTTTATGCCTTTGCTGGTGAGATGCAGTGCACTATGTCTTCTTGTATGGGCTAGAATAAACTTGTTACTTTCATTGACCTGTCTCAGTCTCTTGGCTTTGACAAAATGAAGGTGTCTGAGGTATGAGTGATGCTAGTAATACCATTCCTTATGCAGCCAGTCCCTGTTATGAATGGTATGAAAATATCACTCATAGGGTGAGTTGGTGCATGCATTTCAGTGGGCTTGGCAGACTGATATATAATAGCAACTTCTGGCTCAGTGAGGAAAGCGACAGAGAAACTATCTCACTCCTCATTTCCCTAGTATACCTCTTCAATGATGCCTAGTCTATCTATGACAGCTGTTGGCAGAACTGTGAAGAATCAAACCAGCCTTGGGGTTGAATACCCAACATACAGATATCTTAATATAAGAACAAGAGTTGACCAAGGTTGGTCAGATAGGATAGATGAAAGTGAGGAGCCCGGCACAAGTAAGTGGAAGCAATGCTCGGACTCATCTGAGAGCCCCGTGGTCGCCAACGCATGCTCCAAAGTTCAGAGCCCATGAGGCCCCTTTTAGTTGCCTCTTACGACAGGCAGGGGAAACTGTGACTGTTATTCTACTGCCCCCACCCACTAATAACTTATTTTAATTTATTAATATGTTGTCCACATTTAGTATCTTACAGCCATTCAATATCTGAATATACTTCTGAAAAACTATGATACTAGCATGTTAACAAAAACAACAACTATATCTTAGTTATCCAAAAATGTACTTTTCACTTTACTGAAAAAGCTGTAGTATATGAAATGTAATTATTGTGCTGCCTTAACAAAAGTATGTACTGTACTGTCCCTATCATGAGCCAGAGGCTTATGGAACCTTTTTCACCAATAAATAAATAAATAAATAAATAAATAAATAAATAAATAAATAAATAAATAAATAAATAAAATGAGTAAAATATTTTCCCTCTCTTACTGAGGACATGAAAGAGCTTGGGTCAAACTAGAACTGGAACATCTGATGATGCATTTGAATAATTTTTAGTGACAGCACTTTATTACGAATGAATATTAATAATACTATACTTAGAAAGGTAACTAATATTCTTACAACTTCAGTATTTCTTAATGATAATTTTGTGTTTAAGGCTTGGTCTATGAATTCTCACTGATGTTGTGCAATACCGGGAGTATCCTCAGTAAGTTTCTGAGAAACAGATGTTGCAGAGAGAAAGGAGAAACAGTTTTGGCAATATAAAAGAAGTACACACACGAGTAGGTAAGAGGTGAAAACAGCTGCAAAAAAAAGGCATAGTTGCTTATCTGCTGTAACATTCAATCTGGTTTACCATGTTCATTGAGGAAAGGATGAAAGGGTGTAATGTGAGGGGAAGAACAAGACAAGAGTTTATGGATGACATCACAGCCAGAAAAGAATGCAAAAATTTACAGAGGCTGGCTTATGAATGGAAGAATTTAGAACGCCAATGCTAAGTCTAGATAAGTACATGTGTTTTTCATTATATTAATAATTGTAAATTCATTTTTTGTCATTACTGGTTCATATTGTCACTGAACTTTCTATCATTGACAAGTTTCTGCAACATAAACAATACTGTACATATATAAGCATGTTTTAAGTGATTTGATGGACTCTGAGGATGTTCTTGTAGAACGAAACATGTCATTCTTTGTAAAATAATGTTTATAGTGTTATAACTTATATTGTAATTGTAGTGCGTTTTACAGACTGAAAAGTTTTTGTTACATTTAACTAAGTCGACACTGAAAAGTATGGCTTCATTCCTAACAAAAAAAAGAAGAAGAAGAAGAAAATATTATTAGGTATGCCAAGTTTGAGGAAGTTACGGAGGTTGGGAGATAATTCTGTTGAAAAAGAAATTTGTTTTACTTCAAATCATATTGGTTTTCATTAATGGCACTATTGCTTTTCTGAGTAATGAAAAATCAATCAACATAATCTATTCTTGATCATGAATTTTCTATCAGTGGTATTCTGGATTCAAAGTATTTTAAGAGAGAGGAATATAGAAAAGAGGATGCGATGATGACAACTATGACGGTGACAATGACGGTGATGATGATGATGATGATGATGATGATGATGATACGGTAATGGATATAGAGAGACAACAGGGATTTAAAGAGATAGTAAGTGTTCCTGTGGATGCACTTCTGCCTGGTGAAAGTATATTATCAAAACACAGGAAATGCCATTTATTCCTACTATGACTGATGTGTGGACATCCATGCCATGTTCTGGGCAATGTATACACAGACAAGTAAATCATACAGGGACACAAAATTGAGTTCCTGATGCTTACAACGGGAACCCACAAGCTAAGGGAGACAATCCTAACAGAAAACATGTACTGAAGTTGGGTTGGGCTGATGACCCAATCCAAAAAAATCTTGTTGCAAAGTCTGATAAAGAATGACTGATCAATTTAAGATGAGATGGCAAATGTTCAAAGTATTTCATTGACACCAGAGGAGCTATGAAAGTTAGAAGACCTGCACTGAGGTGAGAAGAATGTGTGATGCAAGACATACAGACCCTACGAGTTCAAAATTGGTGAACCCTAACCCTAAACTGAAAGGAATTGCAAAAATGTTTGAAGAAGGTCAGGGCCAACAAGGACCTGTCCAGGTGATGAGAGGAAACAAGAAGTGTACACTGAAATATCCAGTAAATGCATTTTACTACAATCCAACAAATTAATACCATTGGGAAAATGAAGTAAATAAAAACTGGTCATCAATTAGGTATGAAATATAATATACGGTAAACATGGAAATAGGTATAATTTATTGTAAGTAGAACAGAGGAAATTTTACTGTAGTTAATTTAGAGAGAGTACTGATTATCAACAACCAAACTAGAAGTGTAATTTTTCTTTATTACCAATAAATTAATGAAAGATTTTGTTGCAATAGTGATTGCTCTTTAGGCATAAAACCATGAGTTTATCAACCCTTAAGTAAAGTTGTATGCTACTGTAAAGAGGTCTCTTAAAAATAAAAGTGAAATGTGTTACTTACAAGTGACATAGTAACAGTAGATGATTTTGGTTCTTCTTCTTTATTTCCTCGTTCTTTGTTATCCTAGATGAAACAATAACATATCATTATAAACAAAATGCATTGAATCATATCAATAGAATATGAATTTAACAAGGATAAACTGTAGAAGGAAAAGAAAGATGGAAATCAGCAGATGCAAATTATTTCTTTGATTTTAATATGTTGTTCCCATGATGCCAAGCATGTCCCGCAGAAACGCACTAGTAATTGATCTAAGGCCTACCTACTGTATAATACAAACATATGGAGAGCAATAACTTACCAGGTAAGAGCATGCTTGACATCATGTAAGGGGAAATTGCACAAAATTGTTATTGCCACCCTTATGTGTGGAAGACCAAAGAATAGATGAAAAATTCACAGGAGGAGAAAAGGAAAGAAGAAAGCAAATAGGAGTGGTTGTACAATTTTAAAACCATGTGCAAACTTATGAACTTATATCCAATCTTGGAATCCCTCAGGTGAAAAGGATAGGCGGACGGAGTAAATGTTTCGGCACCTTGACTGTAAAACAAATGAGGTTTGATGAGTCTGAATGTAAATGGGAATTAGAAGATCATAATTGAGGGATAATTTTTCAACCAAAAGGTCTAAAAATCTTTACTTCTGGCCTTCCAATGACTTATTTTGAAGAAATCCTTGACAAGGCATCAGCTAGTGCTCAGATACTAAGAAATAATCAGTCTAACATCATATATCCTATCCTGCTTATCTCTCTATAAACACCCTAGCAGCAACCAAGTAAACAACAATCAGATTCACTCTCTTTTGCTCGAACACTAAAGGTCATTCTGAAGAGTTTGGACTACTCTAACACACTTGTAATTCTTCTATACCTAGTAGTTAGTGAGCTGGCCTTGCAGTGTAGGTGTAGCATGCTTGCCTCTTACCCAGAGACCCCGGGTTCAATTCCGAGCCAGGTCAGGGATTCTTACCTGAATCCGAGGTCTACTCAGCCTACATGATTACAATTGAGAAGCTATCTGATGGTGGGATGGCGGCTCTGGTCTAGAGAGCCAAGAATAACGGCCGAGAGGATTCGTTGTGCTGACCACACTACACCTCGTAATCTGCAGGCCTTCGGGGTTCTTGTGCTGTGGGATTTAGTTTTGGTTTTAGTAGTTACTGAAACCCATCTATTTTCATACCTGTTAAAATTGCACTTTAGTTAGCTTTCTAAACCTGAGCATTTGTAATGTTCACCAATAACACTATTCTCTTAATCCATTTTATTATTTTATCAATGAAGGAAATATATTTAAGAAATTTTAAAATAAACGTTTGCTATTTTCTACCAAAGCATGAAGATTATTTTCATACCCTCTAATAGAGATTTCAAAGTACAACAAAGTACAACAGTCATAATCTCTGCTCAGATCAAGAGCATTTCATTTTTCAAAGGCTAGAGTATGCCTTTGCTGGTGAGATGTAGTGTTTATAGTGCACTATGTCTTCTGGTATGGGCTAGAATAAATTTGTTACTTTCATTGACATGTCTCAGTCTCATCCTTGGCTTTGACAATATGAAAGGGAGGTATGTGTGATGCTAGTAATATCATTCCTTATGCAGCCAGTCCATGTTATGAATGGTGTGAAAATGTCACTCATAGGGTCGGTTGGTGCATGCATTTCAGTGGGCTTGGCAGACTGATATGTAATGACAACTTCTGGCTCAGTGAGGAAAGCAACGGGAAACTACCTCACTCCTCATTTCCCTAGTATGCCTCTTCAGCGACGCCTAGGCTATCTGTGACAGCCGTTGGCAGAACTGTGGAGGATCAAACCAGCCTTTGGGCTGAATACCCAACATACATATAAGGCTAGAGTAATGTTTCATTGTAAAGAGGAAAAGGAAATCTTTAATTTTTTTATATTTTTTAAATCACAAAGCATGGTTTCAGTAAAGATGCAGATTTGCAGAAATTCAGAAAAATGATAATGTATTTATATTAGAGTGATCCTTTTCTTCTCACTCAGAATGATAATAAATATGCCACAACTGTCATAATAGATGCACCCTTTATGGCATCTTCAATAAACAGTAGTATTTAAGTTCTTCTTTGATTCACAGCTATAAATGATAAATTTTAAGACAGAACTAATAAACCTTGCATTAACATTGTGAAGGCAATTGTGTCAGAGAATGAAACTTGAATGAGGTGAGGTTGATGACAGGAGAACTTGCCAAACATCATGATTAGAACTCATACCCCTTTTAGGCACGGAATCTTCCCAACTTTGTTTAGGTCTACCAGGTGGACACTGACCTTCAGTCTTATAGTGGTAGGATATTTTGGGAACTGTTTCAGGTGGTGCTTACAAATTGTGCCCAAACAATTATAGCCATCCTTCTCGCAATTTTTTCATGGATAGGGGCGATACCAAATTGTCTTCCAAGACTGCTGTTGCAAATATAGTCTAAAAGGGAAACTCCCAGTGTGCAGCAAACCATTCGCATTTCCATGACGTGAAGATGGTGTTCAGTAGTTTTGGCTGAAGGCCAACACACTGTTCCAAACAATACCACAGGATGAGTGACACTTCTGTAGATCTTCATTTCAGATCGAGAGGCATCTTACGCTCACATAGTGTTCCCATGACATCCCTCCGCCTCTTTCACATTGCATTCACCCTTGCTTGCATGCTGCCAGCAATGTTTCTGTTGCTCTGCAGGTAAGAACCAAAGTACTGCAACAGATTTTTCTTTGTCCAGTCACAGTTGTTGACTTGGATGGCATCAGTGGCTGGGCTTCGCTTCATATACTTGTTTATCATGATGTTGAGGTTGAGTCGAAATCGTGAAAGCCTATTGGTCCAAACCTGCACCTGCACATGTTGCTCCAGATCTTTTCTGGTTGTTGCAACAAGTGTAGACCAGGGTCCATGGAATGCCTCAATGTAAATCCATAACAAAAATGAGGAGGTGTGGTAACAGTGCGGAATCCTGCTGAATGCCAACTCTCACTGGGAAGTCATTGGAGATGCCAAATGAGCATCTCATATGGCTGGTGGCATTCCAGTAAAGCATGCATACCTAGTTGATGAGAAGTTCTGAAACTCTGTGATCACATAGCGCATACCAAGTGAGCTGATGAGAGACAAGGTCAAAAGCCTTCTTGAGATCAAGGAAGGCTATATGTAATAGCTTCCTCATTTCCCTGTGTGTCTCTAACTGTATGAGTATGCCAAAAATTGCATCTGTGATACTGGGTCTTTTGACAAATCCATGCTGGTTGATACTGAGATTAGTGATGCTGTGAAGGCAATGGCCTTTCTCTCAAATGCAACAGTAGTTTTGACATAGTGCTGGGTCACCCTTGTTCTTTAATAAGGGTACTGTAATACTCATAACCCAGTCATCAGAAACTTGTCCTGTGTCAATCATGGCATTAGAGAGATGATAGAACCCTGAAAATCCTTTAACTTCCACAGGTCTGCTTAAGATCATCAGGTCCAGGAGCTTTCTAGTTTTATATGCCACTGATAGTATTTTTCACCTTGGCTGAAGTGATGCTAGAAATTGGAGCAGCATATATTTGGAAATCGGGGGCCAGTGGGTATGGAAACTCAATTTTGAAATTTCATTAAAATGCTCTTACTAGCATTTCAAGATCGCAGTTTTGTTCAGTAGTAATTTCCCATCATTGTCCTTCACACATTTGTAGGGCACAATGTATTGCACTGCCTTGGCCTGTGTCAGATGGTAGATTTTCTTCTTGCTCTCTTTTGTGTCTGGTTGTTCATACAAAGTGATCAGCTCATGCTGCTGGAATTGTTCTCTTGGTTTCCGTCCAGCAGTTGGTGTACTTCAGCCAGCTTTCTAGGCATACTGCACCTTGAATGGTGCCTTCTTCTCTTGCACCTTTTCTTTTATCTGATCCATCTACATCCATGACAGTTTGTTTTCTGTGTGTCGCTGTCCACATTTTTTGACTTCCAGTGTTTAATTTATGACGCAGTTATGGAGTTCTAAGCTGCAAGCCATGTGTTGTCTAGTGAATCTGGTGTTTGTAATTGTCTCCTTATGCTCATTGAGTTTCCGCCTTGGTTGTTTCATGGCCTTCTGTGCCGAGACTCTTCCACACAACAACTTTCACATCAGCAACAAGTAGCTTGTGTCGAGGGGGTAGGCATTCAGATGGGATGACTTTTGTATTGAACACAACAGGGAATTATTGTTTCCACACTAAGAAGAAGTCAAGTTTGTCTGCTGTTATTGCCACTGGAGTAAGTGATCAGATGGCCGGTCCATTTTCCGAAAAATGTGTTGGTGAGGACAAAATTGGCAACTTCAGCAAAGTCAAGAATTCATCTTCTATAATCACTCCTTGTGCCATATCCATTGTTTCTATGACATTTGCATTCAACCCAGTCACTCCCTAAGTGTCCATGCAAGTCAAGAAGTAGCAGTTCTTCAATGGGACAGGATAAGACATGGTTAAATAGCTTGTTTCAAAACTGGTCCTTCTCTGCTTCATTCACAACCAGTTTGGGGGGCATAAGTTGAGAAAACATGGAGGCAGCGATTGTCAGCATCACTGGCAAGGGACTTTAGAAGGTCAGAATGTCTATGCAATTCCAAACTTCATGCGATACCAACATTATTGTATATGGATATATTTTAAGAGAGAAATAAAAATACATAAAACTGTAAACCCTCACCAAAACTGATACCGGTAGATCACAATATTATTAAAAAATTATTTAAGATCACCAATACCAAACAAAATCTGTACAATACTTCATAACTCAGTACTGCAGGGCAACGATGTAAACAACAAGACTAATATGGATGTAGCTGCTAAACATTGCACAATGACAGTTCAAAACATTAAGAATCACTCAAATAATACTCAATCACTTGAACCGTTGTTAGCTGGTTCAAGTTCCATTGGTCAAAAATAAAGGTCTGAGACAGGGTGACAGCTTATCCCCAGCACTCTTCAATGTGGTTCTAGATAAGGTCATGAAAACACTGTGGAAACATAATGACTCAGGTGCTATAATTAGTAAACATAAACATGTCAAACCCAAGTGTTTGGCCTTTGCTGATGATTTGGCACTCTTCGCTGAGACAGAACAGGAAGCAATAACACAGATAAATGAACTACAGGAGATAGCCAAGAAAACAGGCTTAAAAATCTCCTTCACAAAAACAGAGATGATGAGCATGGACAGGAATTATGTGAAGAGAACAATAAAGAAGAAATATGGCAAAGTGAAAGTCACAAAGCAGTTTAAATACCTGGGAGAGATTATCAGCAGCAACGGGATGGATAAAGAGGCCATGGAAAATAGGAGACTTAAGTTAGAAAGGCTAAACACTGCCACCAAAGCCATTTACAACAAAAAGAATCTTTCCATTAATGCCAAACTAAGACATTACGACGCTGTGGTAAAACCAGTAATTCTGTATGGGGTGGAAACAGCAACACTAATGAACCTGGAAAAACTACTAAAGAATGAAAGGAGAATATTAAGGAGGATTTATGGCCCAGAGGTGGTAGAGGAAACTACAGATTACGATCAAACAAGGAGATATACAAAAGAACAGAAGACCTGGAAACAACAATAAGGAAAAGACAGCTGCGATTCTATGGACACATGGTCAGAATGGATTCAGCAGGGTTAAATAAACAAATTTGAAATAAAATATACTACTTGAAGAGCCAAAGGGGATATGCCAAGCAGATGAAGGAAATCAAGAGGTTAGGAATTACAGATGAAAAATGTCATGATAGAGACCAATTCAGGAAAAGACTTTCCAACATAAAAGTTCTTGTTGAAGAAAAGAAAGAGTGCAGAGGGTGAAGATGGACTGAAGAGAGAAGAGCGCAACATTCTGAAAGAATGAAGGCACTGTGGAGAAAGAGGAAGGAAGAAGGGATGATAAGAAGGAAGTTAAGTGGTATTGGCGTGGTTCTAAGTTTGGCCAGTTCGCAAGAAAAAAAGAAAGTTCATCATCAGAATGTAGCCAGCAGAGTAGGAGAGGTGGTGGTATACAATTTCTAATCACTAAAGTATGTGCCAAAATCCTGGATTCAATTCCAAACCTCTCCACAGTGTTCATATAAAGTGAGGGCATACGACAATGCTGATGATTCATCCATCAGATGAAGACATTAACCATTGAGCAGACCCCCTTGGTGCTATTTTACAGGAACAGGATATGTGATGGCATTGGGTTTCACCCCTCTTGCTTCCTAGTAGCATATATCACATCATTCATTTCATCTCATTAACTACTCTGATGAGGTTGACATCAAGAAGGGCATCCACTTATAAAACCTCACTATCAAGATTCGTCTCACCTCATACCCAACTCTGCTGAGAAAGGGGACAAGGTTTGGACACACACAAACTAAAAGATTAATATAAAATGATTAAAACAAAAGTAATTATCTCATAAGGGAGCTCAAGAAACTTACAAAAGCAATAAAATAGGGTCAAACAGAACTGCTGCATTATTTTTGTTTACTGCCTTATAAAAGAGAGATGTTATGCACAAAGAAAAACAATATTACAAATTTCCACCTAAATTTTCCTTCTCACTCACATACAAGTGGCAAAAGCAGGAACATTATTATCATTTTAGATATGATATCTTTTGGTTTTTTGCCACATCAAAGAGGCAAACTGTAGGAAATCTTTATAAGACCTTGCTCTGCGTCCTTAGAAGAGAAACTCGACCGACCATGCAATGACTGTTTTAACAATGTCGAATTGACCATTGCTCTGCTCATATAATATACATTCATTCTTCACCCGATGGCTCACCCTGTTATATTCCAAGAAGAAATTGATTTTGTCATATTTGCTCCATATCTCATGTTTTCTTGAATGTGAGTTGGAGAATAGACTATAAATAATCCTTGTGAAAAACAAGATAATCATTTCATCCACTTAATAATGGTTAATTCATTTCACACATTTTGGCAATGTTAGTTATTAGAATAGTCATAGCTGTGGTCGGTCAAGACCAGAGGATGCAAAGTACTTTGCAAAACTTAAAGATTCCCTACAATTTGCCTCTTTCACACAACAAAAACCCTAAAGATACCTGGTGTATTAATTCGGGCCATGAAAGTATCAATATAAATATTATTATTATATACCAGTGAAGTTTCTTAAATAGTGTCTAAGAAAGTTATGTGCATGTTTTGATTTTGCAATTTCATTATTGTTATGGTATTGATTTAATATGGCAACTTACATGTTTATTACTGCTTTAATAACAGACATAACAATAATATTTTGTGAAGAACTAATCAACAACTTCAGTGTATCTACCATGCACTTGAAT
The DNA here is from genome assembly GCF_040414725.1 of Anabrus simplex. Lineage (NCBI taxonomy): Eukaryota > Metazoa > Arthropoda > Insecta > Orthoptera > Tettigoniidae > Anabrus > Anabrus simplex. Next base: position 491,566,289 of record NC_090265.1, read on the forward strand.
CTTAACTGAACAATAATACAAAGCCAGGTGTTAACTCAAAAGCTGCTCATTCTAATCAGAAGCAGTGACAAAGGTAATTCATTGAACTTACCCAACCATCTCTCCCAAGTGCAATGAATCTCTGACATGAAAGCAAAACAAAACGAGAATGTCATCCATGCTTTAGTTTTCAAATAAAGCAGATGACTAAATCACAATCATTTCAAATGTTCAAGAACAAGATGCAGAATAGAACAAGCATGCCATGTACAAAGCCACAAACAAGTCTCAAACAGTTAGCCTACTAAAGATGGCTGATTCATCATAACTCTAAATAGATAACTTTATAAATACCAGGCCCTACAAGCCTGGAAAATGTCTTCTATATTCATTAAGGCACTGGCCATGAAAGCCACGGTGAAGCACTTTGTTATTCAAAATATCAACTGTGAAGCCTCTGTTAAATGTCAAGTATTGATCTATATTATATATTAGCAAATCAAAAGCAAAGTGTCCTAGTCAATTTTCAGCAGACTTGGCTTTATTATCATATCTTGTTATAATAAGACTTTGTATGCCAGTTAGAGAGGTATGTCCAAAGTAGTACAGAAAGAAGAATAAAGGAGGATAATATTGCCCTAAGTCCATATTCCATTTGTGGTATGTTGTTCTTTATTGACTTTCCTGCAAAGTTATTAATACATGATTAAGGACTTTTTGCTTCCAATTTACAGATATTGCTCTAAGCAATGAAATTTCGTCCCATACTCCATTTTTATTTTGGATTATGAAAACAAAATTTTCAAATAGGTTTATCTGCATTTTTGTTGTTGATCTGTCATGCAAAAATATAATAATAATAATAATAATAATAATAATAATAATAATAATAATAATAATAATAATAATAATAATAATAATAATAATAATAATAAATTAAAAAATAAATAAATTAAATAAATTAAATAATAAATAAATAAATAAATTAAAAAATAAATAAATAAATTAAATTAAATAAATTAAAAAATAAATAAATTAAATTAATAAATTAAAAAACTACAAAGCGCCAGGAGAAGATCAGACCTTTGCGGAAATCTGGAAATATGCAGGAACCTCAGCAAAAGTTGCCCTCCATCAACAACTTGTCTCTATCTGGATTAAAGAAGAACTACCAGAACACTGGACAACAGCCCTCATTCATCCTCTGCACAAAAAAGGGGACAAAACCGACCCTAATAACTACAGGGGAATCTCTCTCCTAGACATAACATACAAAATATTTTCAATAATCATCCTTAATAGGATAAGTTTACAACTTGAGAAAGAACTAGGAGAATATCAAGGAGGTTTCAGACCCTGGAGGAGCTGTCCTGATCAGATCATGAGTCTTAAGTTGATAATGGACTATAACAGGAGAAGAAACAGAGATATGGTGATAACATTTGTAGATTTCAAGAAAGCTTATGATTGCATCCATAGAGAATCTCTGTTTAAAATTTTAAGACACCTTGGACTACACCCCAAATTAATAAACATGATAAAATTGACTCTCACCAATACCAAGTCAAAAGTGAAGTTTAGGGGGGAAACATCAGAGACATTTGAAATTAAAACTGGACTACGGCAGGGAGATGGGCTCTCACCACTATTATTTAACTGTGCTCTAGAAATGGTAATGAGGGAATAGTTTAGAAAATCTCCCCCCAAAATAAAGATTGGCCGAAAAATCAAAACAAATTGCCTGGGTTTTGCTGACGATTTAGCATTACTAGCAGTGGACATAAAAGAAGCAAAAACCCAGATATCAGAACTTCAAAACATTGCAAATAAAATTGGCCTCAAAATATCATTTGAAAAAACAGAAATTATGCCCCAAAAACCAACACAGCTAAAAGAAGTCACCATAAATGGTAATAAAATCAAAATAGTAACTCAGTTTAAATATCTTGGAGAAGTAATAACACATAACTTAAATGAAAAAATCTCAATCCAAGTAAGAACAAATAGATTAGCTAAAGCACAAAAATTAACATGGGATATCTACAAAAAGAAATGTCTATCAATAAATACAAAAATAAAACACTACAACACAGTTATAAAACCGGAAGCTACATATGCAGCAGAAACACTCTTTTACCTGAATAAACAATCAAAGACTGACAGACTTCAGAAAATTGAAAGGAGGATTGGAAGAACCTGTATCAACAAAAAATATCAGAAAGATGGACAGTGGCGGTTAATACCTAACAAAGTCGTGTACAAAGAGCTAGAACCCATTACAGATACTATGCGTAAGAGGAGACTGGGATTCTTTGGACATATCATGAGGATGCAGGACTCGAGACTTCTGAAACAACTAGTACAACACAATCTCGTTTCAAAAAATACCACAACAGGATGTAAATGGATCAGAGAAGTAAGAGAGGATCTGAAGGAAATAGGCCTTACAACAGAAGACACCAAAAATAAGATAAAATTGAATACAAAACTCAAGAATACAAACCTCCGCTTTACCCTTACACAAAACAAACCAACAACACGCACATTTTCAACTGAGGAAAGGGCACGAAGATCGGAGCGTCTGAAGAAGTACTGGGAGGACCGCAAAGCCCGAACAATCCCTTCAAAGAGACCTGAACGACGGACTGACTAAAGTGATCCTATGTGGTCATAAAAGAATAATAATAATAATAATAATAATAATAATAATAATAATTTAATATATAATTATATAATATATTATATTAATATATTAATATATAATATAATATAATATAATATAATATAATATAATATAATATAATATATTATTATTATTATTATTATTATTATTATTATTATTATTATTATTATTATTATTATTATTATTATTATTATTATTATTATTATTATTACATTGCTTTGGTGGATCAGATGATGAAGAAACGTGAGGGTTAAATAGCTGGACAAAGCATACACAAAACATTATATTCTGAAGGGTATATTTACTGAAAAATCTTTCCTTTTGTTTTCTGTGGTAATCTTTTCATCAACAACAAGACCAGGAACAAAATTAAGTTATAACAAGATATAAAATTTAGAAAAGTACAACAACAAATTTACAAATAAGTTTTAGAGCTTAGATTTCGATAGGGAGAGGATGCTCCTATTTTCTTTACACAAGACTTCAAGTCTTATTTCATCAATACAAACCTTTGGTACAGAGAAAAACCATGAGGCATTAGCCTCTACTAATAAGGAAAATCCTAGGACTAAGAAAGGAGTTGGAGCTTCCAATTTAAGAGAGGGAAATCAATCCCTCAGTTTTGAATAGTTACACTGTCAGAAGAGTGTCAAACCCTGAGCTATCTTTTCAATGTTCAATGGCCCAAAGGCCCAAGAATTCACTTGAAGTACCTCAACTTGCACTTGAGATTTCAAATCAGAACACCTCGTACAATACTTAAAAGCTAATCACCTTATTCACTTGCAACCCTTATTTCATAGGGAGCCACACACATATAGCAGATCGAAAGATCCAGAAGAACAGGAGCCGAAGCTCATACTAGGTGGCCAAAATTGGAAAAATCGAAAGGTTAATAGAGGGCAGAAAACAAAATGAAATGGATGCTGAACCTCTCAAGCAATGCTGTGACATGACTTGTCATAAAACCTAGTAGGGCAGAAGGCCCAATGACACTAAGGATAAGCCATATTATATGGTGACTAATGCAGAAAGAAGTTAAAGTCTGAAACACACAAAACAAACTTACAGTTTAGAAAACTTAGTCATCAGAAAGCAAAGCGAATAGGGACAAACAAGGGTATGCATTTGTATGCCCTTAAATTTACATAGTCCCCACGAGGGGTTTACACAATGTCAGTAGACAGCTTTGTATTGCATAATAAGATCTAACTAAAAATGAAAAAGAAAAAAAACCTACATTAAAATTAAGGTAAACGCAGCACGTCCTAACAGTTATATGCTAGAGGAGAATGCTGGTATCTTCCCTTTGCCACACGCATATACAGTCACATATTACGAAAGGTTCTGCCTACCTTACTGTCGCTACCCCAGCCTTGTCCGTCATCTTCCGGGAGGAGATGTCACTTTATGTTGCACTCTCCAAGATCAAATCAGGACAGACTTATTAGGCCCAAAATCCCAATATATAAAGGGATGGGCTGGGTGCTGATTGGTAGAAAATGACGTAAAGAGGCAGTAGACTGATTGGTTGATAATGTCATCATAAGACAGTAGTGGCAACATAGAAACAAAAAGACCCTCACCCAGTATGGGTCACCTAACAATAGGAACAATATTCTCAAATAAGTAAACACAACAGTAGTGACATCTAGTAATGAACCAGTAAATTAAGTGAAGATAGTTGAGTTCAGCTTGTCTCCATGAGACTTCACCTCTTTCAGGCATGATTTCAGCCACAGAATGGATACCAGGCATGTAAGCATATCGTACACATGTGATGAGTTTGCAAAGTGTGTATAACAGGTGAACTCCTGAGAGGACAGAGAGGGTTATGTTTTAATAAGGAATAAAATAAATACTTTGGTACCTTTGAGATAGGCCATGGCCAACGTCCTTTCCAAATTCTTCCCATTCCCATCCATGGTGAAAAACGCCAAACTGAGCACAACCTGTTACACATGAATTTCAAAACAAAACAAAAAGCTTTAATCTCCCTTCCCTGTTATGTGTTCGCCAATCATACAATAATGTTGCACACACAGGGTATGTCATGGTACATCACATTATGTGTATGATAGTTTACAATACATGCCCGGTATCCATTCTGTGGCTGGAATCAATACCACAAAACAACTTCCGTGCCAATATGTCCTTGCCTGACTGCACACCGTCTGATGCGGCATGCAGAACCGTGCATGCTGTTCTTATTGATATCTCAAAAAGTAACTGTCCGATTTTGAAAATACTTATATATTTGAACTTGTACACAGTTGAATGTTTAGGCCAGCTGTATGTATTCATGCTGTTCCATTTAAAAATATGGAGTTAGTATCAATATCTCGGTTATTAATCACTCCATGAGAATATGTAGCACATTATTTTACAAGCCCCTGGGTATCATTTACAAATATAAAACAGAATACCAATATCTTTAATTGTTTAGGCATTATTTCTGTGTAACATCTTAGGTGAATAACCCTGTATATCGATAATTCCATCACGTAATAAAGTATGCTTGTAGAAACAAAGTAGTAAAACAGATTATCCCAAAATAGGCAGATTAATCTAACAAAAGGAGGACATTTCTGGATTTTTAAATAATCCACCTGGAACCCAGACAGTGGTCTAAAAAGTAGGACAGATCTGGATAAAAGAGGACGTATGGTCACACTACATATGAAACAAATAATTATAAGGAAATCTCGACTTACAATTTTATGAATGTAGATGATCATTATCATCATCATCATCCAGGTATTCTCATGTTTCCTCGGTAATCAGTTACATTAGGTGAATTAACATCTAAGCCAGGTGATATATTATGCATCCTCTAATTTTCTTCCGTTATGAATCTTTCAAATCACTATTCATCACTTTCCTCAAAATCCTGCAGGTTTCAGAAACCACTATCTTCTGCAGTTCTACGTAGATGTTCTACCAGAGGTTAGGTGATGAAATGCATAATGCAGCTGGTGGGGAAGTATTCCTAGTTTTTGCGCAACTGTCTCTGATTAGCAGTCACGTTTCCCAGTTTATTTATTTAATCGTGTCAGAAACATGCATTATACATACAATTATACAGGACAATAACAAATCTGGTACTATAACAATTAATCATTTCTGATGATGGCAGGTAGTGATGTAAGGAAGGCACTGGCACTGTGCTTTGACACCGGTGCCAGAGACGGCACGGTAGGCACAGTACCATGATTTAAAATGAACCAGTGCCAGTGGCACTGCCATAAAAATAAATCTGTGAAACGTTTACAAGAATAAAAAGGTTTGTGACGTGAATATTGACCTTATTTACACCATTCGTATGGACAAGACCACACATCAATCAAGTCTGCTTTTCCATGAGTACATCGAGCAGTATGGCGGGCACTGACGGCTGGCACTGTTGCCGAACGAAGCACTATTGCGTGTGGCCACGTGACTGCCTCGTGCCAACGGCACGGCACGTACAGGCCAGTGCAGTGCTTCTCAGATCCGTGCCGGTGTCAGTGGCAGTGCCAGGAGAGATCTCTTTTACAGCAAGTACCTACTGGTCGCCCCGTCCAACCAAGTGGTGCCGGACCGTATCACACTATGCTTTATTCTCTTTCGTTATATTATCGATTGTCTTGAATTCAGTGTCAGTGGCAGACAGACAAAATTCTAGCGCTTTGTGGAGCTATTTCAGTCCAGATGGTAAAAACCAGTACATAGCAGTGTGAGGTATTTGTAGATCTTGTATATCGTTCAAATCAACGATAACATGTTTAAAACGGCACATGCTTCGTCGTACCTGGAAGACCCCTTAATAGCTAGGCACGCAGATCCATTAAAATGGTCGTTGGGAAGAAAGCTTCAGTATCCCAACCTTTACTAGCTGTCCGAAAGTTGTGTGTTGTAGCAACATCCGCGCCTGCCTAAGGTGTGTTTTCGAAAGCAGGTAAAACTTTCACTAGCAGACTGTCAGCGAGTGAACTGAAAAAATACTGTTCTTGAATATGAATGGAAAATTTATTTGAGGATTATTTTGTAGTATTTTGCATGTAAATTTTGACCAACAGGTGAAACAGACATCAGCGAATAAAGTGAGGGAAAAAAAAAACCTGTTCTTGAATGTGAATGGAAAATTTATTCGAGGGTTATTTTGTAGTATTTTGCATGTAAATATTAATATAAATTACGGTATATCTATGTGTAGTTCCCTTTTTTGTCAATAGCCATTAGTGCATTATGCACTAGCCAGCGTCTTGGTAGGTGTGCTAGGTACCAACTGATGAGCCCAGCCTAGCACACGGGGGCGAAATACTGGCAACCAGGAATGAGTTAGCTGGAAAATTTATAATGTCCAATAACGGACCATTTATATTGGTATTATCAATTTACTCATTCAGAACAAATATTTCAGATTCCCCAATGGGAATCAACATCTGTATCAACACACCACTTACACGTTATAATTCTCATGTTAGGTCCGAATTGAAATATACCTAAATACCACTTAGTTGAGCAGCTCGTCTCCTTTCTCTCAAGTCTTCCCAGCCCAAATTTCATAACATTTTTGTAATCCTACTCTCCTGTTGGAAATCACCCAGAACAAATCGAGCTGCCTTTCTTTGGATTTTTTCCAGTTCTTGAATCAAGTAATCCTGATGAGGGTCCCATAAACTGGAACCATACTCTATTTGGGGTTCTTACCAAAGGCTTATATGTCCTCTCCTTTACATCCTTACTACAACCCCTAAATACCCTCATAACCATGTGCAGAGATCTGTACCCTTTATTTATAATCATATTTATGTGATTACCCCAATGAAGATGATTCCTTATATTAACACCTAGGTACTTACAAATGCCTCCCCTGTGAACCATGTGACCTTGCCGCAGTGGGGAGGCTTGCATGTCCCAATGGAGCAGATAGCCGAGCCACAGGTGCAACCATATCGGATGAGTATCTGTTGAGAGACCAGACTAAGAAATGGTTCATCGAAAGGGGGGTAGCAGCCTTTCGGAAGTTTCAAGGGCGGCAGACTAGATGAATGACTGATATGGCCTTGTAATAATACTCAACATGGCTTAGCTGTGTTGATACTGCTACACAGCTGAAAGCAACGGGAAACTATAGCCATAACTAACTCCCGAGGACATGCAGCTCTCTCTGTGTGAATGATGAACTGATGATGGCTTCCTCCCGGGTGATATAGATGTTGATTCCCATAGGGAATCTGAAATATTTGTCCTGAATGAGCAAATTCCTCCCGGGTGAATGACTGATATGGCCTTGTAATAATACTCAACATGGCTTAGCTGTGTTGATACTGCTACACAGCTGAAAGCAATGGGAAACTATAGCCATAACTAACTCCCGAGGACATGCAGCTCTCTCTGTGTGAATGATGAACTGATGATGGCTTCCTCCCGGGTAAAATATTCTGGAGGTAAACTAGTCCCCCATTCAGATCTCCGGGTGGGGACTACACAAGATGGAGCGATCATCAGGAAGATTGATACTGACATTCTGTGAGTCGAAGCGCGGAATGTTAGAAGTTCGAATCATTGTGGTAGGTTAGAGAATCTGAAAAGGGAGATGGATAGACTAAAGTTAGATGTAGTTGGTATAAGTGAAGTACGTTGGCAGGAAGAAGAGGATTTTTGCTCAGGCGACTACTGAATTATCAACACAAAATCAAACAGGGGAAATGCAGGAGTTGGTTTAATAATGAATAAGAAAATAGTGCAGCGGATAAGCTACTTTGACCAGCATAGTGAAAGAATTATTGTTGTCAAAATAAACACAAACCAATGCCCACCACAAAAGTGCAGGTCTACATGCCTTACTAGTTCAGCAGATGATGAGGAAATCAAAAGAATATATGAAGAAATAGAAGGTTTAATACAATATGTAAAAGATGATGAGAATCTAATTGTGATGGGAGGCTGGAATGCAGTGGTAGGCCAAGGAAGAGAAGGTAATACATTTGGAGAATTTGGATTGGGACAAAGGAACAAAGAGGAAGTCGGCTGGTTGAATTCTGCACCGATCATAATTTAGTTCTTGCCAATACTTGGTTCAAACACCATAAACGACGGCTGTATACGTGGACGAGAGCTGGAGACACTAGAAGGTATCAAATAAACTTCATTATGATTAGGCAGAGATTCAGAAACCAGGTGTTGGATTGCAAAACTTTCCCAGGAGCAGACGTGGACTCTGACCACAACTTGTTGGTCATGAAATGCCATCTGGAGCTGAAGAAATTGAAGAAAGGAAAGAATGCAAAAAGATGGGATCTAGACAAGTTGAAAGAAAAGAGTGTGAGGAATTGTTTCAAGGAACATGTTGCACAAGGACTAAATGAAAAGGCTGAAGGAAACACAATAGAGGAAGAGTGGATAGCCATGAAAAATGAAGTCAGCACGGCTGCTGAAGAAATGTTAGGAAGAAAGAAAAGATCAACTAAGAATCAGTAGGTAACTCAGGAGATACTAGACCTGATTGATGAACGATGAAAATAACACTTGTATGTTTTATTATTCATCCACCTATTCAATACAATACACTCTTAAAAATTAGGACATTGTCCTGATCAAAATTGTTAACATGAAATTAATATATTAGATGGTACATGTTTTGCCTATCAATAGTAGGCATCATTAACCATATTCTTCACCTTAGGAATAGATCAGGTACCTGATTGGAAATAACTTATGAATGCTGTTATAAACTATGTCGTGCAAAAAGTATTAGAGATCGTTAAACGACTATTACAATAAAAAATGTAGTATGCTGTTACATCGAAGAAAATGGAAATTGCAACACCCAGAAGGAGTGGTGCTACATTGCTGCAATTGAACATGTAGGACAAGTGTTCGGTTGTGCTTCGATGATTACACTTTCAGGTCCCTCTGACCGCAAGTTTGGACAACAATAAATACAGGATTTGCCCACCACGAGCTGTAATACATTGATGAATTCGTCGAGGCATGGAGTCAATAAGGCCCTGGATCACTTCCTGAGGAATTGTGGCCCATGCTTGCTGCACTGCACGGGTCAGTTATTCCAGAGTTATGGGTGGCTGAGGACGGTTGGCCAGTTGTCGACCCATCATGTCCCACACATGTTCAATAGGACTGAGGTCCGGGGATCTGGCGGGCCATTCTATGGTTGTGATGTCGTGGAGAGCTTCTCTGGAGATGCATGCAGTGTGAACCCGGGCATTGTCCTGCTGAAACATCCCATTAGCAATGTTTGCCATCATAGGGACAACCACTGGATTGAGTACCCTATCAACATACTGTTGAGCAGTAATAGTGCCCTCAACAAGCACTAATTGTGATTTCACATTAAAGCCAATAGCTCCCCAGACCATAATGCTTGGTGTTGGCCCTGTGTGCCTCTCGACAATAAGATCTGGGTAGCCCCTCTCCCCGGTACGTCAGCACACACGATTCCGGCGATCACTGCGGGCAAGACAGAAGCGCGATTCATCACTAAAGACGACCCTATGCCATTCGTCGACCCATGTCGATCTTTCTCAACACCAGGTCAGCCTTGCACGTCCCTGTTGTGGGGTTAATGGAACACCTTCCGCAGGGACACGGGCTCGTAAGCCAGCTGCACGCAGGCGATTACCAAGTGTTTGTTGTGTAACGTGGGGTGCCACAGCTGCTCGAATTTGCGCTGCTGTTGCATGGGGTTCCATCCGGGCCATCCGAATGATGCGGCGATCCTCTCTCACAGTTGTCTGTCGCGCTGGGCCTGTGCCAGGTCTACAAGTGTGCGTACCTTCATTTGATCACTGCTGCCATACACGTTGTACCGTAGATGCCTGTCGGCCAACACGTGCAGCGACAATCCTTAGCGATAATCCAGCCTCACACAGTCCAATTAACCGAGCCCTCTCAAACGGCGACAGTTGTTGATAGCGTGCTCTTCTCTGTCGTCGAGGCATGTTTGATGGGGAGCACTTCACTGCACAGACTGCAAGTCAACTACGCTACACCAGAGTCCGTATACTGGAGTTGATTCCTCCACGACCAATCATGTGGGGAGACCTGTAGCAACAATCCAATGGGTCTGAAACTTTGACCATTTACATACCTACATGGCTTTGTTCCATATCTTGAGGGTAAGGGTTATTCTGCCCGAAGGCAGGTCCGAACCTCCGCAGAGGTGTTCCTGAGCCGGAGTTTACGTGCGGTAGGGTGGCCAGTTCCTTTCCGCTCCTCCATTCCCTTACCCCCCACCAACAGCGCGTGGCAACCCATCCAACTCCTGACCACGCCCAATGTTGCTTAACTTTGGAGATCTCACGGGATCCGGTGTTTCAACACAGCTACGGCCGTTCATATCTTGAAAATCAACACAAATGACTAGTGCCTTCATGGTGTTGCAATTTCCATTTTCTTAAGTGTACTTGACAATATTTGTGATAATATTGGAGTCTAAAAACATGACAATTATTTGAGGATTATGACATATTAAAAGATATTACAATAAAGATAAAAATCAGAAAACACATTCCATTTAGTTGTCAGATGGCGTGTTGTTAAAAACTTATGGAAAGTTGAGCAATGGTAATGGTCGTTGGTTCTTGAAGTTAATAAATATTGATTTTTATTTATGCTTATAAATTTTGAAGAATTTTCATATGGCCTGGTTCTTTTTGAGATAATATTAGTCGGAAATGTTAGTGCCGTAGGCTATATTTAAGTCTGTGTTGACGTCATTAGACCATCTTCTTTGATGTGGTAAGAGTTTGTGATAGGTGTGGCTCTTTGCTGTTAGGCATGTTGAGGTGAGCGTATTAGTCGAAAGGGAACATTGTTGTCATTCGGTGGTTAGCCAAGTGTATGATGAATTCTGTAATTAAAAAGTTAATTTGAAAATTTAATGAATGACCATAATTGGAATTAAGGGGCTGAATAGAGGAAGTTAAATGAAGAGTGTTGACACTTAACCCTTCGACTGCTGAGATGTTAGCTTATGTTGAGGGTTTTAGAGCAACTGGCAGTTGCCGAGTTCTTACTACGTGTGTTGTATTTGTGAAGTCTTGGTGGAGGGGGTTGAACTTAAGGCGTGGCTGAGGGCCCATTCGCTGCGCGTGAGGAGGAGTTGTCGGCAGCGGGAGGAGGGGAGGGGGTTGGTGTGTGTGTTGGATTGGTGGGCATGTTTACTGATTTGGTGCTAAATATTTTACAAAACTTACTATTCAGAAGGAATGGTTTTTGTAATAGAATTGGAATCTGTTGATGTATAAGTTTTCATATTCCGTCATAGGCTTACCTTTTTCAATTCTTTTTAAGAATTTTAAATCCTGATCTATTGTAGTAATTTGTGACCTGTTTCTTTCATGTGGTTACTCATCGCAGAGAACTTATTATGTTTTTGGGCGTTAAAATGTTTGCATATCTAGTTGAGAAACAGCGGCCAGTTTGACCAACATAAGAAAAATTATATACTGAGCATTTGAGTCTATATATACTCAAGCTTGAATATTTGTTATTGGTTGGATTGACTGAGTTATGATTAAAAAATAAATTTTAATTTGTATTCTGCGTTGTGTAAGCAATTTTTACCTCATGTTTTCTTAAAGGATTGGTGATTTGGTGGATTTTTGGGTTGGTAAATGTGAATTTCACGAATTTGGTTTGTTGGATTTTATTGGAGAAAAGTTTGTGGTTAATTTTAGTCTGACTTTATTAATGATTTTGTTGATCATAATAGTATACCAGCATGGCAAAGTTATTCCATTTAGTGTGTAAAATGTACGAGACAGGAGAAGTCCCATCCGATTTTCGGTAGAATGTTGTTATACCTATTCCCAAGAAAGCCGGTGCTGACAGGTGTGAAAACTACCACACCATTAGTTTAGTATCTCATGCCTGCAAAATTTTAACACGTATTATTTACAGAAGAATGGATAAACAAGTTGAAGCTGAGTTGGGAGAAGATCAATTTGGCTTCAGAAGAAATGTAGGAACACGTGAAGCAATCCTGACTTTATGTCTGATCTTAGAGGACGAAGAATTATCTACAATCTGTATAAAAATCAGTCTGCAGTGATTAGAATCGAGGGCTTTGAAAAAGAAGCAGCAATCCGGAAAGGAGTGAGGCAAGGCTGCAGTTTGTCCCCCCTCCTTTTCATTGTTTAGATAGAACAGGCAGTAAAGGAAATCAAAGAGGAGTTTGGAAAGGGAATCACAATCCAAGGAGAGGAAATCAAAACCTTGAGATTTGCTGATGATATTGTTATTTTATCTGAGACTGCAGAAGATCTCAAGAAGCAGCTGAATGGTATGGACAAAGTCTTGGGTAAGGAGTACAAGATGAAAATAAATAAGTCCAAAATAAAGTAATGGAGTGCAGTTGAACAAAGGCAGGTGATGCAGGAAATATTAGATTAGGAAGTGAAGTCGTAAAGGAAGCAGATGAATATTGTTACTTGGGTAGTAAAATAACTAACGATGGCAGAAGTAAGGAGGATATAAAATACAGACTAGCACAAGCAAGGAAGAGCTTTCTTAAGAAAATAAATTTGCTCACTTCAAACATTGATATAGGAATTAGAAAGATGTTTTTGAAGACTTTCGTGTGGAGCATAGCATTGTATGGAAGTGAAACATGGATGATAACTAGCTCACAAAGAAAGAGAATAGCAGCTTTTGAAATGTGGTGGTACAGAAGAATGCTGAAGGTGAGATGGATATATCAAATCACAAATGAGGAGATACTGAATTGAATTGGTGAGAGTAGATCGATTTGGCTAAATTTGACGAGAAGAAGAGATAGAATGGTAGGACACATCTTGAAACACCCAGGACTTGTTCAGTTGGTTTTTGAAGGAAGTGTAGGTGGTGAGAACGGTAGGGGTAGACCAAGGTATGAATATGACAAGCAGATTAGAGCAGATATAGGATGCAATAGTAACGTAGAAATGAAAAGGTTAGCACAGGATAGGGTGGCATGGAGCGCTGCATCAAACCAGTCTATGGACTGATGACTTAAACAACAACACTTAAAAAAGACCCCCAAAAAGGAACTTTCACCCCATTAATGCAGTAGTTAAAACTTTTCCTATTTGTGAAACTCACAACCTGACTTTTAACCCAGTTTATCATCATACCATTGCCTACCGTCCATCTCACAACATTATCAGGGTCATTTAGCAGTTGCTCACAATCTTTTAAATTATTACTCTGTACAGAATAACATCATCTGCAAAATGGCTTATTTCCGATTCCACTTCTTTACTCATATCATTTATATACACTGACTGACAGTGACAATGCAACACCAAGGAGGAGTGGTTTGAAAGGGATGAAAGTTGGGGAAAAACAGAGACGGCACGGATGAATAACTGATGTTTATTTCAAACCGATATGCAGGTTACACAATGCGCACGGCATCGACTCAGTAGGATGTAGGACCACCGCGAGCGGCGATGCACGCAGAAACACGTCGAGGTACAGAGTCAATAAGAGTGCGGATGGTGTCCTGAGGGATGGTTCTCCATTCTGTGTCAACCATTTGCCACAGTTGGCCGTCCGTACGAGGCTGGGGCAGAGTTTGCAAATGGCGTCCAATGAGATCCCACACGTGTTCGATTGGTGAGAGATCCGGAGAGTACGCTGGCCACGGAAGCATCTGTACACCTCGTAGAGCCTGTTGGGAGATGCGAGCAGTGTGTGGGCAGGCATTATCCTGCTGAAACAGAGCATTGGGCAGCCCCTGAAGGTACGGGAGTGCCACCGGCCGCAGCACATGCTGCACGTAGCGGTGGGCATTTAACGTGCCTTGAATACGCACTAGAGGTGACGTGGAATCATACGCAATAGCGCCCCAAACCATGATGCCGCGTTGTCTAGCGGTAGGGCGCTCCACAGTTACTGCCGGATTTGACCTTTCTCCACGCCGACGCCACACTCGTCTGCGGTGACTATCACTGACAGAACAGAAGCGTGACTCATCGGAGAACACGACGTTCCGCCATTCCCTCATCCAAGTCGCTCTAGCCCGGCACCATGCTAGGCGTGCACGTCTATGCTGTGGAGTCAATGGTAGTCTTCTGAGCGGACGCCGCGAGTGCAGGCCTCCTTCAACCAATCGACGGGAAATTGTTCTGGTCGATATTGGAACAGCCAGGGTGTCTTGCACATGCTGAAGAATGGCGGTTGACGTGGCGTGCGGGGCTGCCACCGCTTGGCGGCGGATGCGCCGATCCTCGCGTGCTGACGTCACTCGGGCTGCGCCTGGACCCCTCGCATGTGCCACATGTCCCTGCGCCAACCATCTTCGCCACAGGCGCTGCACCGTGGACACATCCCTATGGGTATCGGCTGCGATTTGACGAAGCGACCAACCTACCCTTCTCAGCCCGATCACCATACCCCTCGTAAAGTCGTCTGTCTGCTGGAAATGCCTCCGTTGATGGCGGCCTGGCATTCTTAGCTATACACGTGTCCTGTGGCACACGACAACACGTTCTACAATGACTGTCGGCTGAGAAATCACGGTACGAAGTGGGCCATTCGCCAACGCCGTGTCCCATTTATCGTTCGCTACGTGCGCAGCACAGCGGCGCATTTCACATCATGAGCATACCTCAGTGACGTCAGTCTACCCTGCAATTGGCATAAAGTTCTGACCACTCCTTCTTGGTGTTGCATTTGCTCTGTCAGTCAGTGTATATAAGAAAACATAAAGGTCCAATAAAACTGCCTTGAGGAATTCCCCTGTTAATCATTACAGGGTCAGATAAAGCTTCGCAAACTCTACTTCTCTATTTTCTAGAAATATAGCCACCCATTTAGTCACTCTTTTGTCTAGTCCAATTGCACTCATTTTTGCCAGTAGTCTCCCATGATCTACCCTATAAAATACCTTTGATAGGTCAATTGCAATACAATCCATTTGACCTCCTGAATCCAGGATATCTGCTATATCTTGCTGGAATCCTACAAGTTGAGCTTCAGTGGAATAACCTTTCCTAAACCCAAACTGCCTTCTATCAAACCAGTTATTAATTTTGCAGTCATGTCTAATATAATCAGAAACAATGCTTTCCCAAAGCTTACATGCAATGCATGTCAAACTGACTGGCCTGTAATTTTCAGCTTTATGTCTATCACCTTTTCCTTTATACACAGGGGCTACAAGAAAACTCTCCATTCATTTGGTATAGCTCCTTCATGCAAACAATAATCATATAAGTACTTCAGATATGGTTCCATATATCCCAAACCTATTGTCTTTATTTAGTATATTCCCCAAAACCTTATCAATTCCAGCTGCTTTTCTAGTTTTCAACTTTTGTATCTTACTGTAAATGTCATTGTTATCATAGGTAAATTTTAATACTTCTTCAGTGTTAGTCACCTCCTCTATCTGCATATTATCCTTGTAACCAACAATCTTTACATATTGCTGACTGCATAGTTCTGTCTTTTGAAGATCCTTGCACACACACTCCCCTTGTTCATTAATGATTCCTGGAATGTCCTTCTTGGAACCGGTTTCTGCCTTAAAGTACCTATACATACCCTTCCATTTTTCACTAAAATTTGTATAACTACCAAATATGCTTGCCATCATGTTTTCCTAGTAAGTTCCTTCAATTTCTCCTTACTTCCACAGCCATTTTTAACTCTGTTTCTTTCCAACCTGCACCTCCTCCTAGTCTCTTTATTCCCTGTTATAATATAGTGGGTCTTTACCATGCCTTACCACCTTTAAAGATACAAACCTGTTTTCACATTCCTCAACAATTTCTTTATACCCATTCCAGAGTCGGTTTACATTTTTATTTACCGTTTTCCATCGATCATAGTTACTATTTAAAAACTCCCTCATGCCTGTTTTATCAGCCATATGGTACTGCCTAACAGTCCTAATTTTAATATCTTTCTTTCTTTCGTATTTATTTTTAATTACCACAAAAACAGCTTCGTGATCACTAATACCATCTATTACTTCGGGTTCTCTATAGAGCTCATCTGGTTCTACTAGCACCACATCCAGAATATTCTTCCCTCTAGTTGGTTCCATCACACCCTGAATCAGCTGCCCTTCCCATATTAATTTATTTGCCATTTGTTGGTCATGCTTCCTGTCGTTCACATTACCTTCCCAATTGATATTTGGTAAATTGAGATCGCCTGCTAAGTTCCTTTCCATATCGTTTCCCACATAGCTGATAATCTTATCAAATAATTTTGAATCACCATCAGTACTACCCTTTCCCGGTCTGTACACTCCAAAGACATCAAGTTGCCTATTATCTTTAGAGATGAGCCTTACACCTAGAATTTCATGTTTGTCATCTTTAACATTTTCGTAGCTTACAAATTCTTCATTCACCAGAATGAATACTTCCCCTCCTACCATTCCTATCCTATCTCTATGATACACACTTCAGTTCCGTGAGAATATTTCTGCATCCATTATATCATTTCTCAGCCATGATTCAACTCCTATTACAATATCTGGTTAGTATATATCTATTAAATTACTTAATTCTATTCCTTTCTTTACAATACTTCCACAGTTCAGCACTAACATTTTTATGTCATTCCTACTTGACTTCCAGATCCCTGTACCCTTATCACCGCTTCATAGACCACCCGATTTCCCTGAATGTACCTCCCTATGACTCTTCTAAACATATCACCTAACTTATATGTACCACTGTGGTTTAAGTGAAGCACATCTGAGTGCAGATACCTACCCACCCATTAGGATCTAGATATCTCACTTCCAGTTTACCATATACCCACTCCATAGTCTCAATTAAATACCCAATCACCTTCCAGTCAGTATTCCTCCTACACGGTATTCTACTGATAACAATCTCTGCTTCCTTAAACTTCACCCATGCTGCATTTACCAGATCCCACACATCCCCAACTATGTTGGTACTTATACCTGCTTGCCTTACATTGTTGGTACCAACGTGATACACTACAACCTTCTCCTTTCCTTCTTCCTTCTCTTCTACTTTCCTCAACATGTGCCTTAACCTAATTCCTGGATAATATTCTACCCTGGTTCCCTTTCCTCCACATACTCTCCCCACATGTCTAACAATGGGAATCCCCCATGACCAGAGCCTCCATCCTACCCACCTCATTTGATCTCTTCCTGTCCTGGTCAGCCCTATCTTTCCTCACTGCTGCAGAAGCTACTTCCTCCTCCCTTTTCTCCCACCCATGACCCTATTCCACCTGTCTTTTCCTATCCTCTGTTCTATATTTCCCTTTCCCACCTTTTCCCTTCCTCCTACTTCCACACTTCTCAGCAACAGTTCCCTGTTCCTCATTTTCCCTCCGTTGTGTTACCTGCAGTGACTCGTACCGATTTCTCACAGACACCTGTCGTGAAGTTTGATCATGAATAGAGCCCTTAGCCTGCAATCTTCTTCCTCTTAAAACATTAGACCATCTGTCTTCTATAATTCTTCCACAAAATTGAAAGAAACTCTTTTGGTTTTCCTATAAACCACAGTCTATTCAGTGGTTTTAAATTACATGCATATCAAAACATAATTATGATGTTTGGTCGAGATCTATTCAGCCATTTACGCGTGATGGTGGAACAAACAGACACAAAAGCTAAAAACCACTAGTATGGTCTTCAATTCACCTAAAACGGATAAATATATCAAAATACAGTGCACTCCCAGTAATTCGCTTTGCGGTTAATTTGCGGGTCTCAGAGTGTTATTTTTTTTAAATTAGTCTAATTCTTCCACCCACTAATCATTACGCTGAGTAAAATTATCTCTGCCTAGTTTAAAAGAATTTTAATGCAATGCATGGAGACGAAATCATTGATATTTGAGGAGACTGGACTTCGTTTCTCTACGATGTAGCAGTGGGCCTATATGCACACTGCTGTCAGAATGCTGCAAACTTGGAAACATTCGAGCATGTTGCTGCGTGTAGCACAGCACAGATTACCGTAGTCTTGGAAGCAGAGACAATGAAAGAGGAATGCACTCAGAACTTACTCTCCCTTTCCCCACAGCCCAAGGTCGCTGAACTGTAAGCCAAGTGAAGAGTAGGTGCGCCGGCAGCGAGTGTATTGTAGACTATTGTACTTGAAAACTGTGGAACGGAGTGCAGAAGTCTTTTGGAACTTTCGAATAAGTCAGTAGTGAGAGTTTTCAATGTGAGTGGTCGAAAAATGGAATATAAAAGGTTAACTGTCAGTGAAAAACTGAAAATTATAGAAAGACTGGAGAACGGCGAGGTGTCATCAAAGTTAGCCTGCGAGTTTGGTGTGGGTGAAACAACAGTGAGAGACATGAAGAAGCAAAAGGAAACCCTCATCAGGAAAGATTACAATATGAAGATAAAGTTGGAATTCAAGAGGACAAATTGGGACAAATATTTGTTTATAGGGAGGGGAGTTAGGGATTGGAATAACTTACCAAGGGAGATGTTCAATAAATTTCCAGTTTCTTTGCAATCATTTAAGAAAAGGCTAAGAATACAACAGATAGGGAATCTGCAACCTGTGCGACTGCCCTAAATGCAGATCAGGATTGATTGATTGATTGATTGATTGATTGATTGATTGATTGATTGATTGATTGATTGATTGATTGATTGATTGATTGATTGATTGATTGATTGATTGATTGATTGATTGATTGATTGATTGATTGAAATGTTCTGCTAATTGTGATCATTCATCATCCCGGAAATCAATGAGAACATCAGACTGTGCAAGTCTAGACGAAGCCATGGTAAGCTGGTTTAATCAAAAACAAGCGGAAGGTATTCCTGTGCCTGGCCCAATGTGTGCTGAGCAAGCAAAACATTTTCACGATGCTCTTGACTTAGAAGGCGATTTTAAAGCATCTTCTGGCTGGCTTACGCGGTTTAAGAAAAGCTACGGAACGATAAATTGCTATTCACAGAGAGCGTCTCAGCGCAGACACGGGTGCTGCTGAAAAGTTTGCAGAGGAATTTCAATCATTCATTGAAAAAGAATAGCTTGACCTTAGACAACTTTACAATGCAGACGAAACAGGGTTGTATTGAAAATGTTTACCGTCCTGAACATTAGTGATGCAACAAGAACAGCAAGCCCCAGGCCGCAAAACATCCAAGGAAAGAATAACCATTATGGATGCAAGTGGTGATCATAAATTAAAATTATTAGTGATAGGAAAATCCAGAAAACCCCATTGTTTTAAACGAGAGAACATATCTTTGCACTACTACCATCAAAAGGCAGCGTGGATGGACACACAGATATTTAAGGACTGGTTTCACAATAATTTTGTGAAACAAGTGACGGCCTACCTAATCACTACCAAACAAAGCAGTGCTCTTGATTGACAATGCGCCTTCTCATCCACACAAAAGTGAACTTAAGGAACGTGATATTTATGTGAAATACCTTCCCCCTAACGTAACTTCTATTTTCCAACCTATGGACCAATGGGTTATTGCTGCTTTAAAGAAGAACTACAGATCATCTCTGTTACAGCAATTGGTTGAGGAAGGCATCAATATTCCAACATTTTGGAAGGACTTCAGTTTGTTGGGTGCTCTTCATGCAGTCAATATGTCATGCGACAAAATTACCGCTACTACACTCGCACCATCATGGAAATCTGTTCTAGGTGAAGAGCAATTGCCGGCTTCAGTGACGATGATATTTCGAACGGGCAATGTAGTGTCGCTACGATGACATCATTACTGAAAAACCTGAATAAATGCCAAGATGCAGAAGAAAGTGACATTATTGAGTGGTTAGATGTTGATAAGGACGATTATGGTTTCTGACATGAAAGTGGGGAAGATATTGTACGGAATTTGACGGTTGATGAGAAAGATTGAGATTCAGATGATAACAAGTGCGGGAGTGATGCAACGGAAACTCCGAAAGTTCCCCACAGCCAAGCTAGTGTCTCTATAGACACACTTATCTCTTACATAGAAAATAGAGATGAATTTTCATTTTCAGATTTTGTTTTCTTGAGAAATGTACGATCCAAAATTAGAAAAAATGAACAATCGTCTAAGATACAAAAAGTGATAACCGATTTTTTTGTTAGATACGAATGTTGGCATAATTTACATAGCATTTTGCAATTTTTCTCTAGTGTGTCTTACAATACAATGTGAAGTGTTATAATTTTTTTCTGCTTGTTCATAAAGTACATTTCATTATTTTAACCTATGGTTTTGTTTTACCAAGCTTAAAAGTGACTGCGGATAATTCACGGTTTTCAATAATTTGCGGAAGTGTGTGCATTAATTACCACGAATTATCGGGAGTGCACTGTATAGCAAAATAAATTAATTTCAGACAGCGGACCCCCTACAACTTTATTTATAAGATTGTTGTCTAAATAATGGGGTCATACCTGAGGAATGGAAAAGGGCTCTGAGAGTACCAGTGTACAAAGAGAAAGGAGATAAGGAAGACAGGGATAACTACAGGCTAGTGAGTCTTACATGTATCATATGTAAAGTTTTTGAAGGCATAGTAGACAAACATATGAGGGCATGTTTAGAACATATAGGTTGGCTTAACACTATGCAGTTTGATTACAGGGTAGGATACTCTTGCAAATCTCAGCTTGCTGGTTTTCAACAGAATGTGTCAGAGGTTTTACACAAGAGTGAACAGGTGGATTGTATGGAGATAAACTTGTCTAAAGCCTTTGACAGAGTAAACCATGATATATTTATCAAGCAAATTAGAAAAATAGGAATGGATAGGAGGGTAGTACACTGGGTGAAAGTTTTCTTGAAGGACAGGAAGTAGAGAGTAAGGGTAGATGGGTCATTATCAGAAGCTCAGAATGTGGGCAGGGGTGTACCACAGGCCAGTAAACTAGTGCCTTTACTTTTTTTTTAATTTCTGTGAGCAATATACAAAAATATTGAACTCACAAATCTTTACGCAGATGATTTAGTCGTATATAGAAAAATGAACTATTTAGATGCATAAAATATTGCAGGAGGATCTGGGAAAAATACATATCTGGACTCAGAAAAATGGGATGAAAATTAATGTTGATAAGAGTCAAGCCATTAATTTTGGGAACAAGACATGCAGGATAGTGGACAGTTACAAAATGGGTGGGGAAAAGGTAAATTTTGAAGATAACTGTAGGTACTTAGGGATCACATTAATGGGGTAGTCAATTTTACTGGGGAAGACATACATACATATAAGGTCGTGGTTGAAAAAGCATTTAGGTCACTGCACATGGTAGTGCAGATGTTAACAGAAGCAAGTAGGGGGATAAAAGAGATGGCATATTTAATACTTGTAAGTCCTCAACTGGAGTAGGCTTCAGGCATGTGGGATCCATATCAAGAATTTTTGATAAAAGAACTGGAGTGGGTGCAGAAGAAAGCAGCTAGATATATGATGGGGGACTGCAGAACAACTAGCAGTGTTCGTATCATGCTAAGGAAACTCAGGTGGGTAAGTTTAACAGAAAGAGAGCAAGATTAGGGCATTTCTACCTGGCATGTAAGCCTACAGGGGAAAGTGCTTGGAAGGATATTGGAAAGAAGTGTTTATAGGGGTAGGTTTGATCATGAGTTTAAAACAAGGTTGAGCCAATGGCACAATAACTGGGGGAAATATTTATTTGTGGGAAGGGGGGTGGAGAAGAGAATGGAACTGCTTACCAAAGAACATCTCCAACCCTTTCCCAAAAGATGTGCATTCATTCAAATGCAGAATGAGCTCATTGCAGGAGGAAGTTAGAACTCAGCAGGGGAATATATTATGAGTAGTACAGTATGTGTAAATATGTATATATGCATTTTGTTTGATTTTGCCACTGGGGAAAATACCCCATTGAAAAATAAATGTTCTGATTCTGATTCTCAATAAGACTGTAATCAGTACTATGAATCTTAATTCTATTGAAGTGGCTGGAAGCATATGGTCTTTACAATGTATCACAGCTTTAATTTTCATCAGAATTAAAGTACAAGGAAAGGAAGACAAATAATTAATAATAGACATTTGAACTAAAGAAGAAAACAATGTTTAAAAATATCAAAAAACACCACACGCCACGCACATTCATACAAAGTACCCATGCTAAAACATGGACTAGTCAAGTCCAAATCATCAGCAACCATGACAATCTTCACAAGAAGTAAAATATGATATAAGAACACTATGGTAGTGGACCAGCTCTGTAAAAAAATTTGTGCTTGTTAGTATGTACAAGTTTGACTTCAGAAAGGTTTTGCAAATCACACAAGCCTTGTATTATGTACAGCATGGTTGTAGAATACTATTTACCCCAGGGAAAGGCTCATTAGAAGAAGCAGTCGTAAAAACAGGTTGACTGAAACTGCTATACTCAACTGTCTCAACAGGATATTTACGGCCCACTATGTATTTCATACCCTGGAATGGAATAAATTTGATGAGGCTAAGCTCTTGCTTGTGAGAAGACAATAATTTTATAGCCATGGTCCACACAATCTTTTCTGGTTTCTTCCATTCTTTTAATGTTATACTGGAAGTTTAAAAATGTGTGAAGTTATAACAGAAGTGTTCTGGACTTGAAGGCAGTGGTTGATGAAAAAAGAGCTCACCAACCTCAAAGTCCAGGAAACATCTGTTATCAACATGATGCTTGTCATGAGAGTGAAAGTTATTATGTTTTGAGTGTGGTATCTGAAGCAACATGATGTAATGCAGAGTATATGTAATTCAAAGATAAAAGAATAAAACTGTATATATTCCTACATATTATTCAGTTTGAATGTAAATAGAAGTAGAAGTAATTGGATTATCCAAGTATATAGGAAAATATAAAACACAGATGGTAATGGTGGCACTGTCAACTTACTTCTTGCTGACAATTTTTAATGTTTTTATAACAAAAACATATTAATTATGAATTTTAGACTCCACAGCCAAGGAATTTCATGCACTATCATTAACTCATTAATATTCCTTTCTATACATGCAGTAACTAACTCCTCCAATATGAAGACATTCATTGGAATTAAAATTTGTAATATACCTGGATAGTATCCTTTAATAGAAATATGGGTATTTAGTTTCTTTAAGAACAAACAGGTAAACAAAAATAAATGTAATACTCTTCACTCCATATCTGAATCTTTAAATTTTATATGTTTTTTTCTTGTTGAGATGTAAACTTTGCAAAACACCATAGTTATAGTTTATTGTGACAGGGGATGATTTCAAAATTTAAGCAAGAGGTATATATTCTATCAAACTGGATGGCTTCACTGTAATTCACTGATCTCAGTTCAACTTTAGTGTTGACATTGATATCTACATTACTCCAAAAAGTAGGAAATTACATATACAGAGATTAACTGGATAAACCACAATCCTTCTCCATCCTTCATCCAATCAAACTGTTCCAACTGCTTCTAAAAATTTGCAGTTTACTTTTAATTCTGAGAAGCTACCATGGGTAACCTTAATGGTTCTTAATGGCTTAATGGTTTCATTATGCTAAATTCCAAGAGGAAGCCAATAAAGTATTCATTCATCACAAGAACTCTAGTAATAACACTTTTTTACTTATGAACATATACAACAAACTACTTTCACATCATCATCACCACCACCACCACCACCACCACCACCACCACCACCACCACCACCATCATCATCATCATCATCATCATCATCATCATCATCATCATCATCATCATCATCATCATCATCATCATTATCATCATCACTATCAGCAGCAGCAACAGTTGTGAACTCCAGTTTCCTGAGAGTGGTAAACAAGCGCTTACTCTCTCTCCAAATCTCAGAATCTCAGAATTTTTAAAATTCCTACAGCAGACGTTTTCTCATTTATATTCTCCACCTCTGATAGTATAGTCTCAATCCACTACTTCCTAGGTGTTCCTCTTGGTCTCTATTTTTCCACATTTAGGTACAGAAAGCTCCGGAGAAGAAGAACCCATATCAACTTACAAGACCAAGGGAATTATATTAAAGGTATATTTGCTGAAATACTATTAGAACTAATGAGTTGAGAAAACAAAGTGAAGACTTCCAACAAGAAACAAGAGAAGAAATTCTATGCATAAAGAACGAAATCAGAAAAGAGATGAATACTGTGAAAAAGCAAATGATGCCTTAGAACAGAAAATCACCTTTGCAAACAATAAAACACAAGAAAAGATAAACACACAAACTGACAGAATAAAAAATATCCTAGGAGAACAAGCAGAACAGAAGGCAAAAAGAGAAAAGAGAAACAATACAGTGATCAAAAGCAAAGAATTATCTTATGAAGAAGACAAAACAATGAATGAAAGGACAAAATAAAAAAAATACTTGACGCAGGAGTGACAGCAAGTAATACAACCTATGTCAGTAAAGACAAAATAACAGAGGAATAACAAAAGTCAGTTTTGAACACTTCTCTGACAAATTAAAAATTGTCAAAAATAAACACAGACTATGAGGACAAGACATATGTAAGGATGATGAACTCACTAGAAATGAAAGAGAAATCCAAGCATTACAAGACGGAAAGCTAAGGAAGAAAGGGACATGGGTAATAATGATGTGACAGTCGGTTACCAGAAAATAATGCTGAACGCCAATGGATTCACTGGAATGCCATGAATCCAAAAAACAGGAGAAAGGAAAACGGTAAACCTCAAAGCACAAACAATCAGCACACAACCAGGACAAAATAATATGAGCCACATTAAATGTCAGAACTCTAAGAACACAAAAGAAGTAACTGGAACTCCAAAATGCACTCAAGAATGTCATCATCATCATCATCATCATCATCATCATCATCATCATCATCATCATCATCAAATCAGCAATGTCCCACTCCAGTCGCCCGGGTGTGGTTAACAAGCCTCCTCCACTCCTTTCTGTCCT
This sequence comes from Anabrus simplex, assembly GCF_040414725.1. NCBI lineage: Eukaryota > Metazoa > Arthropoda > Insecta > Orthoptera > Tettigoniidae > Anabrus > Anabrus simplex. The sequence goes on from NC_090265.1 coordinate 491,591,839, forward strand.
ACGTTTCCTCCTCCATTACTTCTGTCACATCCAATCCAGCTTCTCTAATGTCCTTTCAAATTTGATCCATCCACCTTCTTCTTGATCTTCCAACTGGTCTCTTTCCCTTAACTTCTCTTTCCAATTCCCTTCTTGCTACCCGTTCCTTTCCCATTCTTTTTACATGTCTGAACCATATCAGTCTTGCTTTCTGTATCTTCTGTATTAACTGTTCTATATTTAGCTCTTCTCTGATTTTAATATTTTGAATTCTATCTCTTCTTGTCTTTTTAACTGAAGTTCTGCTTAGATCTTACTATCTTGTCTCTTATTAGTTACCATCGTTTCTAGTCTGTATGTTACAATTGGTATAAAATACTGTTTATATAATGTTAATTTCATTCTCTTGGATACTTTGTCATTACTTCCATTAATAATGCTACCTAGATATGTAAACTATTCTACATTCTCTAACCGATCTCCATCTATGTTCACTTGGCTTCTCAAGAATGTAAAATACGATATACTAGGTCTCAGCAAAGCCAGACGATATAGCCAAGACATAATTGAAAAAGAAAATGGCAACATTTTTAGTTACACAGGGGAAACAAGAGAACAAAAAGGCATGGGATTTATGATTAAAAGTAATCTAAAATACAATATACAGGAATTAAGAGGAATCCCAGAGAGAATCATGGTATTAACGCTAGAATTTAAAAATAAACAGCACAATCACAATAATCCAAGTGTAAGTGCCTACAAAGACAAGTACAGAAGAAGAGATCGAAGACTTCTACATATTCCTAGAAGACACAAAGCACACACAACATTCATAATTGCTGACTTAAACAGCAAAGTAGGGAGAAAGGAATACGAAAACAAAGGACCTATGAGACCACATGGGTATGGAACACAAAATGAAAGAGGAGATAGACTCATACAATTTGCACCAGAACAAAGGCTAAAATTTGTAAATACCTTGTACAAGAAACACCTGGAAAGTAAATGGATGTGGATTGCTCTGTATGGAAAACCAAAAATGAAATCGACTACATCCTAGCCGATAGCCTAGAAGTGGTAAAAAAAATTCAAATAATCTATGGTCTAAAATTGTATACAGACCACAGAATGGTCTGACTGAAAGTGAGAATAAAGAAAGAAAAGAGGCAGTATTTCTACAAGACCCCAAACTCCAAATGTATAGAACAAGCATAATACACAAATGCACTACAACACAATCTCCAAGAACTCAACCAACAAACAGATCTGAAGGCACAACAATATTCTGCAGAGCTCATAAACTGCATATCCCTTGCAGTCAAGCAATCCTCAACACTGAGAAATAGTAGAAGAATAGAAGACTGATTGAAGAACACTTGAAACTACAAGCCAAAGGAAATGGACATAAAAAGCTGGAATATACATAAATCAAGAAACAAATTAAAAGGGAAATCCAAAAAGACATCAGAGACCACAACACAGAAGTGGTCAAAGAAATCAAGGAAAACAGAGAATCAATAAAGAAGATCCGGAAGGAATGAACTTTAGACAAACATTGAATAAGACTGGTAGTGAAAGACAGCAATGGTAAAAGACAAACCATGAGAGAAGAGATAATGACACAAATGACATAATTCTGCAGAAAATGTTACACAAGTAACTCCCAAAAAAAGGCACATGGTATCAGGACCACAAGACAACATAAAAGGACCTTGAGGAAGAAATACCACCCACTCTATGCAGTGAAGTAACAGCAGCCATAAGGGAAGCAAAGATTGCAACATCTCCATGGGAAGAAAGAATCTACAATGAATTCCTAAAGTGGGGCAAAGAAGACATAACCCCAGTAATCACTATACTATTTAACAAGATATTCATATCAGACGACATAGGCCTATCAATGGAGAGGAGACAAAGCATCATCACACTCCTACACACATAAAAAAAAAAGAGCCAAAGGCATATAAATAACTACAGACCGATCAACCTATTTGTAAATCTTTATAAAGTTTTCATTAACATCCTAACCAAGAGGATGATGAAGACACTAGATGAAAAACAACCAGTGACATAAGCAGGATTTAGAACATCAGACAATCTATAACCAGTGAATCAACTGATCAAAAAAACACAAGAATTCAATTTGGACGTATTTGTGGACTACAATAAATCATTCAACTGTCCGACTCCTTGGATGAATGATCAGCATTGAGGCCTTTGGTTCAGGGGGTCCTGGATTTGATTTCTGGCTGGGCCGTGGATTTTAATCGCTTCTGATTAATTCTTATGGCTCAGGGACTGGTTGTTTGTGTTTTTCCCAACACTTTCCTCTTCATATTCAGGCAACACACCACACTACAACCGCCACAAAAACACACAATATTAATTACATCCCTCCATATATGGTTGGCATCAGGAAAGTCAGCCGGCCATAAAACAGTGCCAAATCCATATGTGAAACACAGTTTACATCTGTGACCCCACAGGTGTGGGAGAAGAGAAGAGAAGAGAAGAGAAGAGAAGAGAAGAGAAGAGAAGAGAAGAGAAGAGAAGAGAAGAGAAGAGAAGAGAAGAGAAGAGAAGAGAAGAAGAACAAGAACAAGAAGAAGAAAGCATTCGACTCTGTGGAACAGGAATACACTTTAGAAGCATTGAGTAAACAAGGCATTTAGAACAAATACATTAGACTCCTGGATATTTACAACAGTACTGAGGCCAGAGAGAAGAGGAAAGAACATCAAGCTAGAAAGGGGAGTAAAGAAAGATGATCCCCCCTCACCAAAATTAGTCACGTGTTTACTGGAAAAATCAGTTCAGAAAACTAGATTGGGAAACAAATACAGCATCAAAATACATGGAGCAAGACTGACACACTTACGGTTTTCAGACATCGTACTGGTGACAGATTCAGTAACAGAGCTACAACAAATGATAGAATTAGACACCACCGGCAATGAAGTGGGCCTGACAATGAGCCCAAGGGAAACAAAGTTGATGATCCCAATCAGCGTAAATGGAGAAACACTGGAATACATAGAGGAATATGTATATCTTGACCAGAACATATCATTCTCAAACTGTTCAGTGAAAAAGGCGAATAGGATAGGCATGGAAGAGATTCTAGTCCCTTAAGTTCATACTGACTGACAAGACTAAGAAATTTGCCCTTAACACTCCGTTACACGCAGGGCAGGGATTCCCTGCTGTTTAAATATTTTCGTGAATTTTAAATTTTATTGTGATGCGTGAAGGGTTGTTCTCCAGGACATCGTCCACGCAGAGTGGAGTCATTGTTAGTCACTGCCGAGGCATGTACACGAGTAGACGTTTGTTATTCTTCTCCCAGGCAGCGTGTTCCCACCTATGTGTGTGATCGTGTGACTATTGTAAGTTATATTCTTGGCTTTCATTGGTGTTGCTCTTGTTATACCTTCACCTATTACTCATTATTCTTTATACATTCCTTTTTAGTAATGGTACGCTTTAGAGCATATGATGGATTTGGAAAGGAAGAACAATGCATCAGGGATTTGCTAGCTGAGTTAGATGGTGACATATTATTAGATCTTTTTGCTTTTGTGTATTTTACTTTTACTACTTTTACTATTTTTTACTATTGTTACTATTTTACTTGCTCTTTCTTTATGTGAATTTTACTGTAGTGTTTATTATACATTAAAGAAACAAGAAAAATACAAAGATGTTATAAAATGAACACTATGGGGAATCTCCGCCTATGCATGTTAGGACGTATAAAAAATCAGGAATATGAACGAGGGAATATTACTTCCCCTTCCTGTTTATTTTAATTCAGGTCATAACAAAAATTAAATAACTTAAAGTAAACAACAGTACTGTGAGGAAGATTTTAGGCCCTTTCTCCTTCAATAGAACAAAAGAGACACAATTTATTCACTTATTTGTGCATGATGAGGGAATCCCCGCCATGTGTGTAACCATGATACAATTATTACACGTGTAACGGAGTGTTAAGGCTGAAGTCCTAGAAAAATATGTGGTACCAGTATTACTCTACGGATGCCAAACCTGGATACTAACACTGAAACAAAGGCAAATGATCAAGAGATACCAGTGTAAAATGGAAAGAAAAATATTTCAGGTCTCACTGAGAGAGAGAATATGGAACAAAGATGTATGAAGGAGAGCCGGCATGAAAGATGCTCTAACGATAGCGGATCAGCTAAAATGGAAATGGGGAGGATACATAGCAGGACTGCATCAAAATCAATGGACTCACAAGATGAAAATGTGGGACCCCAGAGAAGGAAGACAGAATGTGGGAAGGCAAAGAACTAGATGGGCAGACTGGTTTGTGAGATGGGGTGGAAAACAATGGACAAGAACAGCAAAGATAAGGCAAGAGTGGAAAGACCTAGGAAAAATAGTGCACAGAGACACTAACCTTATATCAGTGAAACGAAATGGCATATGGCTTTTAGTGCCGGGAGTGTCCGAGGACATGTTTGGCTGGCCAGGTGCAGGTCTTTCGATTTGACGCCCATAGGATACCTGCGCATCGTGATGAGGATGAAATGATGATGAAGACGACACATACACCCAGCCCCCGTGCCAGTAAAATTATCCAATGATGGTTAAAATTCCCAACCCTGCCGGGAATTGAATCCGGGACCCCTGTGACCAAAGGCCAGCACGCTAAACATTTAGCCATGGAGCCGGACCTTATACCAGTTATCCACTCAGATGGGATACGCATTCGGTTCGAGCCCTGTGATACACTAGGTCAATCAAAATACACAGTATAGAAATTTTGCAAGGGTGAAATATACAACAGTGTGCTTCCATGAAGAGGGAAGCCTGAAAGTCACCTTCCTGATCACTCAAGGAAAAACAGTACAAGTGCCAAGAATGCAATAAGATGCTTTCATAATGTGGTGAACTTAAAAATGATCGTCACGCATAATGTGGAGAGAAGCTGCACAAGTGTAAAGTATGTTACAGTATATCTTTAGGACTGGCGTGAAATAAAAAAACATACATTAGTACACCTTCATGAAGAGGGAATCCTGATGGTTATCTTCTGATCACTCAGGGAAACAGCAAGACAGGGGTCAAGTAGACATTAAGACGTTCACACGAAATAGCGATCTTATAAATCATCATCAAGCACATTGTGGAAGGATAACATGCAAGTGTAAAGTATGTAATAGAGGATTTTCACATGGGGAGAAGATCAAGAACTTAAAAGACACCTCCACACATACACTCTGAGGTGAAGCCCTGCAAGAATGAAATGTTCAAGTGAACGTTTTCACAAAGAAGGAATCTCAACCCTCCCTGGGGAAAAACTGAACAATTGTCAAGAATGTAAATAATATGTTTTTGCGAAGTGTTGATTTCGAAAGACACCATTGCACCCACTCGAAGATGAGACTACACAAGTGTGCAATGTGCAATTAAATATTTTCACAAAACAAACTAGGAAAGAACCACTTGGAGATGAGACTACACAGGTATACAACATGCAGTTATACGTTTTCACAAAACTATGAAATAAGCTGGCCCCGTGGTGTAGAGGTAGCGTACCTGCCTCTCGTCCGGAGGCCCTGGGTTCAATTCCCGGCCAGGTCAGGGACTTTTCTCTCGACCTGAGGGCTGGTTCGAGGTCCACTCAGCCTACGTGATTAGAATTGAGGAGCTATCTGATGGTGAGATGGTGGCCCCGGTCTCAAAAGCCCAGAATAACAGCCGAGAGGATGCGTCCTGCTGACCACATGAGCCCTCGTAATCTGCAGGTTTTCGGGCTGAGCAGCGATCACTGGGCAGGCCAAGGCCCTTTCAAGGGCGTTAAGTGCTGAGAGGTTCTTTTTTATTTTTATGAAATGACCAATATAATAATGCTCTTCAGGACCTGCTTACCTGATGAGTTAAACTGAGCACTGTCCTTGCACTGCAGCAGGCCATAGCCCTTAGGACAATTTATAAGGCTATTTTTATTTATTTACTTTCTTTTCTTGTTGTTCCTAACTGCCCCCTCTCATGGTGTGTCCATACCACTAACTAAGATTGGTAATGGGAATCTTGTTGCCAGCTTCTTTCCAATATATTCAATTTCTGATTTTGTTTCTTCTGGTAGTTTGATCTGGAGTTCTGATGATTCTAATTTTTCACTGCTTTGATTCTGCTGTAATCTTAATTTCATAGAGTAGATGTTTTCAAACTATATACAACAACTAGCTCAAAGTAGGTGTGATACATAATAAAAGTTGACTTTCTGGGATATTTTCTGTCATGCAGTAAGTTTTGAATTTGATTATAAAAGTCAGATGCTCTCTATGTCCTGTGAAGTATTTCTTGCTAGATAGCAGTTACACAGTACTTAGGAGGTATTTGTAACTTAATTCCCTCCAAGCAGATCTTCAGATTTGTTCTTCTTCTGTTTACAGTAATTTCCAGTCTTGCTTTTGCTCATCTTCAGGTCAAATTAATTATATTTTTTATTCCAAGCAGTCAGTGTCCCCTATATTTTCACTTCTCTCTTTCTCCCCATACCAAAGCATCATAAGCAAATACCAAGGCATTTTATTCACTGTTAGATTCCTTAATAATTTTAAAATTCTGTCCTCTTTTTCTTTTTCCAGATCGTTCAGATTGTCCATTAGCTATTTGAATACAGCTGTTACAATTTTGGTATAGCATTTTTATTTTTTTCAGTGAAAATAGAGCACTTTTAGACAGTCTCAGGTTTATGAAGTTATACTTTTTTATTTCTGTTATTTCATGAAAGTTAGCCAAAGAAAGAAGATTATGATACAATACATAAAGAAATACTAGCATTCTATATTTATTCATTTGAAGGTTTACCTGTTAAAGATATATCTGATAATTTGATTACAATTGAGATGAATCAAGATACAACACATTTAAAAGATCATCTTACCTTTGTTGGTAATTTGAGATTCATAACCTCAGCATACCGAGTCAAAGCCTTCCATGGCACATGAATTTTTAGGAAAAATGTCTTCCCATCAAATGACATCTGCAACATAAGCAAGTAGTTTAATGTTATCCTACTGATGATATTATTAGAAAGTACAAAATTCATAGGAAATACAGCTTCTGCGAATAAAGAATACAAAAAGGATGGTCTCTAGAGAGGCCATGATGCAGGCCTTTTGAGTTGACGCCCATGGGCGACTTCTTTATCTGTGAGGACGGGGTCCTACTCAGGATGAAATCTAATTTGAAGACAGCACAGCCACACAATCCCCGAGGCACAGAAAGAAACAAACAATGAAGGTTTAAAACCCAGACTTGCCTCAGAATCAAACCTGGGACATCTTGAACCAAAGGCCAGCATGTTAACCAGTTAGCCACAGAGTCGTATGTTTCTAGACGTGAGAGACAATTTCTAATTACTAGATTGCATGCCAAAAGCCTGAGTTAAATTCCAAACCTTTCTGCAGTGTTCATATGCAGCAAGGGCATATGATACTGTTGATGGTGATTCCATACAATTGCTTTAGGTAAAAGATTTCCCACTTCCTCTTCTTACTTTCTGCCCTTGGATCAAAATAAACCCATGGTAATACTACCACAAGTTTCATGAGTTGTGTCAATTTTTTTCTTTTTCTTAATGACTTTAAACCTCTTTGTTGCATGCCATTCTAGGTCTGCATACCCTCCATGATCTGAGACAATTAATCTTTCTCTAAATCCATAATTTTTCTCAATGGTCCTCATTTCCTCACTGGCTAATACCCACAGACCTAGGCTCCTAAAAGAAAAATAATGACATTATTATTATTATTATTATTATTATTATTATTATTATTATTATTATTATTATTATTATTATTATTATTATCCTCACCTCATGTAAATTTGAACAAATAATTCCTTTGATGGAATTCTCAGTTTTTAGAATGATGAAAATGATGATAAACAATTTTGTTTTGCCTGCCTGCCTGCCTGCCTGCCTGCCTGCCTGGTGACCACGATCGTTCAAGTCCCGTTGATTGAAAAAAATTCACCATCAAAAGGTTGGCCAGTACGGCGCAAGATGTGGTGGCGTACAATTTCTAATCACTAAATTGTGTGCCAAAAGTCTGAGTTAAATTCCAAACTTTTCTCCAGTGCAGCAAGGGCATATGATACTGTTGATGGTGATTCGTTCATCGCATGGAGACGTGAAGCCACTCAACAGTTCAAAAACCAATATGTGTTTGTGGCCATGGGTCAACTGTAATGTGCTCTTCACAGAGCAATCTGGGACCAAGTATATTCAATAGGTGACAGAACCTATGAACATGCAGGTTAAGGAAGAAGTGCAACAAGGCAGCCATTCAAGAATGTAGGGCATGACATGATCTATACGATAGTGCATTGTCTTGTTGGTAAATGGCCCCAAGCAGGCCCTAAACATGAGACAGCTACAGGTTCTAACATCTCAGACATATAACACTGACTGATCAGTCAGTCAGGAATATGTACTAGGAGAGTGAATAGCTGACTGCTTCTGTGCACCACCAACTGACAAATTTTTACAATACAGTACACATAGTTAATTTTTTGTTAACTAACATGTTTCTCAATTAGTTGAGTATTTTCATTTATTTTATACAGAGTATATTTATAATGGTGTATAAGTGTATGTATTGACATGTAAGATACAGTGACGAGCATATAGTTTCATTGAGTATTATGTTTAGTTTATACAGAGAGTACCTGTGTTTGTATATCATCATTGCGTCTGAAAAACCCGCTGTGTGAGATTTACTAATTTTAAAGGAGGAAGAGAAAACAAGAAAAAACAACACTAGACAGCTTAAAAACATGTTTGCATGATATAATATTCTTAATAGGTTAGGCAACTGTAAAAGTCAAACCCTATGACGCAATATCCCTGAAGGGCCATGGCCGATCAAGCGACCGCTGCTCGGCCCAAAAGCCTGCAGATTATGAAGTGTCATGTGGTCAGCACAATGAATCCTCTCGGCTGTTTTTCCTGGCTCTCTAAACAGGGTGAAAATCCCTGACCTGGCCGAGAATCAAACCCGGGACCTCTGAAAAAGAGGCAGGCACGCTACCCCTCCACCGCGGGACTGGCGTTCGGCAGCAGTGCTGTTAGACAAATCTTTGTTAACAATGTGTGATTAACACTTTTATTAATGTATACTATTTCAAATGTGCATATAGCAGATTATAACTACGCCTGTCCTGACACATAGCTGATTTTAATAAGTAGTATAGACCTCATCAACAAGTGAATTATTAAAACAATGCCAAGATAAATGAGAGAAAAGAACATTTATTAGATTAAATTGAATACAATTGACTTAATTTTGAAATGTTAGATTAACAATATACACTCTCACCATACCTTAAGTCGCATGACAAAATCTTATGCTACGATGGAAAAAGGTAGGAAGGGCAAGAAATATTGATTTTTAGATTTGAGCACTATCTATTAGCTTGATCCATGAACTATGTGATGAAGGAAGTGACAGAGATGTGACTATATGGAAAATTCTTCAAAATAATCTTGGAAACAAGCTGTGCAGTCTAGCAAAACCATACCCCTAAGTTGAAATGGAAATTTAACATTGGAGACTTAAGGTATGGTTTCTTAAATGAAGTTCCTGCATTGTCTTCTTGTACCAAAATATTAAATAACCAGCTTGTGCACTAAGATAATGCATAGTTACAATTATAGACATTTATTTGGCTGCATATTTTACAACTGGCAATTTTAACTAAGGTCAGAGGTGCTGTGATATGTTTCTTCATACTGACAAGTGTGTTGCACAAAATAAAAATACCACTACCATGTGGAGATGTCAGGTTTACATGAAGAAATAACCATTTCTGTTCTGTCAATGGATCATACATTTCTTTTGACTTTTGGTCTCATGAAAAGGAAGTATCGCATGACAGATATTGTCTCGGTCATTTAAGATAGCACCACTGAGTCCCAATTTAATGAAGATGTCATCATCGGTAAAGAAACTGGCAGGCTATTAATAAATATGTATGACTGGCAACATAGTTAAAAAAGACATTTTACAATTGGCTTTACGTAGCACAGACACAAATACGGTAGGTCCTATGACGATGAAAGGATAGGAAATACCTAGTGGTGGGAAGGAAGAGATCATGGCCTTCATTAAGGTACAGCCCCAGCATTTGCTTGGCATGAAAATGGGAAACCATGGAAAACCATCTTCAGGGCTGCTGAGAGTGAGGTTCAAACCCACTATCTCCTGGATGCAAGCTCACACCTGTGCGCCCCTAACCGCATGGCCCAGTAAGGTTGTAAAAGAGTTCCTTGGGTCATATCTTACAGTCATTGCACTGCGAAAAAGAATATACCGGTACCCAGAGTCATTACGTGTCAACAAAATTGGACTGTCCAACTGTAATTTTGAAGATTTGCAAGTAAGATAATCTTTCTCAGAACATACCTAAGAAGTTGGAAGTAAAAGGTATGACTGCAGAAAGGACGAAATGTCTGTTCAACAATGTTCAAGAGTACTGTACAGCAGAAACAGGGGATTCGTTGTGCCAACGGCCAGGCGACATTAAGGCCACTGAACCTGGGCCAAGTAGTGAGACAGATTGTGTTCACAAAAGAACATTCCAGAAAAATGAACAACAATTCAGGTTTGTTGTGACAGGATACAACATAGATTAGTAAATAAATCATTCATCATTAATTGGATATCGACTGTGTGTAGTTTCAGAACAATCTTTTTATTATTATTAGCATTACTATTATTATAACTATTGTATTTTTATCTTATTTAAATATCTTAATACAGAACTTCTGTGTATATGGGTGCTGCAATACTAAAACTTCCTTTTTCACTATTTTCAAATTTTGAACATATTCACATATTTAATTTCCAGAGAATAAAACTCCTAAATATTTTTGAAAAGTATATTAATTCACAAAGCTGATATATCTCTATCCATTGTAGCAGTCAGAATTTTGAATCCTTAATATATTATCGAAGTAATATATCCCATTTTCCAATCAAATTTCTCAAAATTCAATCAATTATGTCTTACAGCTTCAGTGTTACATAAAGTGATCAGTTTTTAAGCTAGAGACTTCTGATTTTCACAAAAATGTTTGCAATTTATCTATAATTAAAATTTTAAATAAACCAAAAATGCAATTTTCCAACTTAAGGTATGGTTTCCTGGAGAGCATCGCATGTTTGTAATACTCTGAAAATTTAATCTGTTGGCCATGTTATTTATATGCTAAGTTTCCATTCAAATAGTGATATTCAGTTTTGTAGACATGAAAACCATATTGTTGTATTATATAAAACAATAACAAAAACAACAACAGAAAATTCATGCAATTAATCTGTCGCTTCACTATTAAAATCCTGTTATTAGTGACTCAGGTTGTCATAGAAATAATTATATTCCTTGTGCATGAACACTTTTCAGGTCTGTAGGCTGTCAAACTTCGATCTGTCGACTTTTTGGGGTTCACTATATACAGTAGATTAGCAGGTTCATCTGTATTAATTCCCTTCTGATGTCACAGAAGAGGTTGCCAGTCATCATCATAGTTAATCTTGTAGAAAACTTGAGCTTCTTTATAAAGCAGTCCCTTAATATTGACGACGGTTAGATCTCCATCTCTTCCGCCAGGACTGATTGAAGATAAGTTTTTCGACAGAATTTCAAAATTCTTAAAAATTGTTAAATCAAGATGATTACCCCTATTTTTATTTTTAATAGGACAGCCATCCGAAAAAAGTATAAACATCCGAAATAAGTATAAACATCTTATAATCAAGATTTTTCTTCTTCTTCAGAAAATCAATAATACATGATGTAAATTCATTATTCTTGGTGTCCTCCATTTTGCAGAGATAGTGTGCTGGTGTATATATGGGTGGGAAAAACAGCCATTCCAAAGTTGAATGGACACTGTCCACTTCCATCATTGTATGTCCCTTTTCCAAAATTATTTGTTCGATGTCAACATTATGTTTTGTTGGAAAGTCTGATAAGCCACTAGCCAATACCCTATTTTTATTTCAAATAGGACACCCATCTGAAATAAGTATAAACATCTTATAATCAAGAATTTTTTTTTCAGAAAATCAATAATACATGACATAAATTCATTGGAGGAAACTCCACCTTCATACCACAGCCTTGTTGTTTGAAACATAAATTGTGAAATTATGCACATGCAATTTTTGGTCTGTAATATTGTTTGGATACAACTACTACTAAAATTAGGGTTGCCACTTTTTGATATAAAAAATAAAGGACATCTACCTAAAAAATACGGGAATTTTCACGAATATAAGGCATTCATAAATACTTGAAAATCAAACATTAGCTACATTTTTATCTTTTTACAACTTGCTTTCCATCATACCGACACAGATAAGTCTTATGGCAATGATGGGATAAGAAAGGGCTAGGAGTGGGTAGGAAGTGACCGTGGCCTTAATTAAGGTACAACCCCAGTATTTGCCTGGTGTGAAAATGGGAAGCCATCTTCAGGGCTGCTGTCAGTGGGGTTTGAGCCTACTATTTCTGGAATGCAAGGTACCACTTTCAATTAGGTTATGATTAGTTTCATTAATAGAATAAGATAATTACTGAAATTTGTAAAAGAAACTAGCTTACACCCTCTTAACAGTACAATGCATTAGGTATGACAAAACATGCAGAAAAAACATTATTAGAAATAGATTTCCTTCTTCTGAGGCTCCAAAGAGAAAAGAATAATGGAGCTACTTTGAACTTCAATGGCACCTAGATCAAATATGGATTTTAAAATATTTAGTGACAAAAAAACACAAACGCTCGTTTTTACGGGACAACAGTTCATAAAACTTATCACCTCAAATACGGGATGTCTCGTACATAACATAACAGGTGGTAACCCTAACTAAAATGTTTTCATTCCTCCGCTAAATGGGGAGGCGGGCCTGTTAGATGGTGACGCCGTCTCTTAGGCCGGGAGATTTGTTACGCTGAAGGAGATGCTCGGAGAAGGTGAGGGGGTTGGCGGTTGGCGGTTGGCGGTTGGCGGTTGGCGGTTGTGGCCTATACTAAGAACTGTCCCGGCATTCACCTTGGTCCAGGAGAATGGAAAACCATGGAAAACCAATCTCAGGACAGCCGACAGTTTGGGCCAGCTGTGAGGTCCAGCCCTGTGCCATCTGCCTAATGAGTAGGCGTAGAACCACGGTAGAGCTGTGGCCACCCCTCCTCTGCTCAGTTGGCTGCTCGGACTGCAGAGTTGTTTGACCAAGGACCAGCTGTGGCTACTTGTGGGCTGAGACCCACTCTGCATTCACTGACTGTCTTGGATACAAGTAATTTTAGACAAACCTAGGTGCTCTGCGTATCCACTAATGTGTTCACAGAAGCAGAATAAATTGCATGTTCTGTTGCTCTGTATGCTTCTTCCCTCTTGCTTATGTGATCATTATATTCAATCTTGGACAGATTACCATCTTTGTATAACATACTTTTCACTTTCATCTTTTCTCAGCTTAAAAATGATATTTTTCTTCTTTTTCAATATCTCACAGAACTTGTTCCTTTCCATGTAATCATTTCCAATCTCTCTGCACCATTCCTTATATACTTCATGTATATGATTAAAACTTGAATCAATATAGACTCTGGTACTCAATAGTCTACAGTAAAGGCTGGAGACCTTCAGAACTAAATCTAGCCATTTAGGTACCAAACCAGACTTCAGTTTCTTCTTTTTTAATGCATCCTGGCTCCTCTTGTCATGTGTTATTTGTCTTCTCATTATTTACATCAACTATAGCTACTCTTCCTTCATCAATAGTATTGAATGTTTTAATCCATCTAGCAAATGCATCACTTTCAAACCAGTGGTAGATTAAAGGAAATTTCTACATACTCTAACTTTTATGCCATCTCCCCTGTGCAGGTAAGAGTCATAAGCCTGCCACTTAATCACTTCATGCTTGCCCTTCTTTTAAGTGTATATCTAAATGTCACAAGCCTATTTATAAATTATTTTTTCCTCGACCCAGGTATTTACTGACCACAACTTCTCATGAAATTTTTGTTCTTGCAGTTTCATTAATCTCCCTGCATTTGTTTTGCCTTCTTTGTGATGGTATGATTTAGGAAGCAATTTTTACTCAGATCTTTCTATCTCAACATACTTATTATCCACTTTCTTCACTCCTTGATATCATTTTCCATGTAACCTTAGATCCCTATTATCTCTTCTAGTTGTCTTTATTTCTCATTCATTAATCTTACTTGCAGTGATAACAACTGTAGCTGCTGAGTCACTGTTATCAACCTCTACATCCTCCAAATTCTGAATTTTCTCTATTTCTCCTTCTTCCACCATTGATACATTTTCATTGTTATTTAGATGTTCAGAATCATTTAAATCTGCACTCCTGATTTCTAAAACACCTGCATTATTTCCTGAAGAATAATAACTTTCTAAATGATGTGCTTCTTGCCGAACAATGTTATTTGAGCCATCTCCTGGTGCATCTTCACTGATAATGGTAGCCTTCTCAACTGGTAAATTTAATTCATTGATGTATGTTTCTTCCAGGAATATTGTATGAGTAACTGAATATATGGGCAATATTATGCAGTCACAATCTAAGGAAAAAGAATGACAAACTGGTTTATATTTCGTGAAGCCCCTTCATAAATGTTACAGCAATAATTGCATTTTTCTACACTATTGCCATATTTCCCCAAATCCAAGATGATGCTGAATGCAATACAAGCCCCATGTTTTCCTTCAAAAAATCAGGCTTGAAAAGTACTTTGTGAAATCATAATTTTATTTATAAGAAATTTCAAATTTAATTTGAGAAATAAAATAAACACACACAAGTATCATGTAAATCCTAAATACTTCCCTAATCATTTTCAATATAGGTATCTTTGAAAGTTCAAGCAATTCCTATTTGTGAGCCCACATTTGTATCACATCTCCTATTATGGCCATTCCAACCTTGTACTTTTCGCACACAAATCTCACAATTTCATGTTTGACTTCTTTAAAGCATGCTTATTGCAGGCCTCTGTATGCATTTTTTGTACAGTACACATTTTTTAAGCTATCATTGGCTTCACTCTAATGCCGAACATTGGCTTTAGTTATGCCGTATTTTCTTGTGGCTACACAATTGAGTTGTCCAGTTGCAAAACCCGTTATGTGCAGACAAACAAATTTTTCAGGAAGCACAAAAAACTGTCATTTGTTATACAACAAAGATAGGAGGTTGAAATTTTTTAATTAAACAGTAAGCTTTTATCTTCGTCATACTGCAAAATATCCACAAAATTTAACTTATAGAACCCATGTTTTTTTTTTGCAAAAATCATTTGGACATAACGAGTTTTGCAGTAGTTTTGTGGAGATAAAAGATATGTGCAGCAGTATATGGAATAGAGGGTGCAGATTTATGGTGAAAGTGTTTCAGTAGCTACGTTTGAAAGTATTACACTATGAAAATAGCATGAATGGAAATAATTTAGGTTAGGGTATAATGTTTTGATATCTAATCCCCACTTTTTGATTTAATGATTACATCAAGAAATCATCACCCATTCAAAATGTTTTATAAGTTCTTTAACATTTTGTACAGTTATATTAACAATCCGTTATTGTCCTCAACAAAATCTCGCACATCATTGTCATAGTCTGGCATTTCACTGTTTAAATTTTGCCGCTGGTCGAACAGTGCCTTGTAGAACGTGAGGTCATCGTTCCTTATCCACTCTTTCCCATACTGTTTGGTCAGCAATGTGTGCAGGTCATTGAGCTTTTCTTTCTTAAGAGGAACCCCTTCCTCCACTGTTACTGGCACAATAGCAGAAAAGGGTTTCCCATGATTCAATATGCGTTTTGCTTCCACCACAATTGCTGATATAGTTTACTTCACTTCTTATCACACAGTTGCCTGATTTTGTTCGTGTAAGTATGATCCTCTTACAGGGTTCTGAACATAACAAGCTTTGCTGCATAACACACGCTGGACATAACGACTTTTGCAGCAGTTCCATTATTTGTCACCTTAAAACGTATGGATTAAATGGCCTTTGCTCATGTATTACATTACTGGATGGTGTATTTTGATGAGCTGTATACAATGGCGGTGGTAACTCATTTTGAGAAAAAAATGGACATAATGGGTTTTGCAACTGGATGACTCAATTATTCTTCATTTCCGTGTGTTTAATAACCATTAACTTAAAACTGGCATCATAATATTGATGAGAATCTTTTGAGAATTTGAAAATACGTGTTCCACGTGTCTTTACAATACAATCCATTGCAAAAATATTTCTGCTGTCCATAAAATGGTTACTTTTAAGCATCAGGTACAGTATGCTCCCCATAAAACGGTTACTTTTAAGTGTCAGGTACAGTAGACGGGTTATAACTCTGTCATTGAGTAGCTGGGGCCTTTCTAAGAATGCTAAGGGTCTTATCCTTGCTATTTCAATTCAAATTATATTTCCTGCGTGGCTAGGGTTCGGAAGTATGGTACACTATGGTCGACCTTGCAATTAGCTCAAGAGAGTAGGCCGAATGTTTTGAAGCCATTCTGCAGATTTGAGCAACATTTTTGTAGAGGCTAGTAGAATGTCATTCTGTCTTCACTATTTTCTGAGAACCAGTGACGTTACACAAAGGCACTGTACAATCGACTGCCGCGGCTAGTGATGTATAATAAAGATGCAGACGTTGAAGGTCGAATTTTATGTGCACGCGAGGGATGAAGGGAAGCAGCTTGGTTACCATGGTAGCTACCAGTGGTGTTCATTACCGCTAGATCATGAATGCAAGATGACCCATGATTTTTCACATGAAATTCTGTAAAAAAAACGTCGTCTTGGATTAGGAAAAATACGGTAATATGGTTTGGAAAATTCGACTCGCCTATTCCGATGAAATTTCTTGATGTACATTCATTTCACTACTACTTCCTTCTCTTTCTAGCAAAGCAACTAAAACTAGTTTCACCAACTTCATTTCTCCACTCTCCTTAGCGAACTTACTGATTATGATATTATGCTTATATTGTACAGTAATAAGTTTTTCATTACAGAAAGACACATTATTGGCCTGCAATGTTTGACCTTTATTATTACTTTGTGAGGCGCGACATGACATGCCCCATTCTATACACAATTATCTTGGTTACGACTGAATGTCAAACGTAGACTCCATGCAACTACTTTGGTGTATCAAGTGCTTTCTGAAAACACTCCCCCTTATCTATCCACCAGATTTCGCTACCTTAGTTCCCTACACCTGTTCAATACCCGGTCAGGCTGTACGCTAGAAATTCCTGTGCATCGAACCGCAACCTACAACAGATCGTTCACGATCACCGCCACGAGCTGGTGGAATGAACTCCCCAATGACATCAGAGAAGCTAAATCTAAGACAAAATTTAAAATCCTTTGCCAGCGTCATCTTTTAAGCACTTCCAGTCTTTCTTGAGTGTGAATGGGATGCATGAATGAGAGTGAATATGGTTGTTTATTGCAATGTGTTCCTGTATATAATTTAGTTTACTCACCTTAGTTTAGTTAGTGATACTTTAGTTGCTTTAGTTATACTTTAGGTTGTAAAAATTTCATATGTTTAAATTTTATGTAAAAATTACATTGTATATACATGAAGTGGTTAAGTGTAAGAAAGGGCCGGGAGCCCTAACTTCACCACAATAAAGACGCTTTAATAATAAAGACTTATATTCTGAAAGGTGCCACAAAAAAACAGTTATGTGTTTGCAAGATCACATGGCTGATTATGAAGGTGCAGTTTTAAGAGGCGACATTTAGCGGGTCACAAATTTCCCGCAGTATTATACGATCCACTTTGTATTCACACAGTGGGTTTTAACATGCAATTCGTAACAGTTTATGTGCGTTTTAAGCCACATAACTAATTTTATTTTAAAATGCCACATAGCGGGTTTTGCAGGTGCATGATGTATGACGACAAGGGCTATTCCATTTGATGTTTAATGCAAAAACTTATTCAACAGGGAAAAGAGACTGGAATCCAATGGCAATCCACACCTTAACCAACTGCCAAATCAGTTTTTCAATGCATAATGTATGACTCAATCTGTCATATGGATATTTCAGCATGTATGTTACTTATTAAAGTGTTAATATATAAACATGAAAGGTGAAGTAAGCAGCAAAATATTCTTTTAAGAAAATTCTAAGAAATCAGCTGAAAAGACTGAGATTAGAATGCCACGCTAAGATGGGAGAAGCAAGCATGCTGACGAAGAGCCACAAAAACCATACGGTCTGGAGCATCTCATCAATCCTCATCCAAAACCGCTGTACAAATAAATGCAAAATTAGGACACTGCAGGCAATAGATAAGAATTTTTGGATATGCAAATCCTACAGGGATGAAAATGGAGCTAATCCTCTTTTAAAAGAATACCCAAATATCATATGAGTTGTTTAAATTGGAGGAGTGAAATTCAGCAAATAAATTAATCAATAAAAATAATCAAAACAGATTTAAGCATTTGTTGTAATTCTACCCTTATCAGAGTGAAAAACTGGTGGGGGTAAGTGGTTTTCTTAAAGGTATTAGTATCTCATAAGTCTCAAAATATGAAGATGAAAAATTCAATCTAGGAACGTCTTATTGGAAATAAACTAATATGCGTTCAAGTGGTTTTACCCCCTGAAAAGTGGCGTAAGTTGTTTTCTTAAAGGTATCTATATCTCAAAAGTTGTTTAAGTTGAAGAGGAGAAATTAAGCATGTGAACTCACCATTTAAAAAAATACAAGTTTGATTGTTTTAAAATTCAGGCTGAATAGGAGGTGAAAAGGTGGGGGGGCGTAAGCTGTTTTCATAAAGGTATCCATATCTAATGAGTTGATTCAGTTGGAGAGGTGAAATTTGATACATAAACTCACCATTTGTACAAGTAAAACTATAATTTTTTCTGTACACTTCAAATTTTTGACTCATACTTCAATTCAGTTTTCATCTGTCTGCCAGTTTGAATGTTTGTGTGAACATCATGGGTAAAGTAGTTTGACAGGTTTTCTTAAAACTCTGTATAAGTTCAGGGATATCCAGAGAGTACATCATTACTGCTGCAAATATATAAAAACTAACCCATCAATGGTGGACTCAACAGGTAATATAAATTAAAAGATACTAACTATTAAACTATAGGACTGAGCCTGAAGGACCAGGAAAGAGTATTATTTCGGACAGGGGTTTCAATATACCTCCCAAAAGAGGTGTCATCTTTTCCAGGGGGTCCCAAATATAAAAATTAAAAAAGTTTTAAA
Source organism: Anabrus simplex (assembly GCF_040414725.1). NCBI lineage: Eukaryota > Metazoa > Arthropoda > Insecta > Orthoptera > Tettigoniidae > Anabrus > Anabrus simplex. The sequence continues at coordinate 491,611,151 of NC_090265.1, forward strand.
AAGGCATTTTCAAAAGTACTGTAATAGGAAGTTAATTTCATAAATTTGAAATAGAAGAGAACATTTTGATTTTATTCAAGAAATAGGAGGTGTTATTTATTTTAGTTAATTTACAGGAGCCAAAGGTGCCTATGATTAATATTTTAATCTATTGCTTACCTCTTTGTCCTCTAGTTCTAATTCTAAACCTTCATTCTCCAGATTTTCCTGGAACACTTTTCTACGCTCCCTTCGTATCATTTCTGCTTCTGTCATTACACCAAAATCTTCTTCCTCGTACACTAAAATCATGTCAATTCTTCGGCGTCCATCACGAAACATCAATGATTCTGCATTGGGAAGCTGAGAAGCAAGAAAATATATGTCATATAAACTAAACTGACTTATGCTCAATGATTAATTTACTCTACCTTCGCATTTTATAAGAGTTGTTCAAAATAGTAGTCAACATTCTTTCTTTTTTATATCTTTCTGGTATGAATTCAAAAAATGTCATTGGAAAAGATGAAGATAGAAAGGAGGATCTGTAACGTTGTTGAGCAGTGGGGCAGTAAGTCCAAATCGACAGTCTGCTGATCCTAATAGGTAATTTGCTACATGGGTGCAGCTGAGCTATGAAGTTAGAAATGGGGATCAAAACAAAGTTTTACCTATTCCCTTGTGTGAACTTAGGTTACAAAATAGCACACTGTGGAATACAAAATCGTTGTTGCATCTTACTTTCTTTTTGTTTTTGTTTTTTAAAGAAGACAGATCTTACTGTATCTTTATTTTCAGGTTGCTGAGTCAGTCCAATGAGTCCTCCAGATGAATCTTCAAATTCATCTTTACTGCTTTCCTCTGGTGAGCCATTATTTAAATTGGTCGATCTATCATGATTTGTTCGAGGACCTGTGGGAAATAAAATGTAAGTTCTAAATGAAGGACAACTATCATTATTTGTTTGAGGAACTATGAAAGGAAGGTCGTATTTAAGTTATTTAAAAGTGAAAGAGGATATTGGGATTTTAGAGTGCCTAATGTTAAAGCTCCACAAAGTAAAACATTATAACTAGATTATTCAATCTCCTTAGAGCAAATTATACAGATATGCCAATCCTGAAAGCGCTGTGACTGTTAGGAGTCAACTCTGTATTCACAAATGAACTACACATCAAGAAAGAACCATTTTCTAATTAAAACATGATATTTTGGTGTTATTGCTGTCATTCTTAAATAATTTGATGAACCTCGCTTTTTTGTGAGGAGTATGCCGTGGTGTTATAAGAGATGGCAAGGGCAAGCACTGTTTAGAGCTGTGCTGTGTTACATTCAACACAGTTATAATATTAAAATGTATACTGTACTTGCACAACCATTAAACGACATTATAGTATTTTGGGGATATTAGGTCATGTTATTCTTACTGTAGGCTGACACATTTCAGTCTTGCAACCAAGACTATCTTCAGAGCAATAACTACCAAGAATGAAAATCATCAATGGCAACCGTCACTCCATAGTAACTAGACTCAAGATAGAAAGACCCTGTTAGAAATGTAGTTCATTTCAGGGCCTCCACACTCAAGGAGAAAGTACACATCAGTGTACAACATAATTATATGGATGTTAGGTATTCAGCCTGAAGGCTGGTTTGATCCTCAACAGCTCTATCGAAAGCTGTCGTAGATAGCCTAGGCATCACTGAAGAAGCATACTAGGGAAATGAGGAGTGAGATAGTTTTCCACTGCTTTCCTCACTGCGCCAGAAGTTACTATTACATATCAGTCTGCCAAGCCCACTGAAATGCATGCACCAACTGACCCTATGAGCAACGTTTTCACACCATTCATAGCAGGGACTGGCTGCATAAGGAATGGCATTACTAGCATCGCTCATACCTCAGTTACTTTCATATTGTCAAAGCCAAGGATAAGACTGAGACAGGTCAATGAAAGTAACAAATTTATTGTAGCCCACTCCAGAAGACATAGTACATTGTAAACACTAAATCCTGCAAGCAAAGGCATAATAATTATATCACGACCTAATATCCCAAAAATACTATAATGGCAATTATAGCAACTGCTGCTAGATGTAACCACATGGCAATTTCTATATGTACGTACAAATTGTAAAGACAAATTATTTCGACTGATTCTACAAAACCATCATGATCTTACCTTCTGACCATTTCCATACCGAAGGTTAGATTTTTTTTTTTTTTTTTTAAGGTGAGTTTACAGGGGCCCCTGAAAGTCCTGACCCACCTGCAGGCCTTAACGTTGCACTTCTAGTGAAAGAGGAACTCATCTATCAAGACAGCAGTGTGTGAAGATGTGAAGTTTGTCTATAACATTTTGTGTTTTCATGTTTACCCTTTACTCTTCTTTCTGTTGCTCCCTGCCTGCACTAGCCTGTTGTTATTTTCTTCCTTTCTTCCTTCCACCCTACCTTTGATGGTTCATATTTGTATACTTGTACACTTGAATACTCTCCACTACTTCAATTTCTTTCAAATTCATTCCCACAACTCGCTTTATAACTGTCCTTTGCAACACCACCCATGCTGACAAGTTTGTGAAATGCGCAGCGGTTACCACTCTTGCTGTTGTGTGACATTTGAGTCTACTGTACATCCTTATATACATATCTTCTTAAAATCAAATATAGGAGCAGCTATTTTAGAGATAAATAACTAAATTCTTGCAGTACCAAATTAAGAAGACAATTATGGTAATTTGTAACATTTTGAATTGCTCAATATACAAAGATCATGGAGGCATGGGGGATATTCTCACAAGTTCTCAGAATAACCCAAGACAAAGAGAGGATGATTTACTTTTTAGCAAAGAATTTACTTACCAAAGGCGTCACGTGCACTGAGTCCAGCACCAATCATTGGATGAATAGTGGCCCGGGAGAAGCGGTACGGTATCTCCTGATGTTGAGCCATGCTCATAACTGACAAAGGGCGAGACTCCTGGGATGGTGGACGCTGTGGGCTAGCATTATTTCCTCGAGATGTGACTGTAAGATCACGCATAATATCTCACATGCTAATAATAAAAATGCATACAGTGGAATATACTTTTATTAGATAGAATTATTAGATTGTGATTTTCTGTACATACATGAAAGAAAGTAGAAGGATTTCTAAGTACAAAATTATCAGAAAACATTAAGCAGGAGTGTATTCATGAAATAACTCAAGAAATTGTGTCCTTAAAATCTTATCTTGAAACTGCACACAGTAGAATGCAATAATTGGAAAATAAGAGGTACAAAATTGTCTAAACTATAATTCAAGATATTAAAATAAAAGCACATTCAGAATTGAATCATTTTAGAGAAGACATCTTCTTCCCTTGATTCATTGCGGTCAACACTCCATGTGGATTAATGTAGACCAGTTTTATGGCCGGATGCCCTTCCTGATGCCAGCCCTATGTGGAGGGATGTACTGGTGGGACCAGTTATCTAGCGAGCTTGTAGTGCAAAGGTGAAGAGTGAGAGGAACCCACACTGCAAGTACAACCTATCCAAATGAGCACATTACAAAAACATCAAAACATTGCCTCAGTATCATGCATTTTAGTTGCTGTGTGACAGTGGAGCAAGGTGGTCATGCAAAAAAGTCAAACAAAGTGATTCACAGCAGGGAGAGAGAAGTGATTAGAAGAGTAACTGACAATAAATTCTGTTTCTCGGAAAGACTTGGAAGGATACCTAGCACAGACATGTTGAAACAGTAGAGAGAATACTGGGAGTAAGATTGCATAATGGAGGAGGCTATGGGTGAATATATTATTTGTGTAAACGATGACAGCGTTGAAGAGGAAATTCAAACTGAAGGTAGGATGACAGTGACACAATGCAACAATGTGATAGTGACAATTATGAAGATGGATGATGCGTAGTGTACAAATACTAAGGTGTAGGGACCGGTTAACTTGCCCAACTGAGGTATAGATAAAGAAGGATGATAGACATATCTTGATATGTAAATTGGTATTTATTGTCACGAATTGGCAATGCAGATCAAATGCCAGTGTTTTTTGAAATGCCAATGAGTACAATATTGTAAGAGAAAGGAACTTCAAGTGTATTAATAAAGACATTAAGCGCAGAAGACAATGATGTATCACCATGCTTGTAATTACCGCAGATCGAAGAAAACTTCCACCGTATGTTATCGTCAATAGAAAGACAATGCCAAAATGTCATTTTCCAAAGGGGATACATGTACGCTTGCAAGAAAAGGGCTGGATGGACAGCGATCTAATGAAAGACTGTGTGAAAGCTCTCTGGAAAAGCTGCCCTGGTGCTCTACTTTGCCTACTATCCATGTTAGTAGTTGACAGCTTCAGGGAACATCTCAGGCAAGAAGTCAAGGACTCTCTTCTCAAAGGCAGAACAGACATGGTAGCAATTCTGGGTGGACTGATATCTGTTCTACAACCTCTAGATGTGTCAATTAACAAACCTTTTAAGGATCATATCCGCGTTTTTATATGGAATGAATGGCAGCGGGCAAGCACACATTCACTCCAGGTGGCAAGATTTGGCATCTTTCTTTAGAATTAATGTGCCAGTGGACAATAGGAAGCTGGAATATAATTCCATGTCTAATGGTTACAAAGAGCTTCAGGAAAACAGGAATATCCAACTTGCTGGATGGTCTTGAAGACGACAACTTACAGAAGGACAGAGAATCACAATCCTCCAAATGTGATGACTCCTCATTGATCGAGAGCAACAATGAAATATCAAAGTGTACCAGTAAGTTTGAACAGCGCTCTGTTCATTACTGGCATGTGACTTGCATTTTGTTACAGTGTTCATAATATTAACGCTAATGCATGTACTACCATTTTACCTACTTTATCACTACATATTTGTAGGCCATTCTGTAGCAGCATACAAACCACGCTAATTTTTTTGTCTGGTCACCTACTTGAAGCAAGTGTTAAAAAGCTACAACCTGCTGGTAAACTCATGTCATATAAATTTGAGAACTTGCTTGTTGATATTTCCTTTGTTTATGGTATAATATTGCAGTGATGGATAATGGACAGCCTACCGTAAATACATACAAATGGCACGCAATGTTGTGATAAAAATTATTTTATTAATGCTTATGTAATCTGTAAATAAATGTTCAGTGTTCATACAAAAATGGTATTTTCACAGCTATCTTGGTGATTTCATTAATTTTATTTGAAATTTCAGTGTAACTTCATCCCTTCGAGAAAAGTCAGTGTAATTTACGCAGCTTGATTTTAGAATTAAAAATCTGGTCAAAAAATGCAAAACTTGCGCAGGTAAATATGGTAGATAACACCATCTAGCTCTATTTCCCTCTCAGACTTCTTTGGAAAGGAAGCATGAATCATATTCCCTTAGAAACAAGTTTCACATTCATACCTTCTTTATTAATTTATGTACCGTAACCTTGTTTAATTTGATTGCAGCACAATGATATTTTGTGTTTCAACAGTGAATCTAACAAATTAAAAATCTATGGTGCATATAGCCTATTTTGGGCTTTGGTTTGTGTCATGTGGTCGGTAAGATGATATCCTCAGCTTTATTGCTGGGCTTTCATGATAAGGTGAAATTAATTCTCCACTTATTCAGATCTAGCTGGAACTGTTTGAGTGCATCACAGAATTGTATTGTGCTTGATTCCATATACATGAACGTCATCAGCAATATTGTGTCAATTAAGCTGTCTTTAAATTAACCATTGAGAAGTTCTCTATCTTCCAACATGCATAACCTCTTTGTCATCTCAGTTTCATAGTTTGTGTTAGTTTAGGTTCAGTATATTCAGCTGTCTGTAATGTTTTAAGGGTATTTTAACTTTTGTTATTCATCCTGTTGGTAATTTATCAACTTTAATCAGTATTTTGATCATCATGGTTAATAAGAACTGCAACAATGAATATGCAGACCAAAGAAATCCTTGGCTGAATTCCTTTGGTCAGAGGTCCCACGTTTGATTCCCAGTTGGGCTACAAATTTTAGTTGCATCTAGTTAATTTTTCTGGATGGCGTCCGTGTTTGTCTCAATACACACACCTTCATATACACACTACCAACCACCACAGCGATATGTAATAATGAATACATCACTTTACACAGGGCTAGTATCAGGAAGAACATCCAGGTGTAAAACCAGGTCAAATCCACATGTAGTGCCAACCCTAAATAACTGGGTAAAGGACAGAAAGAAAAAGATCAAAGGAATCTACAGTATATCCTGAATGAATGCAAAACATGTATGAACAATAATTTCCCATGACAGATACTAACTGCCTGATTGTCCACCTGCACAGTGTATGGGTTAGAAATATTAGCTACCGTCCTCAGAGGCCCAGCTTTGATTCCTGGTAATGCCAGAAATTTAAGATTGGCAGGAGGGTTGGTATGTCATTAAAATGGTACATGCCATTCATCTCCATTGGAGGTGTGTCTAAAAGGAGCTGCACCAGCTCCGGACAAGGATAGAGGTTATTGTCCGCCTCCACACTGTAACCATTAGCGCTATTAGCTGCTGTCCTCAGAGGCCAAGGTTCAGTTCCCGGTATGGATAGAGATTTAAAAATGGCAGAAAGGCTAGTCTGTGGCTAAAATGGTACACACAGCTCACCTCTATTGGAATTATGCTACAAGGGCATGTTTAAATTTCCTTGAAAGATATAAAGTAATATTCTTTTACCCACAAGGTGCCAGGACCTTTAGTTCCTGTTAAGGAAATGATGGTAATTTATTGACTTTAATCCAATAGATATATGTTTAATCAGTATATAACTGAATGAAGGCAAAACACTTAGTCCAATAATTTCCTATGACAGATACTGACTGCCTGATTGTCCATCTACATGGAAATCCTTTGAACAAGAACACAGCCTGAGTTACAAAAAAGTCTTTCAAAAAGATCTTGTACTATGAAACACATTTAAACAGGTGAATAAATTGTTTGATGACGATTAGTAGGGTCCGGATGTTGGTGACATGTCATCTCTTTACTGAGCTGTCTAAAACAATGCTGAAGCACATATAAACTCTGACCGGGCCACCCCGTCTTCAAACATGTCATTTTTATTTTGCATCCTTTTGCATTTTTTGCTACTTTTCCATTTTAAGAGCATTTTTTTACGTTGGTAGATTTTTGGGTCATATTTTAGAGATATCGGCCTTTTAAGGTAATTTTTTTCTGATGTAGTCATGTCACAGCTTTATATGAGGGAGTTACATCTCTCAGAGTTAAGAACAAGCTAGTAGCTGATACAAGATAATTTAAAATATTGAAATAAAATATTTCAGTATTGCTATTAGTAGTAAAATACATATCTTGGATGCAGAAGGTTATAGGGGTAGGTACACAGATAGGCCTACTCTTGTTTTTGTTGCAAACCAGTTATTAGCAGAATGGAATGTTACCTGCTCTGTTGACCAAGGTCAGCTGTGGCAGGGTAGAAAGGGGAAGGGGTGGATATTCTTGTCTCAGTTCTGCATAGTTCACGACGAGAGATATTAGTTCATTACCGCTTTCAAAATGACTAAAATAAAACTGAGTGTGTCAGTGCATTTAAAACAACTACTATCTGAATTTGGTGACAATGTGTTTTCTACCGATGGAAACATATTGTTTTGCAAACTGTGTGGAACTAAAGTAGCTGCTGAAAGAAGATTTACTGTAATGCAACATATTGGTTGCGATAAACACATTTGTGCTCTTCAGCGTGTTTCAAATAAACCTGCAACTCAGCGCTAACTGCCTTCAGTTGCTTCGACTTCCGGCAGTCCTCACAGTTCAGTAAAGAATTGTGTGATGTATTTGTATCTACAAACATTCCGCTGTATAAACTCAACAGCCCAAAATTACGTGGTTTTTTGGAAAAACATACGAATCAATAAAAACCAGATGAATCAACTTTATGTAAAAATTATTTGCCGCAGTGTTACAAAGTCACATTAAACAAAATATGACCTGAAACTCGGGGAGAAAGATATGAGTGTCAATTGACGAAACTTCAGATGCTATGGGGCGTTATATAGCCAACGTTGTGATCGGAACTTTTAGAAGTCCATACACCAGGTGAAATATTTTTATTGACTACCGAAGTGTTAGAAAAGACCAATTATTCTACCATATCAAAACTGTTTGATAGTGCTATGTTTCTCCTGTGGCCTGAGGGCATCAAACATGATGATGTACTTTTATTTTTAACTGATGCTGCACTGTATATGTTACAAGCAGCTAATTCATTGAAGGCACTCTAAAATGGTCCATGTTACATGCCTTGCCCATGGACTGCACAGAGTTTGTGAAGAAGTAAGGGCTCTTTACCCCAGTGTAGACAGGCTTATAGTGAACGTTAAGAAAGTTTTCTTGAAAGCATCCTCGCGAATCGCACGTTTCAGAGCTGAAGCTCCAGACATTGCATTACCTCCACAACCTAACATAACACGCTGGGGCACGTGGTTAAACACGTGTATGTATTATTACAAAACTTCAAGTTAGTGAAGGAAATAGCTGTAGCAATAAAAATTGCCCAGGACATGCTACCTGAACCAAACATTGAAGGTAGTTTGGCATTCATAAAATCAAATTTCGCCTTATTGACAGCAACAATTACATCATTGGGAAAAACCGGCAAAGAAATGGTTGATTCCATTTCCTTAATCAACCAGGTGGAAACTAGTCTTAGCAACAATCGTGGTGAAATTGCTGCGGGTATTGCACCGAAACTGAAAAAAGTGCTGGACAAAAACACCGGGTATAAAACATTATGCAAAATCTCAGACATTCTTTCTGGTGAAAACTACTGAATGGATGGGATTGAGAAGGATTTAGAAGCAAACAACCTTCCTCACTTCAAGTATGCTCCGATCACATACGTTGATGTTGAACGCAGTTTTTTGAGATATTAAAATTTGTTGGCTGATAACCGCAGATCATTTACATTTGACATCAAAATGACATTTGTAGTGCAGTGCAACTCAGACTAAAGTGAACATAAACCTTTTGTTAAGTGCTAGAAATCTATTTTGATTGACTTTTCAGTTTGAACTTAAGATGTCATTTTTTAAATATTGGTGAGTTTATTATTATAAGATAATTTTCTCCATTTTATAGTGCAGTTTTTGAATTTTTAGATAATTTATTAAAGTCATTTTTAAACATTTTAAGGGCATTTTTTAAACTTTTTTATGGCATCAACATCCGGGCCCTAATATTAACGTTCAAAAGCTCCCTTAGTTAGATAACTCACCCAATATCAATCTGATTAAAAATGTATGTGCCATTTGTAAGAAGAGAATGGTGAAACTGGATACATCAACAGAAGTGAACATAGTATGATCCCTTATCAAGATGTGGTTTCATGAAGGATACATAACAAAAATTTATATGCAAAACTGTAACCCTTGCCAAAATGTGTTAGTACAAAGGAGGTCACATCGTGTATTGAAGTATGTAGTCGCAGAATTGATTTCTGTAGTTTTTATTACTTTTATATCCTTTTATGCAACATGTTTGGGTTAATTTGGACACTAATGTAACCTATTTAGTGAATATATGTAGTGAAATCTACGTAATAGACTGTACAATATCTTCTTCTTTTGCTACCGCTTTTTCCCACACCTGTGGGGTCGCAAGTGTGAACTGTGTTGCACATGTGGATTTGGCCCTGTTTTACAGCCGGATGCTCTTCCTGACGCTAACCCTACATGGAGGGATGTAATCACAATTGCGTGTTTCTGTGGTGGGTGGTAGTGTGGTATATTGTCTGAATATGATGAGGAGAGTGTTGGGACGGACACAAATACCCAGTCCCCGAGCCAGGAGAATTAATCAGAAGCGATTAAAATCCCCGACACGGCCGGGAATCGAACCCGGGACCCTCTGAACTGAAGGCCAGTACACTGACCATTCAGACAATGAGTCAGACAATAGACTGTACAATATATTAACTTCATTTTGAAATGCACATACATTTTTAAGGTTAAATGCCTGCTTCTTGATATCTATGACATTTTAATATGTGTAAGGGAAAGAAAATTTCTACTATATTAATTGTTTCAGGCAGTAATAGTACTTAATCAAATTAATGTGGTCAGCGATAAATTGATGAATGCAGATTCCTAAAAATGAACAATACTTATAACACTCAGTTTATTAAAAATATACTCAGACTGAGAAAAACTTCTAAACAGATTTTGTACTATGCCCAAAAATATTCCTTGAATTTAATTGCTATTATGTTGTACTAATGGTGTATTTTTCAAGTCTTGTGTACAAAAAATGCATTCTTAAACTGTTAGTAGTAATTTTTATTCTAAGGGGAAGTACAACTAGACAACCATCCCTTCACATTACATTCTTATAGTACCTACTACAGTTGAACCTCTCTTCTGTGAACACCGTCGATTCCGCGGAAAAATGTCTGTTACGAGAGGTGTCCACAAAAACAAGGTTGTAAGGATTAATCAACCATTTTAACAGCAAATAACATCCATCTTCAATACAAGCATACATCTTTATTTTAATTATTCTAAATAGTTTCTAACCAAACATTTGTCTGGGAGATATTAGAAGTGATTTTACAGCCTTTACATTCAGTACAGCTTCGGGAAGTAATCATTTAGCTGGGTTTACAAATTTAGCACTTTTTTCTTTACTGAAATATTCTCGAACAGGGAATAACAACCCAGCATGACACACAAATTCTTTATTCAATTAACCTCAACTTTCATGTTAACTGAGATTTCTTGCACTTTTTCTTATAAAATTGGCCCACTCATTCACAGTTTCTTTGCTCAGACGTATTTTAACCACTCATATACTGCAATGTTCACTTCTGCGAAAAATGATTATCATTTTCTTTTCATTCCTCGATTCCTATTTTCCTCCCATTCACTTAAAATGTCATTTTTATTCTTCACAATTGTGTTGTCCCTCAGTTTAAATTTTCAGGGAGCTTTACACACTGAGGGTCCTTTCACTCTACATTTCTCTTGTCTCAAGATTTAAAGATGCTCGTCCCTCCTACTCATGTTTACTAAGCGATTGAAATTTCTGCCTCAACAATCAGTACATGAAAGTCTCTTCCTTGTCAAGTTTAACCTGAACTACCTGACCTCGACCTTATCAGCAACAATCTGAGTTAGAATAGAATGATGCAAGGTATGTTAGAAAATCTCTTGGTAACTTGTAAGTAAGCAGTCACTGGTAGCATTCCTGGGCAACTAGAATTCTTAGAATGTACACTAATTAGAACACAAGACGACCCCAACGAAAGGTTTGGAAAGAGCCCTGTACAGAACAATTAACTTCACAGCTACATCAGCATTCCTATGTACGTTTCATCTCTCTTTTCCTTGGATTCGAAATAGTGAAAATATTCAAAAGGAATTCCCATATGTCTACAGAATGATATTAAGAGAAAGAATGACATAGCCTCTTGTAAAGAAAGTGTCCAAGAACGTGTAAAAGTGTCCGCTTAAGAAAGTGGACGAGGCTAATGGTGATGTCTGTACTGTCCGGAATTCGAGGTGTCCACTTAAATGAGGCTTATTTAACATGTATCTTATGTAAGATAAAATTATTTCCATTAATAAATGTCTGTATAAGGAGGTGTCCACTGAATAAAGGTGTTCATTAGGGCAGGTTCGACTGTATTAACATTATTATTATTTACTTAAAGAAGATCTGATAGAATATTACCTTTATCCTCAAGTATTGTTTTCCTTCCATAAGAATAGAATGTGAAGCAAAGTTACGACGACTGTATTTTGGTACTATTTTGTAATACAATATGTTCCTCATGTTGAACTAATGCTGCAAACTTCATATCCAACAGATTTTTACAAGCATGAAACATGGGCTTAATACTGTTTCTTGCCATAAAATATGGGAACAAAATATATTTCTTGATTAATCACTATTTGTAAAGGTACACACACAAAAGAAACACTAAAACACAGTCAGAAGCATGCAGAGATATAGTGACAGGAACACATGCAGTAAAACACTGTATTTAAATATATAGGATTATATGAATTATATTTGTATACCTTGTTGACTGTTTTGATAGTATGGAATACAAAGGAATTTTGCCACTGATGTATAAAAATAATAGAATTATGCTTTATGAACTAATCTTAACATTTATTAGTATTTTGAATAGAATATTTTAAGTATAATTTTCCACTGGTAGGTGAATGTATTTCAAGATTTTATCACGGTCATATCACTTTTTTAGTATTTGGTCCATAAATCTCATACCTCACATTAAAATTAAACCAAGATTCTCAGCTTAAAGTAAACACTGACATTTAAACCCAACCCTCAATGATTCAAGGGTTTGAAGGTAGGGTTTAGATGTTTGAGGTTGATGAAACAAAAGAATGATTAGGTCCTTGAGACATCTTGACTATACAGCTTTCTATTGACCAGTACCTAATCACACTCATATTTTGCATAAGATAATCTAATTTCTAACGTTGTTGGCAGATGGAAAGAGTCATCAACACAAATGAAAGATGGCATCTTTATAAGTTGTCCAGTCAGCAATGTCTTTCTTTTCTCTTTTTCACCAAAGGACAGTCTGCCAGTAGTAGTAGTAGTAGTAGTAGTAGTAGTAGTAGTAGTAGTAGCAGTAGTAGTAGTGTACAAATTTTCTGTAATGAGGCAACAGATCCTCATTGAGAAGGAGCAGTAATGCACAAAGATACACTTTGTTATTCTAATTGTTTGCACCTTGACTTCCACTTTTTATGATCAGCATCATGGCCATTTCTTCACATAGTGTGCCATATCAATGCTTCTTTGGCAGTCTTCATGGTCGGTGGCCAGCAGGGTTCAGATGTCCGCCTCCGTAGTGTAATGGTTAGTGTTATTAGCTGCTGTCCTCGGGGGCCCGGGTTCGATTCCCGGTACTGCCAGAAATTTAAGAATGGCAGGAGGGCTGGTATGTGGTTGAAATGGTACATGCAGCTCACCTCCAATGAGGGTGTGCCTGAAAAGAGCTGCACTACCTCGGGATGAGGACACGAGTTTACTTTTTAGGGTTCAGATAGAACATTTTTCTTGAAACTGACTTGCTGTCCCTGTGAAGTACTTATCCATACTATTGTAGCCATGTTTCATACAGTTTGGCAGCAATTGACACTATGCCAAATATCTTGCAAACTTCCTGGTTCATAACATGATCCAGCCTACAGAGTCCTAGAGGCCATTGAATCATCTTCATCTCCATGACTTGTAATAATTTGTTGCCATTGATGCTTTCACGGCCTGTACTTATAGACATGATAGAATTTGAGTGTATCCATCTCCACCTGGATATTTAATGGCTCACAAATTCGTCTCGCCCTCTTGGTGAGTGTCATGAAAATGCCTTGTTTTTGTGCTGGATGGTGGTGAGAATCTGCATGAAAATAGTGATTTGTGTAGGTAGGCTTACGATAGATGGTATATCCTAAGGAGCCGTCCGGTTTCTTTCTTACTAGAACATCCAAGAAAGAAAGGCATCCATCTGACTGCCTCTCCATAGTGAATTCAGTTGAGGGATGTTGCTGATTTAGGTGGTTTAGAAATGGATGAAGTTTCTCAGGACCTTCTGTCCAGACCACAAATGTATCATCAACATACCTCCATCATATCATAGGTTTGACAGGCGCCGAAGCAATAGCCTCCTCCTCAAAATGCTCCATAAAGAAATTAGCCACTACAGGTGAAAGTGGACTTCCCATAGCCACTCCATCCATCCTTTTGTAAAAATTCCCACCCCACAAAAAATATCTGGACGTCATATAGTGGTAAAATAGCTTAGTAATGTCCTCAGGGAACAAGTGTTCAATGAGGGACATGACCGAGTCAATTGGCACTTTAGTGAATAAGGACTCCACATCAAAACTCACCAAAAGTGCATTAGGTTGAAAGGTTATGGTTGACAGCTTGTTGATGAAATACCGAAATATCGCACTAACAATAGGTCTGAGGGGAACATCTTTTTTATGGATCTTAAGAAGTCCATATAATCTAGGTGGCACTGCGTCCCCCGGGGACAGCCTCCTCTTTAGGAACTGAAGATTGCCTTAAGAGCTTCACGGTGGCGTTAGACACATGAGTGGTAGAGTCACGTGAACTCAGTCTGTAAACAGCCTCTGACAATATAGCTGAGATCTTATCCTTATACCCATCAGTGTCCATAACCACTGTCGCATTACCCTTATCAGCTGAGAGAATGGTCAGTTCAGAATCATCTCTAAGTTCCTTCAAAGCTCTTCTCTCGCCTCTTGTTAGATTGAGCGTGGGTACAACAGCGGACCTTATGAGTCTGACACGTTTCTGTCTTAACTCCCCAGCCTCATCTGTAGGTAGTTTGTAAATGGCTGCCTCAATGGAAGTAATTAACTCCTCACTGGGAATTTTAGAGGGAGTGACAGTGAAATTAAGAACCCTAGCTAGAACTGCCGTTTGGTTCCTGTCCAAGGATTTCTTGGAAAGATTGACATCTAGTGATGAACGAGAGTACCACTTACTATAGACCAATGGAAAAGCATTCTTAAATTCACTGGGTGCAGAGTGAACCATCTCGTGATGAGGAGAGTATGAAAATGGAAAACACCGAAACAAGATAACAATAGTGAAAGGATGGGGAAGAGAACTACCTACATAAATTCTTAATAGCTGGCAACCATGTATTACTTAATGGATAGCTAGTGTCCCTGTTGAAATTGTTAGGATTTTTACGTAATGCCACAGTTTCCCTTATAACCCTAGACCTGTCATGTTTAGTGTGGGTAAGGGCTTGAACATATTGGAACACATCATGACCCTTTGATAGAGTGTGTTTAGCTACAGCTGACTTGTCTGGCTGGTTGTGATGGACATTTTTTTGGTGTTCATTGATACGAGTACCAATGGACCGGCATATTTGGCAAATGTATACCTTGCCTCAAGTACAGGGAATTTTGTACACCCCAGTGTGTAGTAGTGGGGACAAATTGTCCTTGCTTTACCTAAACTGTGAGCAATTATTGTGACAGTGCCAAACACTGGTTATACACTGACTGACAGAGCAAATGCAACACCAAGAAGGAGTGGTCAGAACTTTATGCCAATTGCAGGGTAGACTGACGTCACTGAGGTATGCTCATGATGTGAAATGCGCCGCTGTGCTGCGCACGTAGCGAATGATAAATGGGACACGGCGTTGGCGAATGGCCCACTTCGTACCGTGATTTCTCAGCCGACAGTCATTGTAGAACGTGTTGTCGTGTGCCACAGGACACGTGTATAGCTAAGAATGCCAGGCCGCCGTCAACGGAGGCATTTCCAGCAGACAGAAGACTTTACGAGGGGTATGGTGATCGGGCTGAGAAGGGCAGGTTGGTCGCTTCGTCAAATCGCAGCCGATACCCATAGGGATGTGTCCACGGTGCAGCGCCTGTGGCGAAGATGGTTGGCGCAGGGACATGTGGCACGTGCGAGGGGTCCAGGCGCAGCCCGAGTGACGTCAGCACGCGAGGATCGGCGCATCCGCCGCCAAGCGGTGGCAGCCCCGCACGCCACGTCAACCGCCATTCTTCAGCATGTGCAAGACACCCTGGCTGTTCCAATATCGACCAGAACAATTTCCCGTCGATTGGTTGAAGGAGGCCCGCACTCCCGGCGTCCGCTCAGAAGACTACCATTGACTCCACAGCATAGACGTGCACGCCTGGCATGGTGCCGGGCTAGAGCGACTTGGATGAGGGAATGGCGGAACGTCGTATTCTCCGATGAGTCACGCTTCTGTTCTGTCAGTGATAGTCACCGCAGACGAGTGTGGCGTCGGCGTGGAGAAAGGTCAAATCCGGCAGTAACTGTGGAGCGCCCTACCGCTAGACAACGCGGCATCATGGTTTGGGGCGCTATTGCGTATGATTCCACGTCACCTCTAGTGCGTATTCAAGGCACGTTAAATGCCCACCGCTACGTGCAGCATGTGCTGTGGCCGGTGGCACTCCCGTACCTTCAGGGGCTGCCCAATGCTCTGTTTCAGCAGGATAATGCCCGCCCACACACTGCTCGCATCTCCCAACAGGCTCTACGAGGTGTACAGATGCTTCCGTGGCCAGCGTACTCTCCGGATCTCTCACCAATCGAACACGTGTGGGATCTCATTGGACGCCGTTTGCAAACTCTGCCCCAGCCTCGTACGGACGACCAACTGTGGCAAATGGTTGACAGAGAATGGAGAACCATCCCTCAGGACACCATCCGCACTCTTATTGACTCTGTACCTCGACGTGTTTCTGCGTGCATCGCCGCTCGCGGTGGTCCTACATCCTACTGAGTCAATGCCGTGCGCATTGTGTAACCTGCATATCGGATTGAAATAAACATCAATTATTTGTCCGTGCCATCTCTGTTTTTTCCCCAACTTTCATCCCTTTCGAACCACTCCTTCTTGGTGTTGCATTTGCTCTGTCAGTCAGTGTATATTGTGCTTGTAGAGGACCTTGGCAATTCCATCTGTGGTATTGTGGATGAAAGGAAGGTAGGCAGTTCCCTTCACTTCTACCTTCTGTGAGTCTGGGATATCAGGACTCTGTGAATCTGTACATTGTTGTAACCATATGCTGTCACAGATTTCTTTTGTAAATTTCATTAGGAGCTACAAATGTTACCCATATAATACTGATATACCGGTATCTGCAATCATTTTTTAGCTGTATCTTAACATTAGTAAGACCAAGATATTAACAACAGGATTACCATTGAACATGAAGATGTGATCAAAGTGGTGGATAATTCTGTCTTTTGGGATTAACCATTAAAAGTGATGGCTCTGACAGTCCAGAAATTTGCCAGACGTTCTTGGTAAAGTAATATTCAAAAGTCTCTATAAGATCTTCAGATGCCCTGACGTGTCTGTGCATACCAAAATCACAATGATTAAGACATTAGTCTTAAATTGAATCATAAAAAAGTGGGATAGGAAGCACATTGATGTGTTTGAGTTATGGTGCCGGAAAAGACTTTTTTTACGTATATCATGGACTGTCAAGGAAGCAAATAAGTGGGTTATTCAGAATATCAAATCATATCTACCCTTGTGGAGGGAACACAGAAATGAGGATGGCCAGCATTCAGATGGAGAGACTCCATCAAAGAGACAATGAAATCATCACTGAAGGATCAACATTGAATTGATGACACATAGAGTATTACTTTTTAAGAGTTCCAAATAATCAATTTTGTCTACTTGCTTAATTTTCATTTAAATTGCTTGTACCCGAGATAAGCTAGCCTAATTCAATATTTCACTTTCTTCAGCCTATCCCAGCTATTTCTTACGTTGCTGGAGCCATCCAGGCTCATTTTGGTTTTGGCTAGAGGTTTAAGGCTCGATCCTCTTCCTGACGCCACATGATGTTTGAGATCCACCATTTTATTCAGAATTGACCAGGATTTGAATTTTCGGTGCGAAACCAGCAGGTAAGCCATTGAACTAATCATTCCCTCCAAGCTAGCCTAATTCCATATAGCCTATAATAATCTGGAAGAAATAAGCTTTCTAATGGTGGAGGAATAAATAAAATTGGCAGAGTGGTTCCTGAGATTACCCTGCATAACTTTCTCACTTTATAATTTTCAATTTTTAATGAACCTAGTCCATATACAATTGAAACAAGTCATGTACTCCTACTTCTTCTTATGTTTCTCATTTATTTAAGAAACAAATTCTTAACTTAGCCAATCCTATCTCATCTATTAGCTCAAACAATTCCTCTATAAATCCTCTTGACATTAGTATTCCTTAAAAATGCTAATTCTTTCTGTTAACTTTTTCTAAGGAGTATCTTATCTATGAAGTGCACCTCTGTCACCATCACAGATCTGAAGACTGCTCATGACATACAGCAGTTCCTAGGATTGGGTAGTGGAGTGGATTGCTAGCCTTCCTAAAACAGAGCCCTATGGACTTTACCTGCAACTTTTCAGAGACCAACCTGTAGATTCAGTAGTACTTGCCATCTCACCACATGAAGAAGGGCAGTGACTCAAAATGTGTCCTTTGTGTTCAATCTCATTCCATTGCAATTGGTACCACAATTTTTAGTAGTTCTTAAGCCATTCATCCAATAATTCAAAGTTCATAAAATGGAGCAAAACTATCAATACATCCCACCATAAATAAATTCAATAATCCAGCTTCTTGAAAAATATTACTTCGTTTATACCAGAAATATGAGTAATGGAAAGGAACAAATGAGTGAAAATCAAGTCATATACAGAAAGACAGGAGCATTGAAAGGAACACATAACAGGAAAAACACAATGATAGGTCAGTGTGGGAAGAGGGAGGAATAGAAAAAATGACAAAAAAAGACAAGGACAATCTCCACATTTTCATACACTACAGTCTCCTCATCAATGCCTGTTCTTCTACATCCATTACTTCTCAGACCCCAACAAGCTCATTTCTGCACCCCAGCTTGCTTTCCATTACTTATATTGACCCATTGGGTCCCTTTTCTTCTTTTGTGTTTGTCCTGTGTTCCTATTCTCTTGCCATCTGTATTCTTTATCATTTTTGTCTCTTACTTTTTTCCCTTTGTTTATCTGGGTTTCTTTTTATCTTACTCTTCCCACATCAAGACTGAAGATCTGCCAAGATTACCCCTTAATGAGTGTTGATGCCTGCCCTCCACTAGCTAGGAAGCAGAAATGACCTCATCGGGGACTGAGAAGAAATTGTTGTAGAAGAACTGGGACTAAAGATGAGAGAGACAATCTATCTGAATACAGCAGTGTGTAAAGAAATGGAGATTGATTTTGTTCTTTTGTGTTTTCTTTCTATTTCTCCCTCTTCCCATACTGACCTATCATTGTGTTTTTTTTTTTGTTTTTTTTGTTATGTGTTTCTCTCATTGTTCCTAACTTTCTGTATATATTGAGTAAAATCGAAGGACAACATCATGAACTTAATCACTACTGAGAAACTATTTTCAAATATTGACCCCAAATTTTCTTCCAAGTCCTAATAATTCTGAGAGAAATAGAAGCCCATAATCACCTTTAAAAAAACCATTCTAGGCCTCAAACACACTCACTAAATAAAATATTATTTTGTACTCCTATAATTACTACAACATGCTCTTCTAACAATGGAATGGAAAACATCACATGCATGTAATCAAGGCTTCATACAGAGTTGAAAACCAAACATTTTTGGTGCTTCTGAACTCCCATACAGTGAACATCCATTCCTATAAAGTTGTGAAACATATCCTAGTATTGCTTGCTAAATTCATATGTCTTTATGAGGAAAAGATAAACAGCAGTTGTGATGAACAATCATTCCATACCATTCCATTAACACTTGTACTAAATATGAGAGGTTCACAAAATACTTGCATTATAATATAAAATTCCATTAGTGCCCAATTATATATATTCTCAGTGTTGCTGTGATTAATTGGTGATAAATGGAATATTTCATCTTAAGTAATTTGTGTTTTTTGTTCTGGAATTAGAACAGACAATATAAATGTGCAGTATTGAATTACAAATTAATTTAAACATATTTTTGATAATATTGGAAATAAATGTTATTTCTCAATATATTTTGTGATGGTTCTTCATTTAGTGACTATTTACTCAGAGACCTCACCTTCTTCAACAGGAGGTTGTATATCCACATAATCATCCACACTGCTTACACTACGTCCAACTGGAGAGCTCATTGTCACATATATGTATAGTGCACAGATTCACATGTTGGAGTTCACTTTATGAGACACATATCCACTCCATGAAGCACTACATAGGCCTATATTTAGAGTATTCAGAATTTAGTATTAACACTGAATATCAGGGGGGAAAATAATCAATTCTGATAACAGCAAGAAGTATTTAATAAACAGCTTTGGTAATCCATATTCCTTTGGGTGCTGTTGATAGATATGAAAAATAAAATTGTGAAAGAATGAAATACGTTCTCCACTGCCTTCATTCTGTATAATTTGTTGTTCAAATATTAATGAGGGCCTGAGATATTCTAATTCATTGGTTTAAAAACCAGATAAGAGCAAATAATTTCTCATGCCTCTTCTTCTGCATTTGATGTATTCTGCTTGAGCATGATTAATTTTATTAGCTTTTAGTTCATAGTGTTTTCCATTCAAAACATGTGTCTTTTCACTGTGTCCATAATGATTCAGAAAAGAAAAACCAAGAAACCCAAAGTTCGAGAGGAACTGTTATTTTGACAATGATTCTCATTTACTGGTGTGACAGTGCCTGCCTGTACTGGTCATAACCTGAATAGTCCAGAGTATACTTTACAACCTGTTACCCACAGCAGGGGAAGTTTGAACCCTCCCTCCCTGCTGCCCACATGGGAATCAATGTGACCTGCCCACCTATACAGTGCTAGTAAATAATTAATGGACTGCCAATCGTTGCCCCGACAACGTGCAACACAAACACTTCCTACACTTACTTCTCCCTCCTTCTGGATGAACCCTCTCATCCAGGTTAATTATAGTCACCTACTACTTTTTGAATCATAAACAACTGAATTATCATTGCTATGTTTATAAAAATATTTCACAAGTCCACGCGATATTATTCTCTCCTCTTCATGTCTCCTGAATTTCCTAATAGTTAGCTTTAAGTATTCCTCTCACAACTTCTTCCCAATTCACTTTGTAGAGTAGCTCATTACTCTTAGTAAATATGTATAATTTGGTCACAAGGAATCATTTCTAATAGTTCTTAAGAAAAAGTTCTCTGAATTTCCACATCTAACTGCCCCAATGCACAAGAAACTTTCAATCAAAATTAGTAACAGAACTTTACTGTTGAGAATATTTTATTTTTTAATTCTTCTCAATTGAAATAATAAACTTGTTTTATTTTTGTCATGAAACTGTGATCAATTGTCATTATTGTTAAATTATTCTGAATCTTGATAATCACACTCAGAAAATCAAGTTCTTAAACTATTTTGGTATCAGCATAAAGGGACATGGGAGTTAGGGAAAATAAGAGCAAGGGAAACCCCTTTTTTTACCTCCACTTCAATATCCAGTCTACCAACTCTCTCCCTAGCTTGAGTTCACATGAAATTATCTTCCTGGTGAAGAATGAAATTGAGTACAATATATGATAGGTTAGTTCTATAAAAGCTCTTGCTGGTAAGATATCATGTTTACAGTGAACTAAGTCTTGAGGTATGGGCAAGGACAGATTTGTTACTTTCATTGATCTATCTCAGTCTCATCCTTGGCTTTGACCACGTGAAGTGACTGAAGTATGAGCAGTGCTAGTAATGGCATTTCTTAAGAACTAGTTCCTGTTATGAATGGTGTGGAAGTATCACTCATAGGGTCAGCTGGTGAGTGCATTTCAGTAAGCTTGGCAGATTAATATTAAATAACACCTTCTGGCTCAGTGAGAAAAGCAAGATAACCATTTCACTCCTCATTTCTCTAGCACACTTCTTCACTGACATCTAGACTATCTGTGTCACAAGACATGTGATTGTGATGATTGTTTAACATCCAAATCTTTATTTGTCTTGCACTGAATTTCAACAACACATGCTTGCTTCATAAATTTTATTCATGTCTTGCCTTAACGTTTATTGATTTTGACTGATGATGGTCACTAGCAAGACTGAAACTAGTTTCATCAAATATATGTAACTTTTTTTAAGGTTAAATAAATAGTATTGAATAGGTGGAAACCTTTAGCTTTTGTTTTACATTATATTGCTCTTCAGTACGGAATAAAATGAAATTTATTACCTATGATCCAGACCCACATCTCAAACACTTCCAGTTGTTTCCAATCCTGATCTCTGATTGTCCAAGATTCACATCAATACAATAGCACATTCCATACAAAAGACATTACAAATTTCTTCCTAATTCCAAAATCTAAATTTGTACTGATCTCTTGTTACTAAATGCCTGATTGGCAAGTGCTATTCACCTTCTGATCTCTTTGCTGCACCTCTTGACATTGGTATGAAATAGTTCAGGATGTTTACTCACAACTAATATGTTGGTCTTCTTAACATTAATATCCGAGTGTGAATCTGACAATGCTGTAGACAGTATTCAGCATCTCGGACAACTTCTCACAGAGTCGGCTACAACTGCAATATCATCTGCAATTCGAATGTATTGGATATGGTGCTCATTTATTTTAACTCCTTTTGTATTTACCTTAAACTTCTTCAATGAATACATAAAAGAGGTACGGTGTTCTTTTTTTTTTTTTTTTTTTTTTTTTTTTTTTACAGGCTGCTTTACGTTGTACCAACACAGATAGGTCTTATGGCAATGATGGGATAGGAAAGGGCTAGGAGTGGGAAGGAAGTGGCCTTGGCCTTAATTAAAATACAGTCCATGGAAAACCATCTCGGGGCTGCCAAGAGTATGGTTCGAACTCACTATCTCCCAGATTTAAGCTTCCAGCTGCACACCCCTAACCACACGCCCGACTTGCCTGGTGAGGTACAGTGAGAGAGAGCAGCCCTGCCTTACACACTTTTATTTTTGCCGTCTGAATACTGCCTCTGATATCTATCATCATGGTCTGTCATTCATAGAGTCGCAGTATCAGCCTCCTGTCTTTCCAGGCTAAACCTGTAGCTTGGGTGTTTCTACTCAACTCCAACCTCCTTTCTAAAATTGTTCAGAGGGCCAAGATTACTTCTCTCGTACCCATCCCTGTCCTAAATCCAAATTGGTTATGATCAGTTTGTAAGTTTATTTTGTTATTTATCTGGTTTCTTATTATTGATAGTAGTATTTTGAAAGTATGAGAGAGCAGAGCTATGATTCTGTGATCAGAGCATTCTACACTACTTCCTTTCTTTGGTATCATGACTGTTTTGCTTTTTGTGAAGACTTCTGGAACTTCACCATCATCGTAGCATTTTCTCTCATTCGTTAGCAGTTCTCCTGGTATGTTATCTGAAGCAGTAGCTTTAATTTCATGTAATTGCTGAAGTGCTGATTCAAACTCCCTCCTTGTGACTGCAGGACCTTTATCATCTTCCTCTACTTCATGTTCCGGTTCAATACACCTTATTTATATAATTGACAATGCAATAACACATGAATGATAACAGACTGTAATATCATTATCGAGCAAGCAGAATGACAGTGCAGTTCAGACCGTGTACCTATTAGCTTGCATTTGGGAGATCGTGGGTTCGAACCCCACTGTCAGCAGCCCTGAAGATGGTTTTCCCATTGTTTCACATATTTACATCTGGCAAATGCTTGGGCTGTACCCTAATTAAAGCCTTCCCAGTTCTAGCCCTATGCTATCCGTTGAATTAGGGATATTTACCTCCTCTTTAAATAATAATCACCACCACAATCTGTCTGTAGGAAATCTGTCAGGAATACAGGCATATTCAGATAATTATTTTGATGCTACAGAAATCAAGGATGGTCTGCAAACAAATAAGGGTGGAAAAGCTTCAGGACAAGAAAACTAGACAGAGGTGTGAGAAAAAGACAGGCTAGATTTTTTTAAAAGTTAGATGGTATGGAGATTAGACACTTGAAACTGAAATGAATAAGATAAGAGTTACCAGGAGTAACAAGGTCATACTTTGAAGTAATAATACCTAAAGTTGGAGAAAAAAGCATACAATCTAGTCAAATTTTCATGTAAAAATAAAACAGGGATAGAGAGGACACAGAAGAAAGGAACAGAGGAAAACAGATCAAAGTAATGAAGTAAATTATGATAGGAATTTGGAAATAGATTTGAAACAATAATTTAGGTTGCAAGAAACATCCTAGATACAGAGAAAAAAAAAAATGAGCAGTGAATTAAGGAACTAAGATGAGTACATTATATATCCTAAGGAAACACTGAACAGATGAAAAGAATCTGTTTAAAACCAGTTCATTACAACAATGTAAAGGATTATGAAAAAAAGGACTTGTTTTCTAAATTATGCTCGAATGAGAGTTAGTTGTAAACAGAGTTCCTGTTTCCATTATAAGGAAAGATCATAATCCCTCAGCAATGTTTTTCTTTTTTTTGGCTTTATATATGGGCCATTTATTGGAATGCATTAACTGACACTGTTTGACCTGAATAGACATAAGTTATGTGAGCATGTTGATATATGGTGATAACCTAATTATTACTACAAACTTGGTTGAAAATACTATATGTAGCATCAGGATTGAGGAGGCATATAGGCCATAGCTTGTAGACTGAAAGCTGAAAGGTGTAACAAGAGAGTTATTTTCTATTGTCTTACTTCAAGAGTAACATGATTCTTCTGTTGTAATACCCACTGACTTACAGTCCCAAAGTACCACCTTGGTGAGTGTTGTTGAGATTATCAACCCCTGAAGAATCACCTCAGATGTCTTTAGTGCTGCTTCTCAAATCAGTGGTATATTAGATAGGACTTTGGTGCAAGGAACAAAAGTGTTGCAGGGAATGATCAAGGCAATAAGGGAGGGTACACAGCAAATTTAGCCAAATATTTCACAACTGGCATTCTTATGAAGAGTTCTGCTTATTTTTTTGCTATGTATGTTGAGTACTCAGCCCAAAGGCTGGTTTGATCCTCAACGGTTCCACCATCAGCTGTCACATAGATGGCCTGTACATCACTGAAGAAGCATACTAAGGAAATGAGGAGTGATGTAGTTTCCCATTGCTTTCCTCACTGAGCCAGAATTTCTATTACATACCAGTCTACAAAACCCACTGAATTACAAGCACCAACTGACGCTATGAGTAACATTTTTATACCACTCATAACAGACTGGCTGCATAAGGAATGGCACTACTAGCATTGCTCATACCTCAAGTCACTTTCATATCATCAAAGACAAGGATGAGAATGAGACAGGTCAATGAAAGAAACAAATCTGATCTAGCTCATACCAGAACTACGGTATATAACTTCTTTAAACTATATAACTTCTTTAAAATTTTAGTCTGACTTGTAGTATTCTCCTGAACCAGTACCTGTAGTGTGCAGGGTAGCTACATCATTATCTTACAGTAAAATGAGGTTTCCACCATCAACTTCCCTGAAAATTGGATAACTTACACATATTTGATGTACTTGAGCCTGGTGATTTATTAGTGTCAGCTGGTCACTGGTGATAACTGTTTCCAGGAAAGCATCTCCTCTATCAGCTAAGAGCAGGACCTTGAAATATATCTCCATTCGAACATCCTTTTGTAAAGGATTCAACAATAATGGCCCCATTAGGACTGAACAGCCATCATTTGAAGTCGATTAAATATAATTGTAAAGGCACTGATATATTAAAACCCTATGCTGTACTGACTTGACAATATTTTCTGCCTATTTTCACAGTCAATCATAGTGTTATGCTGATGATGCCTTTAGTGACAAGATAAGCTGAAAAGCCAGGTGTTAATTGTATAGAATATTAAACGTCTACAAACTCCTTAAATCATCTGTTATTCTGTTGATCTTCTGTACTTGTAGTGTGTAGAATAGCTATACCACTACCTTACAGTAAAATGAAATTATCACCATCAATTTCTATGAAAACTGGTTAGCATTAAGTGATTAAAGTGAAGTAGTACATATTCATCATAAGCTCCCTGCAAGCTTTGCAAGATCCTGAAGCTGTATGCTTTACAGAAGAAAAGGCTTTATCGTTAAATACTGTTCCTCTAGTAACATTACCATTTCACTGAATACCAAAAGCTAATTTGATGCCATCATCTCGAGCAATCATGTAGAAAACCTATTCTTTAAAGAGGTCTCCTATGAAAAACAATGTCTCAGACTTTGTTGATCAGAGAGAGAGAGAGAGAGAGAGAGAGAGAGAGAGAGAGAGAGAGAGAGAGAGTGCGTGCGTGCGTGCGTGCGTGCGTGCGTGCGTGCGTGCGTTCTCCGGATTAAGGGTGGCATCACTGAAATCTGGCAGTAAGGTATAAAATGCCGTTGGGTATGCCAACCCCTCTATAACAATAGCCTATATGAAGCATCATAGTTGATCAAGGCAAGGAGAGAGTGAAATGGAGGTCAATGATCCACTGCCCAACCCACAAGCTCCCTGGACAAGGGTGACAGAAGAAGAAGAAAAAGAAAAAGAAGAAGAAGAAGGTAGTCTGTATGTAAAGCTCAAACATAGGGCCCCAATCAGCCCACAGCACTACATGTTGCAGAAACTGAGGCACGCCATAAAGTCAAAATGCCTGGGCATGCTATTGAACAGCATTATCCTTCTTTATGACTTCAGCCCCTACATGCCAACTCTGTGAGGAATATGCTTCTGAGATTCAGGTGGGAAACTCTTCAAACAACCTTCCTACAGCTCAGATCTCACCCCATGATGACTAATACTAATGAAGTATTGAAATTTACCTACAATAACAAAGACATTTACAATAAGATACGAAAGTTAAAAACTAGAAAATCAGCTGGAATTGATAAGATTTCTGAGGATATATTAAGGACAATGGCTTGGGATATAGTAACATATCTGAAGTACTTATATGATTACTGTTTGCATGAAAGAGCTATACCAAATGAATGGAGAGTTGTTATAGTAGCCTCTGTGTATAAAGAAAAGGGTGATAAACATGAAGCCAGAAATTACAGGCCAGTCAATGTGACATGCATTGCATTGCATATAAGCTTTGGGAAAGCATTATTTCTGATTATATTAAACATGTTTGCAAAATTAATAACGGGTTTAATAGAAGGCAGTTCGAGTTTAGGAAATGTTACTCCACTGAAGCTCAACTTGTAGGATTCCAGGAAGATATAGCTGATATCTTAGATTCAGGGGGTCAAATAGACTGTATTGTGATTGACCTGTCTAAAGCATTTGATAGGGTGGATCATGGGAGACTACTGGCAAAAATGAGTGCAAAAGAGTGACTGAATGTGTGGCTATATTTTGAGAAAACAGAACTCATACAATTAGAGTAGGCAAAGCATTATCTGGTCCAGTAATCATGAAGAGGGGAATTCCTCAAAGCAATATTATTATTGAACCTTCGTGTTTACTTAGATATATATATATATATATATAAACAATATGAGTAAAGAACTGGAATCAGGGATAATACTTTTTGCAGATGAAGTTATACTATATAGAGTAACAAGTAAGTTACAAGATTGTGAGCTAATGCAAAGTGTCATATCCTGATCCTGATGATGAGGTGCGCTGCTAGTGGTATTTAGAAAATTTAGGTTTTAAATCATTTTACTATAATTTGATTATTTATTAAGTACCTTAATAATTTCATATAAGAGTAGTCAGTATAACAAGAATGGTGTCATACATTACATCAGTTATTTATATTTACATACTACATTTATGGGACTTAAAATATATTTACAACTTCCTTTGTAAATTAGTTCAAGGTATAAACTTTCCGGAAAAAAAAAAAGGAATCAACATTCTTGTGCTAAGAAGATTAATTGATGCTGTTTGCATCTTGGTATAGAATGAATCTTTGACTTTTAATTCTTGTAGCATGTCTTTTTCAATTGCTATGATACTTAAAAGTCTATCCTTCATGTGTGTGTATTCATTTCATAGCTGAAAACAAGTGCTCAGCAGAACTAGTTATGTTCAGTATGGTCATAATCAGTTCAGCCAACTTATACACTAATTCTTTAAATCCCGAAATGAAGTCATTGTTCTTAGTGAACTTCAGCAACTTTGGAATTCTTTACTTGAATATTATATTACTGTTAGTTCACATTTTAGTATTGTCAAGTAAAGAACTATACACAGCTTTTAAGGAGTCTTAGAAGTTCACCTGGAAATGTCACTTTGTATTTATCAAACTTTTGGTAGAGAAAAAGCTGAAGAAAACAAAATTTTGAAACAAGAACGTCGATTCCCTTTTTTTTTTTTTTCCAAAACGTTTGTACATGCGGGCTATTATAGACGTCCTATATGAAAAGATGTGTCAACTACCAGATAAACGGTGTTGGTATGGTTATACATTTATGATACTCCAAATTGTCACCAACATGTATAATATAAACACACCGACGGAACATTTAAATCACCACAGTTCGTTTGATACTGCTCCTGACTTGTTAAACAAAGCAGGGAAAGATTGTGCATTATTGCTACAGAGAGCTGTGCAGGACGGAAGCCGCACGCAAGGCAGCAGTACTTCTCGGTATCACCACTACTTGCTCACTGGCTTTCTCCCCACCACTCCCATTACAACCAACATTGAAGTTCCAGTCAGCACACTTGAACTCAATGTGGTATGCAACTCCCAAGCTGGTTGTGGAACAAAGTTAGTTTGTTCTCAACTCATTTTGTAGTTTGTTAGAACGATCTGTTATTTATAATATTAACTGTGTAAAATAAATAACAGTGTACAATCCACTGTGTTAAGTAACAAACAATTTAACATTAAATGATGCATCTTCTACTTTATTTGGAAGTGTGCACCACACGCAACGCTCAATGAGGTCTTACGCGCCTGACCTCAACAATGTTGTGAGAAGGACAGCAGGCTATGGTATGATGACAAACACAGTTAAAAGTCAGGTTGTGAGTTTCACTAACAGGAAAAGTCCTCTCACTTTTAATTACTACACTGACGGGTTGAAAGTTCCTTATGGGGATCACTGTAAGTACATAGGTATTAATATAAGGAATGATTTTCATTGGGGTAATCACATAAACAGGATTGTAAATAAAGGGTACAGATCTCTGCCACTTGGTTACGAGGAAATTTAGGGATTGTAGTAAGCATGTAAAGGAGAGGGAATAAAAGTTTCTGGTAATATCCCAACTAGAGTATGGTTCCAGTGTATGGGACCCTCACCAGGATTACTTAATTCAAGAACTGGAAAAAAATCCAAAGAAAAGCAGCTCGATTTGTTCTGGGTGATTTCTGACAAAAGAGTAGCATTATGAAAATGTTGTAAACTTTGGGCTGGGAAGACTTGAGAGAAAGGAGATGAGCTGCTCCACTAAGTGGTATGTTCAAAGCTGTTAGAGGAGAGATGGCATGGAATGAAATTAGTAGATGAATAAGTTTGAGTGGTGTTTTTAAAAGTAGGAAAGATCACAATATGAAGATAAAGCTGGAATTCAAGAGAACAAATTGTATTTATTTATAGAAAGAGGAGTTAGGGATTGCAATAATTTACCAAGGGAGATGTCCAATAAATTTCCAAATTCTTTGCAATTATTTAAGAAAAGACTAGGTAAACAACAGATAGGGAACCCACCACCTGGGTGACTGCCTTTAATACAGATCAGTGGTGATTGATCGATTCACATCTTTGGGGAGCTGAAAAAAGATATTGGTTGATAACATTGGTTTGCAACACATGACAAAGTGCATGACTGGGTACAGATGTGATTCTCTCAACAACTCGCCAGCTTTTTCAAGAATGGGATTGACTGTCTCATCACCCAGTAAGATAAATATCTTTAGTTTTATCTGGCTAGCATTGCTCATACTTTAATCACTTTCATTTTGTCAAAGCCAAGGATGAGACCGAAATAGGAAAAGGAAAGTAATAACCCCATACCAAAAGATGGGGCTCTACCTATGATGTATTCTAATGTTGAAAACAGCACAAATACCCAGCCCTCGATCCAGAGGAATTAACCAATTAAGGTTGAAATCCCTGACCTGGCCAGGAATCGAACAGGACCTCTTGGACCAAGAGCCATTATGTTAAACCTTTAGCCATGGAGTTGGACTGTCTTAGAATTTTGCAATTATTATTTCTTTTCAAAATAAAGGTGTTCTATTTTGTTATAACCAACCATATCAGGGGACAAGAAGAGAATATTGCACCAAAAATGTGGAATTATATGATATTTCCTCTTCTACTTCTGTGGTCACTTTCTTAAGACACTGCTTTCTGTATGTTGACTGATATCTTGCCTCTGGAGATGATACTCTGATCATTCTCTCTCTGAAGAGTTACCTCACATTGGAATCTTCTATTCTGTGACTAATGATAACACAATGTGGAAACATTTTGTTTTATCTGTTGTGTATCCTGTAATGCAAATGATGCACATCTTTGCCAAAAATATTTGCTCTTTTTTTAAATTTTTTTTTTACCTAATTTCCCCTGCCTATCCAAAGAAATAATAATTTATTCTGTTGTTGATGATGATATTTAAGGGGCATAACATCTAGGTCATCATTCCCTTCTATTAATTAAGACAAATAAGTATGTAAAATTACCATTTCTAAATGCTCATCTAAAGAACCAATACTTTGAATAGTAAGTAGTTGTGAAGAGAGAGAACCATGAAGCTTCATAGAAAACATTCCTGACCCATCAATACTCAGGTGGGGTGTCACACAATCCAGTGATCTTATTTTTAGTAGCTGTCAATCAAATGTAGATGCAATTTCTTTGTTTATCCTGGTACCTTCAAGTTGAATCAAGAGGAAAAGATCCCTGACCATTACCGCCAGCCAGGCAATTAATAGCCTTCCTTTGTGTTACATCGAAGTGTGTACAGGGTGCATCATGCATCACATGGGTTGTCTTAAAACAACAGAAATATTTCACAGGTAAGTCTTATCACAAAATTATGTTGTTGTCCTTTTTTTTTTTATTAGCATCGTCCTTTGCACCAGCCTTGCATTTCCCATCCCTTCTGTTAAAGATGTGTAATTGTTACACTGAATAATAGTACATTATGCAACAAGCATATATGGCAATAATTAAGGCACGAGTATGTTTATAAAATGAGCAAAGTGATTTTTATAATTTCCATACTAGTGTCCTTTTTTTTTTGCTTTACGTAGCACCGACACAGATAGGTCTTATGGCGACGATGGGACAGGAAAGGCCTAGGAGTAGGAAGGAAGCGGCCGTGGCCTTAATTAAGGTACAGCCCCAGCATTTGCCTGGTGTGAAAATGGGAAACCACGGAAAACCATTTTCAGGACTGCCGACAGTGGGGTTCGAACCTACTATCTCCCGAATACTGGATACTGGCCGCACTTAAGCGACTGCAGCTATCGAGCTCGGTACTAGTGTCTTTATTACCATTATAGGCGAGTTGCATACGACTATTTATGCTCGACGATAATTATAACTCTATGTTTTATATATTTCTGTCGAGATGTCGCTTGACAGTTGAGTTTACTGAACAGAGCGCAGAGCACATGCGCTGGGTTATTGATTTTCTGCGAGTGGAACAGAGACCTTGACAATGTCATATGTTTTCAAAGCTTTGATAGAAGGTTATCATAACCTAGATTTATTTCAAATACATATTGTTTATTGTAAAGTTGGTGAAGTGAATTTGGAGGAATGTGCTGTGTGATTGTGGAATATTGAAAGCAGAAGGTGCATTGATGTTAATATATGTGTTCGACATGTTTGATTTTGGAAACAAGTGCGAAGCTAGTGCGTTGAGCGCAGGTGTGATGCTATTCTTATCTAATTGGTCAAACAGGTGTATCATAATGAAAATCTGGATTCTGATTGGTGGAAAACCTGTATTATAATGAAACTTGAACTATAACAAACCTCAAGATTCTGTTTTCTGGCATATAATATTTATATTTTGGCATCATTGGGCATAAAGACTGTTCCACACTTTAGTTGTCATACAACACTAGAGAATCGTTGAACAGGACTCAACCTCCACAAGCTGAATGAGTTGGATGGTGTTGGTGTCCATGCTCTAGGAACAGAAGGTCTAAGGCTAGATGAAAAAAAATGCAAGAAAATAACATGCACGGAGCAACCCATTCTGTTTTTTGGAGACTGTGCTAGTGAAAGTGAGTCAGATTAAAGATGATGCTGTTTGATCAAAGTGGTTATGTATATTTACAAAATTGGTGTTACTTGTAACAGTCATTTGCTTCAAAATATGTTGTAACTGATTTGTTATTTACTGTAATTTTTTACTGAACGACAAAATACAAATTCACTATGTTTATTTGGAATTATTGAGCATGCTACACATTATTGTTTGTTTCTAGACTGTAGCATACAAAAACAAGACTGTTATTCTTATGAAATGTGTGTAATGTATTATATGCCTTAATAAATGCTGTATGTAAACAAATAACTGCACAGTGACAATATTCATATACATGATGAGGTTTATTACACCCCACCCAAGTACTGAAGGGCTAATATCTTACTTTCCAGAGAGCATGTTTGTTTACAGAAGGTTTAAGTAGGACTTACCTTTGACTTTATACACTAATCTTGAACCAAAAGTTCACTCCAATCTTCATGTCAAGTTTTCTGTTATGCTTAATACAGTTGAGGGTTTTTCTGTCAGAATGAAATACTTAGCCTTTAGTAGTCTCCTACTAAATCTACAAGGCAAGAGTTACCATAATTAAACTTAAGTAGGTAATAAATCTAAAGACAGAAAACCTCTTGGGAAGTATCCTGACATGGTATCAGTCTTCATATATTCAGTTACATATTGATTTTTTAAATGACTAATATGTGTACAATATTACAGTTTGCACAGTATACCTTACATTTCATGGGGTATTTTAAATGTCAAGTTTTCTATAGAATTCTCTCAAGAAAACATATTTTTTGTAACTACTTTGAAAATGAATGTTTAAATGTCACCTTCAATTTCACATTTTTCCTTGGGGTTTCCACTTTCAACAGTTTTTACGTGCCAGTGGCGTTTCCTGGACCAGAAGTTCAGGCCTTGTTATCGATGAAATTAATGGATTAAACATAAGCCTGCACATTCCCCCCCCACCCCCCACCCCAGTATTTCTTTTACCAGATTATTCAAGTCATAAAATGAATTAATGTAATAAAAAGACACGGAGAGAATAAAAAGGAGAAAATTTGTAGAGAATTAAGATTCTCTTTCAAAGGTGAAATACGTACTTTGGCCATTTCAGTTACTTCACCATTGTAAAATTTTATGCACTGTAATAATATTGCAAAACTAAAGTACAGAAAATTAACAAACCACCATCAGTAGCCCTGAAAATGGCTAGGCATGGTCGGCCACTGTCAATCTCTTGTTTCTTTTCACTGTAAGAACGTGATGAAGAACTAGTGTTTAATCATTGTTATACTATGTTTTCACCACCCATATTAAAATGTTCAAATCTCCTACTTGATTGTTTAAGCAATAATACACTCATGCTGAACTCGAAAACAAAAATCAACACACAACTTTGGAAAATGAAACAACGTCTTGGTCAGGTTTAGCGAGCACAACGTAAGGGTAGTGAGAGCGTATGTGCGATTCCAGGGAGTGAAACTGCTGAGTTGTTCAAAACAGAACCTACTCCTTGGCAGCGTGGCAGACAGTTCCAGATGGTGTTGAGAGTAACTACAGCATATGGAGCAGAACAACGAACGATAATGACAGAAAAACACACTATAATACAACATTACATTTAAACAAATTAAATAAAATAATTTATTATTTTTCTTTTGATTTTACTTGGGCGTTGACACACAACTTATACACGCTGAGTAAACACCACTGCCACATACATAATTTACACATCTTATGTTCAATGAAGTACCTTGAATAATAATAATAATAATTTAGTGTGTCTATTTCTAGCCGGGTGCAGCCCTTGTAAGGCAGACCATCCAATGAGGGTGGGCGGCATCTGCCATGTGTAGGTAACTGCGTGTTATTGTGGTGGAGGATAGTGTTATGTGTGGTGGAGGATATTGTTACGTGTGGTGTGTGAGTTGCAGGGATGTTGGGGACAGCACAAACACCCAGGCCCCGAGCCAATGGCATTAACCAATGAAGGTTAAAATCTCCGACTCGGCCGGGAATCAAACCCGGGACCCTCTGAACCGAAGGCCAGTATGCTGCCCATTCAGCCAACAAGTTGGACAGTACATTGAATGAGACAACAGCTTCAATGATGAATGTTAAACAACACAGAGAATATCTAGTTCGTTCATAAAACCTTTTCTGTCTCTCTCTCTAGCAGCTGACTGAAACCTGTAACTCTTTACTCAACAGATCTGATCTGACAAAATCTGGTTGTTCAAAAATGGAACCTTTCTAAGTCAACTGTTGTCTGACAGTAGAAATAATGATTTTATAATCAAATTAAATCAT
Source organism: Anabrus simplex (assembly GCF_040414725.1). NCBI lineage: Eukaryota > Metazoa > Arthropoda > Insecta > Orthoptera > Tettigoniidae > Anabrus > Anabrus simplex. The sequence goes on from NC_090265.1 coordinate 491,645,228, forward strand.
TATAGATCTTCACTGTTTCTAGAATTATGCAGTATGGTTAATTTAATGTTTGAAAAAATCTATACATACATGAAATATATTGAATGCTAAAGAATGTGTCACAAACAATATTTAATACTGGTAATAATGAAATGAAGGTTTAGTCGGCTTTAAGTTTACCCACATTTGGTGAAGTATGCCTAACCACTATGTGATTAAAAATATATTTTTATAACAATAATCAGACAATTGTCAACATGATCTCCAGAATCCTACTGTAAGCCCAAATTTCTACAAAAACTGATATTCTGCTGTAAGCAACACAATCTCATCCAGACCTAAGTCTTACCTATAGTCAATAAAGTAGAGATGAAAGCATGGCATACTTCTGGATCATGTGCATATTTATTAAGAGATTTCTGTGATTTCCTGCACTTATGATGTATCATTATTCCATTCTTGGCCACCCTACTTTGCTCACTACTTACTGGCAATGACCTGTTTACATATAAGCACACGGTGTGGGTGTTATGATACGCACAAATATTGATTCTCAGTATTTACCAGCATGATGGAATACCGTACAAAAGGAGAGGAAAACAAATTGTCATTCACAGAGTAGTCTTGCTAAAACAAACCATACACAAGGAAGAATACTGGTGATGAATAATAGCTACTAAATTAACAGGGACCAAGCAAGGATTTTCAATTGACCGACTGTGATGGCCATCCCAGAGGCGAAATATGACAACTTTCAATAATGGACAGAAATGTGTAAGTGATCAGAACTAGTATCCAAGTTCAGTAATACTACAAATTAATTCTACATTATGAATTTTGTTCACTACAGTCTGGCTCCTTGACTGAATGGTAGGTCTAATGACCTTCATTTCAGAGGGCCCTGGGTTCGATTCCCAGTTGAACTGGGGGCTTTAACTTTGTCTGATTAATTCCTCTAGCTTGAAGGCTGGGTGTTTGTGTTTGTCTGAATACACATATTCATTTACCTACAACATATTACACTACAAACCACTGCAGAAATATTGAATACATCACTCCACATACGGTTGGTGTCAGGAAAGACATCCAACCATAAAAACAGGCTAAATTCATGCAAAGTGCTGGCCACAGGAAATTAGGAAAAGAATAAGAATTGTGTTCTCTGCAATAGTTAGTGGTTTTTAATCAAATTCAGAAGGAAAGTTGTCTAATTTTGATAAGACTCCTGAATTCAGATGTTAAAAAATAAAAATTATGATGAATGGTGTCAGAGATACTCAATGGAATATGAAGTTTCTGAAAGACAATAGCTATGATATAATGAGTACTTGGTCCCCTTTCAAACTGCATAACTTTTAATCGATATATAAGTGTCACAATTAAGTATTTATTATTTTCCACCTAGTCGATACAATGATTGCTTAAGGCAATTTAATTGTTAAAAGTGGTACATGTTTCGTATTTTATCAACATCTTCAGCCACATAACACTGTTTAGATGAAAAATATATAAAATTGACAAAGCAATGCTTAAGAGGAAGTGTCCTTAAAATTAACATAAGATTGACACTTCCTCTTAAGCATTGCTTTGTCAATTTTATATATTTTTCATCTAAACAGTGTTATGTGGCTGAAGATGTTGATAAAATACGAAACATGTACCACTTTTAACAATTAAATTGCCTTAAGCAATCATTGTATCGACTAGGTGGAAAATAATAAATACTTAATTGTGAATCTATTGAAGTGCGATATGGACCATGAAACTGATTTTATGTAATATAAGTGTCAGTCATCTTGAGTTCTGACAAAGAATATTAAATGATTCATTTTAAGACAAATCATGTCCAGCTCCTTGGCTGAATGATCAGCATGTGGACTTTGGTACACATAGCCCCAGATTCAATTCCCAATTTTAATACATTAGGTTAATCCTCTAACTTGCGGTCTGGGTGTTCAGGGTCATTTTAATACACATCTGCATTTACATACATAAAATACACTACCACCCACCACAGAAACATGCAAATAGTGAATAAATCCTTCCAAAGAGGCTTGGCATCAGATAGGGCATCTGACCATAAAACTAGATTAGTTCACATCAGTACCAACCCTAGGTAACTGGTAAAAGGGCCAGAAAAAATTAATAATTATAAAACATAAATGTATTCAATAGTTTATATTAATTGCCTACAATAAAGTAAAAATCTATCCCTCAATTGAAAACAAATATGCACCTTGACTGTATACCAGTACTGTTTCTTTTCCATATTATTTTATTAACAGGCTGTTAGTAGTATTCTTAGTCCATGTCTGCATGATCCTGGTCTTCATACCGTAGGGTTACAAGTTTGATTACTGACTAAGTAACCATGTATGGTCAGTTTCTGCAGCTCAAAGGCAGCGTGTTTTTTTTTCTGTACTTAACATTCTTCCAACTCATACATCATGCACAGTTATAATTATTATTAGTATTATTACTACACAAGCCCCGAGGTATAGAGGTAGCATGCCTGCCTCTTACCCAGAGGCCCTCAGTTTAATAGCATGCCTGCCTCTTACCCAGAGGCCCTCAGTTTAAGTTCCTGTCAGTCAAGGAATTTTTATTCTTGACTGAGCGCTGGAACGGGGTTCACTCAGGCTCATGACACCAAATGAGGAACTGTCTGATATGTGAGACAGAAGCCAGGTCACAAAAACCAAGCAATATGACTGAGGATGTTACCATGCTGACCACTTGACATTCCAAAATCTGCAGGCCATCTGGCTGGGCAGCAGCTATCTTGACAGGTGAATGCCCTTATTGGGCTGTTGTGCCATAAGTTTGTTTGAAATACAGTATTACTAATTTTGTACACTGTTCAAATATTAATGTTGTTCACTCCATAAGCTGAGTCTCTTGTTAATGGCAGTAACCATTTAATGCCTCCTTTTCTTTAACCTATTCTTTCTATGAAGAAACCATTCAGATTTTATGGTCAGTTCTGTCTCTTGTGCATTCTATGCCAAAGTTTGTGTAGCCTATCAGTTTGCAAAACATTCAGACCAATAAACCAACTCTACCTTAGCTGGAATACTGCTGGAGAGGGCAAGTCAGCATGGTAACAATGGATAACTGAGCCTCTGCTGAAATCACAAATAAGAGCACATTGTAATTACCTAGTCAGGAAACCCCTCTGAGACAAGTTTCATTAATATCAAAATTAGTACTCTGCAAATGTTTGTTTGTGCCAGTTACCACGAAAAGCCCTGAAAAGTCTCTAACTAGTAGAGGTGCCAGCAAGCTGCAGAGATGAACTTCTTGAGAACAATGGTCCAGAAAACGAGAATTTTAAGTCACACAAAGTACACAAGGACATCTCTGAAACTATAACCAATACTAGATTAAAGTTTGGCCTGGAGAAAAGGATGGAGTCCCAGAGAAAAGCTAAGGAGTGTTTGGAAAAGTAAGTTTGAGGGCAAGAGATCAAGGAATAAATGGATTGACCAAATAAAACAGGACCTTGAATCATGAAAGCTTAAGTGGTAACAGATCTGAGATGAACAAGTCTACCTGGAGAATTTAATTTACTGCAACCACTGGTTTATGATGATGAATTATAATCATGATGATGAATTATTATGCACAAGTGGCATACGTGTATGGCCTCAAGAGAGGCCTGATGGAGGTCTTTCAAATTGATGCTCATAGGCAACCATGATGATGATGACCCTGACTTCTTAAAATCTGTTATGTACAATTTAATTTTGGAGGACGTGGACATGAATATGCTGACATATAACAAATCTTGATGAAAATTGTTACTGTACTATTTTCTCCCTTTACTGCAATTACTGAATTGTACCAGCTGTTGGCCAGGTCTGCTTACGGTTTGATATGAAGTATATATGTCAAAATTCATTAAAATTTGAGAAGGGAAAAAGTGGTAGAAGTCCTCTTTATGCATTATCATTGATCTTCATGTAAGAATATTCTCTATTAGAATCCACAGTTGTAAACAAACCTTTAACAATTTAACCCTTAGAGACCGGAATTTAATATAAAAAACAGTCAAAGATGCAGTATTACCGTCATAAGTGATACTAAAAAACCTCAACAGATGGCAGTAAATGACAGTGGTGGTGGCAGTGGTGGTGGTGATTATTGTTTTAAGAGGAAGTACAACTAGGCACCATCCTCTATAAATGGAAGAGATCCGTCACTTCGAAAAGTGAAGGTGTTGGCCAAAGAAAGACAACGGCCATGAAGGGCATGAAAATGAGAGACTCCGTAACCCTCGTAACCTAATAACGGCAAGGCCAGATAGAAAAGATGAAAGTGAGGAGCCTGGTACAAGTAAGTAGAATTAATGCCAGGACTTAGATAAGGGGCCCGTGGTTGCCAACCCACGCTTCCAACGTAAGAGCTCCTGGGGCCCTTTTAGTAACCTCTTACGACAGGCAGAGGATTCCGTGGGTGTTATTCTACTGCCTCTATCCATAGGGGGAGCAGTAAATGACACTTTTAGCTTCATGTGTAGTAGCACGTGTGTCGTGAATTCTGAGACTGACTCTTTGCGATTTATAGCATTATTTTGTGAAGTGGCGAGTAAAATGAGAGTTAGTAAGCAAAAGTTCTTCTGATTTTGGACTCCATGGATGTAGATGAAAGTGATTTTTTTGTTTGAAGAGTTGAAAGATGGAAATTTGTGGAAATTTGATTGGTGAATCTTCTTACAAGTAATGAACTTCATTCTTGTTAGAATTTTATCTTAAATATCTTAGATATGGTGAGTCTTTTGAGTCAAGAGCGACTCAAGTACTTCAGAATTGAATTGACTGATGTGAGTAATTTAGATCCAGGACCTTCAATTACCATTCTGATATATAATATAAATCAAGGACCAGTTTTACTCTCATATTTCAACATGACAACTGAAATTACAGAATATTTATCACTACTTTCTGATATGAAAATTTTTGACATACTTCACCAGGAACAGTAATTCAGGGAGACAAATGGAAAGAATAGGCAACACCTCCACCTAGAAGATGCAGAATCAAAGAATGATCACCTCCACCTCTTTGACACAAGGGCTTATGTTTATGGAATAACTCTTATGAGTTTACATGCTAACATGCTGTCACAGAAAAGTTTGATCATTTCCTATGCACCTCTGCAATGGAATACATCCAGTATTCAAGGTAAATCCCTTATATCACATACATATGCATGTTTTCAACTGGTTTTACATATGTTCTAACTTGCCATATTTTTGGTCTGCATAAGGACATCAAATGCCTCTGCCCATGAAGGGTTAAGGATTGGCCTGATTTTTTCAGGCAGTGGACTGTTAATATTTCTGATAGCGATTGGTTCCTCTGAAGTGAGTTAAGGAATACTCCTCACTGCAGCAGGCTCTATTGTCAAAATCACAGACCTTACTTATTTTATTTTGACATGATTAAAACTTACTGTCTTCAACTACTATAAGCTTTATGAAATGAACTAATAATGTTGTTTGGATCAAACTTTTTGAGATTCTGAAGATGACTGGTATGCAATACCTACCAAGAAAGAAGGGTAACCTAGAGTCTGTAACAAAATGCAGACTGCAGTGAAAAGCGTGAAGAATATGGAAATGAACCAACTATCTAGAAATAAGTGATACAAGGCAACAGTTTGTCTCCCCTCCCCTCTGCCCCTAAATGCTCCTTTTCAAGGTTTAGAGAGAACAGCAAAGAGAAATATGAAAAATTAATTACAGATCAAGGAAGGGGGGAGGAAACCTCTGAGATTTGCCAATGATATTGTTATTTTATCCAAATCTGAAGTACATCTGAAGAAACTGAATGGTATGGACATAGCCTTGGAGAAGAAGTACAATAAATCTAAAATAAAAATAATGGAATGCAGTCAAAAAAAAGTCAGTTGATGCTGTAAAAATCAGATTAGGACACAAAGTCATAATGGATGAATATTGTTACTTGAGTAGCACAACAACCAATGATGCCAGAAGTGAGGAGGACATAAAATGCACACCAGCCCAAGCAAGGAAGGTCTCTCCTCAGAAATAAAATTTTCTCCCTTCAACCACAGATATGCACATTAGAACTTTGTTTTTTGAAGACTGCTGTATGGAGCATGACATTATATCGAAGTGAAAAATGTCGATAATAACTGGTGCTGCAGAAATAAAGAGAATAAAACTTTGAAAGGTAATGTTTCAGAAACATTCTGATGGTGAGATGGATATAATGAATCATAAATGAAGAGATATTGAATCAAGGCAGTAAAAGGAAAACAATTTGACCAGAAAAAGATATAGACTGATAGGGCAAATCTTTGGTGAAATTTGGCAAAATTTGATCAGAAGAAGAGATAGATTGACAGGGCATAATTTTTATACATCAAATACTTGTTTGATTGGTTTTGGAAGGAAATGTAGAAGGTACGATTGGTAAGGATAGGCCAAGACATGAGTATGTAGATTATATGTAAGATGTAATAGTTCTGTAGAAATGGAAAAGTTGGCACATGATAGGGTGACAACTGCCATATGTAGATTATATGTAAGATGTAATAGTTGTGTAGAAATGGAAAAGTTGGCACATGATAGGGTGACAACTGCCACAAACCAATGTTTGGATTGATGCCTAAATACAACAACAACAACAACAACAACAACAACAACAACAACAACAACAACAACAACAACAACAACAACAACAACAACAACAACAACATCAACAACAACAACAACAACAACAACAACAACAGCCTAAAGAGAAGTAGAGATTGAAGTTCAACATGAAAGTGACCAAGAAACAATTAAGAGAACAAATAAAGAATAATAGAGGATTGTGATTAGTAAAACCACACTTGGGTGACTGGAGTGGGACATTGGTGTAGTGGTGGTGGTGGTGGTGGTGGTGGCGGCGGCGGCGGCGGCGGCGGCGGTGTTTAGTAAATTCACAGAGTTTTGCAGACTGAATGCTGAAAGCCATAACAGTATTGTATCCCAGATCCTTGTGATTACTCGCAGTTGCAGCTGGATGTATCTTTTGTTGAAGATGTATGTATGTAATAAAGAATAAGAAGATGAGAAAACTTGTGGATGACTAATTCCTACAATCAACAGCTGAGAGCTCTTGGTAAGGTAGTGAATATTGCTTACCAAAATGTAAGGCTATGATGAAGATGATGATTATTGTTCAAAGGGGCCTAACATCTAGGTCATTGGCCACTACATAGGACTCTGAATAAGATTAGTAAGGATAGGTCAAGACATAAGTATGGAGTAGATGTAGGATATAAGAGTTCTGTAGAAATGAAAATGTTAGCACATTATAGGTGGTGGTATTATTGTTTTAAGAGGAAGTACAACTTGACAACCATCTTCCATGTAACACTAATCAGAGGGGAAAAAAATGGAAGGGATCCGATACTTCAAAAAATGAACATATCGGCCAAAGAAAGACAAGGGCCACAAATGGCATGAAAACTAATAGCGTCGGGGTCGGAAAAGAACAAGATTTGACCAAGGGAGGTCAGATAGGATAGATGAAAGTGAGGAGCCGGTCACAAGTAAGTGGAAGCAGTGCAGGACTCAGCTAAGGGACCCATGGTCGCCAGCCCCTGGGGCCCCTTTTAGTTGCCTCTTACGACAGGCAGGGGATACTGTGGGTGTTATTCTACCGCCCTACCCACACGATAGTATGACATGAAATGTTGCAATAAACTAATGTTGGACTGATGAGTAAAACGAAAACAACAACAACAAACAATTAAGAGAACAAATAAAGAATAAGAACTAACAAATCAATTGAGAAAACTTGTGGATGACTAATTCCAATATTAACAACTGAGAGCCCTTAGTAGTGTAGTGAATGTGGGTTAACAAAATATAGTCCTATAGTTTTGGTATAAAGAGTGCAAATAATATTCATCAACCTCGAAGGATCTAAAAAAATGAAAGTTGAAAAAATGCATAGTCACCATCCACACTAAGCAAGGAGTCAAGAGAAAAAGAAAGATCAAAGACCCACAGTATGACATTCAGGAGGAATGAAACATGCGAGCTGAAGAAACAGAGTCAACAATGGCAGAGAATGTAGCACAGTCAATACTATATTTGTGTGTGACTGATGACTGGTGATGATAGCTCTGTTATCAACATTAATGCCTGGAATGTACTTGGCATGTCACTTGTCCTAGGAAATGGTTAAAGAATGATAATAGGTCAACATATCCCTAAGAGAAAGGGAGGGGAGAGAAATCCAATAATATGTGTATGTTGTCCTTTGCCTGTCATGGAAACCATTCCTAATCAATAACTAGCAAGCTCTTTCTGTAGTGTCCTCTTTTCATAATTCCCTTTGAAATGCCACTCATCAACTTAGATGATTACATTTTTAATTCACTTCTGCTTCAGTTTTAGTTGCAAGCAGTCACTATTTCTTAAATTCCCTTTCATTGTATCAGCTATTACAGAAAAGATCTATAGAAGAAGAAGTAATTATGAATAGTAAAGTTTTATATAAATTACCAATTGCTAGAAAATTTGCATTCCCGTATTATTAATGGGATAATTCTCTATTTAGAAAAAGTCCAATTCTGAACATACTTAGTCCTTTTAAAAGAAAGCTATTTAGCTAACAACGTATTATTTCCTGGTAAACCCTTCCACACACATTGCCATTCTCTGCTTATCCTCTGATTAAAAATACCCAAAACAGATCTTCCTCCATAAATATATAATGTTTCCATCCCTCTTTTACATCTCACATCAGAGTGGAGACAACTGCATATTTTCCAATATCACCCCCAGCTGAAGAGATATAAATGAACATACAAGAGTGAGTCAGCTAAACTGTTCACTTCAAATAACTTATAAACTGATAAAGATATCAAAAATCTGTTTTCATTCATAATCGAACTTTCAGTATTTTTTTCAGAGTGTCAGTATCTACAGAAATAATAGTCCTTGACTTTGTATTAATTGAGCTAAGCCTGCCTGGTGGCTATGATCATTAAGGCATCAAGCCGGTATGGTCTGACACCATGGTTAACCAGTTTGAGTCCCATAGGTGGAAATAAAATTCACCATCAGAATGTTAGCTGGCAGGGTAAGAGAGGTGGTGGTATACAATTTCTAATCACTAGATTGTGTGCCAAAAGCCACACTTCTCCACAGTGTTTATATGGAGTGAAGGCATATGACAACGCTGATGGTGATTTGTCTGTCGGCGATGTTAAAACTTTGAACAGACCCCTTGGTTTTATTTGATAGGAGTAGGCTATATTCCCTCCCCCTACCCCAATTTCATCATCATACACAGGTTGCCCAAGGGAATAAAATAGAAAGATCTCCACTAGACAAGCTGAACATGTCCCCGGACACTCCTGGCACTAAAAACCATACACTAAATAAATAAATAAATTTGGTGAGAACTTTTTAGCCGACTCATCCAGCATGTTTATTTATTATAAAATATTTTTCTATACTTGTACTTCAGTCAGAATTTTAATTAATGTTAGTGTGTGGGTCATGTCCATAATAAGAAGGAAATGCAATTTTGAAATTTTTATAATTTTTATCATGTTTACATGAGAAAATGACTGAACAGTATTTAATGAAAATCAGTATTGATGGTTGCAGGAGAAGGTAGTACAATCAAAGCCAGGGGTGCTAATATGGGCCATGAAGGCATTTTATGTGGCCCCTTGGCTGAGTTTTGATAATAGGCTTAAGTTTAAGTGTATGATTTTCATAGTCCAGTCCTACGGTGTAGGGGGCAACACATCCGCCTGTCACCCGGTGGCCTCGGGTTCGATTCCCGGCCGGGTCAAGGTTTTTTAATTGTAATGATTTAATATCCCTGGCCTGGGTACTGGGTGTTTGTGACGTCCTTAATCTTCCTTTCCTCACACACAACAGTCCACACTACCGCCATTCCAATTACATGCAGTTTCATACAATATGGTGCCAGTAGGAGCAAAAGACCACATGGGTCGATGCTCCGAACAAATAGCATTTTTAATTTTTAAAAAAAAATTCGTAGTGACTGAAAACCTAGTGAACAAGAACTTTGTTTTAATTTAGAGAGAAAGGAGATAAATGTTAAAGAATTCTCTGAATTATTTGTAGTTTTCTTCCTGACATGTTTCCATACTTTTACTGGGCTGTAGGAGAGTTCTAAGATGTATATTACCACATTAAAAGCAGGTAAGAATGAACACTTTCCCAACTTATTTCTTGGAATTACAGCTACACTGCTTGCTTGAACAGTGAAAGATTTGTTGTATTCAACTGGGTATTAGATTCAGCTATCTTGGGACGTTCACAGAAAATGGCCAGTTTTCACCCAGAAAGCATTTTGGGAGGTTGATTGTGGTTTACTGTAAATTAATGTTCATTCTAACTGCTGATATTTAAAAGCATTTTAATATTTTGTTTGTGAAAATGCAGAAAAGTGCACAGTGAGTGTGATGTTTTAAAAGAAAAATTGATTGATGATTATTTTGGTATCAAGAACAGTGGAAAAATGATATCTGATATGTAAAGAAAATGATGATGATGTCATCTTCAGTCGGATCTGATCCTCGGCGATTCTATGAATTAGCGCTTTCCAAGTTGTCCTGTTCCACACTGCCTCCTTTAGTTGTTCCAGGGTGAGGGTTGTTTTTAAAAATTACATCATCAGCCATCGTTATGACTCTAAGCACAAATCTGTGTATAATAAATATGATAGAGAATTATGGAAGGAAAAGATTTCAAATTTAATAAAAGTTCTCACTGCTCAAAAGCAAATGTTTATGAAAAAGCGACCAGATTTTTTTTTTGAAAATGCATATTTTGTGGATCTGTTGGACTTATTGCATATTCTAAACATTACAGTACCGAGCTCGATAGCTGCAGTCGCTTAAGTGCGGCTAGTATCCAGTATTCGGGAGACAGTGGGTTTTCCGTGGTTTCCCATTTTCACGCCAGGCAAATGCTGGGGCTGTACCTTAATTAAGGCCACAGCCGCTTCCTTCCCATTCCTAGACCTTTCCTCTCTCATCATCGCCATAAGACCTATCTGTGTTGGTGCAACGTAAAGCAAAAAAAAAAACATTACAGCATATTTCAACATATACATTTAACATTACATATAATTTAAAACATCTCGAACTAAATTGGTTTTGCCTGCATGTTGGACATCCCTTGTAAGAAACTTTCTGAGTAACAGATAACAGCATTTTATGCAAACATGCTGCCTGGCTATTTCATGAAAGGGATGGTATGTGACATTTCTTTCAACATCTGGGCAGTATACTTTATAAGCAACTTTCTGAGAAACAGACAAAATGTCTAACGAGAAGAGCAGCAGAAAGTATTTATTAAATCAGTGGGCGTCAGGTAATAGTGATTATTCAACTGATGACATTGTTGTCTATCATCAAGTATGCTCCAAGGAAGTGAAATGTGAAGAGAAACTTCAACTTGAATAAAAAAATGACTGCACATAATACGGCAAAGGAGGAATGAAGAACAACACCATACAACTACTTCTTGTGCATGTAAAACCGAAGCCTCCACTTACTACATTTTCAGCTGATCTTTGTAAGAATTTAGTATGCAGCAATATTTCATGAAATAAATTAAACAATCCAGTTCGACAATCATTTCTGAAGAAAAATGGTATAAACCAAACTTTCCCAGATGAGTCAATTCTTAGAAAAATTAACCTATCTCCTTTGTATGAATGTACTGTGGATTCTGTCCATTCTGACATTGGAGGACACTGAACCTGGATATCGGTGGATGAAACAACCAATAAATGTGGCCAGTAGATAGTGAATTTCATAGTTGCTGAGCTACATCAAGACGAACCCAGCAAGCCTCACCTTCTTACATGCAAAGTCCTGGAGAAAACTAACAATAGTACAATAGCAAGACTTGTAAATGATTCTGTGCGACTACTGTGACCAACTGAAATTGAAAATATTTGTTGCAAGGTGCTTGTAGTGGTCACAGATGCAACTGCTTGTACTGTATATTGAAGGCAGCAAAAGTCCAACCTTATACACATTACCTGCTTAGCACACGGACTGCACCTGATTGCAGAAGAAATATGCACACAATTTCCAGCTGTTAACGATTTCACTGCAATTGGAAAAAAGGAGTTTCTAAAATCAGCAGCCCATGTCCACTTCTACAGAGACCGCCTGCCTGAAGCTGCTCTGCCACCAGAACCTGTCCTAACTAGGTGGGAAATATGGTTATCTGCAGTTTCATTTTATCAGGAGGATTTCAATCAAGTAAAAGAAATTGTTACAAAATTTGAAGAAGATAGTGCATGTGTTCATGAAGCAAAAGTGGTATTTAAAAGTGATTCTGTCTATCAAGATGTGAATTTCATCCATATGCATTTGTCTTCACTTCCAAGAAGCAATGAGAGCTTAGAATCTACCGGTGCACTCCTTCATGACTCACTTTAACTTGTTCAGAATGCAGCCTCTTCAATGAATTCCATTCCAGGTGAAACTGGAAAGAAAATTAATTGCAAATTAGAGAAGGTGATAAACTCGAACCCAGGACTAAAGAAGATTCAAACAATTAGTCAGTACTTGAGTGGAATCAGGGTGTCTTTGACAGATGAATGTTCGAAACCTTTGGTGCCATTGTATAAGTGGTGTCTCATCACTTCAGTTGATGGAGCAAAGGTCATTAGCTCAGCATTGAAAAACTTGCAGTTATTTACTGTGATGCTTCTTTCTGCAGTGAATGATACATGTATAAAGTGAGTGAATAAAATTGGCTTAATCTTAAGTGCATATTTTTCAATTTTTAATGCATATTTTCTACATTTTAGTGCATAATTGCATGCATATTTTAATCACTTTTAGTCTATAAATGTCCAGGTCCCTATTCATGATTGCACTAGTTAAAGATATGCACCTTTATTAACCATGAAAGGGAAACCACTTTTTGATAGGGAGTTTGTGAAGAACTGTATACTTTCTGTGATAGAAAAAATGTGTCCTGAAAAGAAACAAATGATAAATTCAGTCAGCATATTGTGGAGCACTATAATGAGAACACAAGAACTAGGGGATAATTTGTGCTCACAACTGCACCATAAATCAAAATTATTTGAGTGCTTTTCATTGGCTTTGGATGAAAGTAATGATGTCTGTGACACAGCACAACTTTTAACTTTTAATTGTGGCATTGACAAAGCATGTGAAATTACTGGCAAACTGGCATCTTTAAGAATCATTTATGGAATGGAACTACTGTACAACAGGCAAGGACTGTTTCCCCAACTGAGTGAAACTTTGAAGAATTTAAGATGTTATGGATTGGCATCTATAACAAAAAAATGGAGCAAGGAATATGAGTAATACAAAAGAATGGCTTAATTGGAAAAATAAAAAGCAAACTAACAGAAATACTGTTATGTCTCTTTAATTACACTGCATTATTTATCAACAAGTGCTCTGTGGAAAAGTATTAAATTTATAACATATGATCAAAACAAACACATCTACAATATTTGATCATATAAATTCAACCATCAGCAGTTCCAGTCATATTTGGCTGATATTAATTCTGAATATGATGTGTAATTTATCATAGCAAAGTACACTGGCTTAGTCACATAAATATTTTGAAATTCTTTCAATTTCATGAAGAAATAAGCACATTTATGAACATGTAACAGAAGAAGTGGCAGAATTGGGTGGTGAGAACTGGATGTGGGATTTAGTAATTCTCACAGATTTAATGCAAGTATTACAAGCGGAAGGCAGGCCTTTAAATGAAGTGTATAGTTGTGTGTTAGCATTTTAAAAAAATTCTATAGCTGTTATTGTTACTTTCATAGATCTGTCTCTGTCTTATACTTGGCTTTGACAATATGAAAGTGACTGAGGTATAAGCGATGCTAGTAATGCCAATCCTTATGCAGCCAGTCCCTGCTATGAATGGTGTGAAAATGTTGCTCATAGGGTCGGTTGGTGTATACATTTCAGTGGGCTTGGCACACTAATATGTAATAGCAACTCTGGCTCGGTGAGGAAAGCAACGGGAAACTACCTCACTCCTCATTTCCCTAGTATGCCTCTTCGGTGATGCCTAGGCCATCTATGACAGCTGATGGCAGAGCTATTGAGGACCCCAATCAGCGGCATCGCTGACGGACTGAACATACATTAGAGAAGGGCAAATTTTATTGTCACTACGTTTCATGTTTTCTCTCTCTCGCTCTCTCTCTCTCTATCTCTTGTTCTGCTCAACCTGGTGGTTGGTGGGTAGCATGACTGTCCTCGTCCAACAACCTTCTATCCTGAGCCAGCTGCTTGATTAGTTGATATGGACGTTGCTCTTTAATGCCATTGAGGAAAGCTGCTCTTGGTTGTCCTCTTCTAGTCTTTCCTTCCAGTTTCCCTTCAAGCAGTGTGGTGCACCATGATGAATGCCAGAGGAAATGACCTATCAAACTACATCTTCTTTTCGTGATCATTTTCTCTAGACTGATGGTTTCTTCAGCTCTTTTGAGAACTTCTTCATTTGTTAGCCTGTGAGTCTAGGGTATTCGTTAACATTTGAAGCCAGCACCACATTTCAAATATTTCAAATGCATCTATTCTTTTCTTTTCAGCCTTTAATAGAGTCCAGGTTTCAGAGACATACGTCGCAATGCTCCAAATGAAGCTCTTAATGAAATGCTTTCTTATTGGTAGGGATATTGCCTTGGAGGTCAACAGGCTTATTTTTAAATTGAAAGCTTCTTTAGCCTCGGCTATTCGAGAAAAAGCAAACGCAAACAGTTCAGTTCCATGTGATCAGTTTATTAAGTTGAATGACTCATTGAAGAATGAGTTTGAAAACAGATATAAAGACTTTTTCTGTGATGCGGGGAAAATTAGTTTCGGCAGGCTGAAGAACCTAAGTTATGAATTAACTGAGTTGAAACTAAAAGAAGAGATGGCTTCAGATATGAACTGTTCCTGTCTATAACCTTCCATTTCCGAGAACTTGAACAAAGTGATAAACTTTTCAAGATACACTGTTGCAAATAATACATCAAAAACTTTAGTTGTATCTTTTTTCTAGCATACCAACAACTTCACTGTGGGCAAATATTCATTTATAGGAAGGGGAGTTAGGGATTGGAATAACTTACCAAGGGGATGTTCGATAAATTTCCAATCTCATTGAAATCATTTAAGAAAAGGCTAGGAAAACAACAGATATGGAATCTGCCACCTGGGCGACTGCCCTAAATGCAGATCAGTATTGATTGATTGATAGAATAAATTTACTTTTTGTCACACTGACATAGATAGGTCTTAGGGTGACAGAATAGGAAAGGGCTTGAAACCAGAAGGAAGCAACCATGGCCTTTTTAAGATACAGCCCCAGCATTTGCCTGGTGTGAAAATGAAAAGCCACAGAAAACCATCTTTAGGTTCACCGGCAGTAGGGTTGGAACCCACGATCTCCTGAGTGCAAGCTGACAGCTACATGACCCAAACGACACAGCTACTCACTCGGTTTACTAACTAGTGTTGGGTCGCTCAGGAGCGAGTCGTTACTGATGAACAACTCTTTTTGTGGAGCAACTCCCCGCTCGCTCCTTTCAAGAGAGCGGACCGTTCAAACATAACACTCGCTCATACTGAGAGCGTCAAGAGAGAGAGAGAGAGAGAGAGAGAGAGAGAGAGAGAGAGAGAGAGTGAAAAGAACTTACCTTGACTTCCAGCTCATCCCCCAAGCTCGCTTCGCACCTCGCCATACCGCTCTTCCTTCTCTGTCTCCGCTCCTTCGACATGTACACGTAACCAGTCTGTCTTTACCGCCACGTTTGAAACTATGCCCTTTGGCAACACACAGCGCCTGTCCCAATTGGCTATTCAACATTTGTTTCGTGCCTGTAAATTATCACTTAAAATGAAATGAAATAGTGTTTAATACGATAAACTAATCCGGCTGCATTCCTGTAATAGCTAAAGTTTATGTACAAACTATTTACACAAAGCACATCACCCAAAATACATCACTCACTTAAATTAGAATTTAAAAATAAAATCTGGGACACTCGCTTTCCTGTGAGTCGGCTCCTTCTCTCAGTTATAGTCTGTCCTGCCTTTGAAAAAATTATCTCACAAGGTGTTGAAGTAGAAACTACACACAAACGCTTCAATGCCAGTTAGTGGAGAGAAAGGTACACATGTTGCCTTTCTGACCACCAAACAACAACCAAACAACAAGAGGCAACAATGGCTCTTGAAAGAATTTATCCACTTGAATTATCGCAGCTGATTTTGGGTGTGGACTCCGGACAAAACTCGAAACTTTAGCTGTGAATGCACCCCACACAATGGACCCCTTATCAGAGAGGGCAATAGGAGAAACATCATCTGAGCTGATGGGAAGTTGGTGACTTTCACAGAAGCGGGTAAGTCCTTGTTTGCAGGAGTTATAACAACTCTTATTTGCGAAACCATGTAATGTAAAGCGCGGATCTACTGCTGTTGCCTCAGAAAATATGGCATTCTCTTTGATATTTCTAAACCTTACTGTGAGAGCTTCCAGTATCTTTTGAGCCATCTCCTGCACTTCCGTACACATTGTGGAGTTATTTACAAACTGGGTACACCATTGTTTAAGTGACTGGCTCAACAGAATCACTTTAGAGGCTGTCACTTGTTTCTCACTGCTCATCTCTTCAGTGAACAGTTTGAAAGCCCTGAGCACTTCACAAACTTGTTTAATATTTTCGATGTCATCGCTAGTTAGCTGCGGCAGATCAGGATAGTTTAAGGCAATTGTTGAAATTAGAGCTCGTTGGACCTCAATAATCCTCTCGAGCATAACGAAGGTGGAATTCCACCTCATTACCACATCTTGTTTAATACTCAAGACTGGTTCACCCATCTGCTCCTGCATTTTTAGCAGTTTGCCCTCAGCTTGTGAGCTGCGTTTGAAAAAGTCCACAATTTTTTTCACTTTCGCAATGATGTCTTTAACACAGTGCAGTCCGCACTTCACAACTAAATTTAAATTATGGGCAAAATATGGGATATGCCTCCAGGCTGTCTGATGTATTGCAGCCACAATATTTGCAGCATTATCGCTAACAATACACACGATTTTAGTCTCCACTTTCCACTCACGAGCAACTCTTATGAGTTCTTCAGCCAAGTTTTGAGCCGTGTGCTTCTCGTCGTTCTTGAAACATTCCAGTAAAACAGATACCAACTCGACTCCCTTGATGAAATGAGCCATCACGGACAAGTAGGAATCGTTGTTCATAGAAGTCTAACCGTCTGTAGTTAATGTCACATAGACTGCGGACTCCAATTGTTCTTTGACAAATTATTTCGTCATATTATACAATTGTGGAAGAATACTTGCGATAGAGTTTTTCTTGTAGGCAAGTTATAAGCGTTATTGAGTTTATGAATCAGTGTCCTAAATTTTTACTTTCAACGATGCGGAATGGAAAGTCATTTTCCACAATCATCTCCAAAACTATTCCTTTTGTTGGAATGAGGTCGATGCATGTAGGAACTAATGGACGTCTGACCTGAATTCCGGTGCGGCGTTCCGCTTTGCTCAGCTGATGCTGGTGTGACTGCACAACCATCTTCATTAGAAGTTGCAATCGAAGCCATTCCTGACCTACGATCATCCAAAATTACTTCTGAAGAGGGAAGAGCGGGCGTAAGCCGTTCTGTAGATAACAACATAGTAGGATGTAAATTTCAAAGGTGGCGCGAGAGATTGAACGTACTGCCACTTTTATACGAAATCTGTTTTGAGCAAAAATTGCACTTCGCTTTCCCATCACCTAAATCTTTAAAAAAGTTCCAAATATCGCTCTTTTTCTTTTGCCTTAAAGCCATGATTCCCACTGAGCACTGTAGACAAAACTGACTACCGACCAATATTCGACAAACTCCAGTTCACATATATCATTGGTGCCACTGAATAAAACGGAAAAAGCAGATAATGTTGTCTACTCGAAATTTTGACGCATTCATTTTAGTATAAAATAATTAAAGAAAGACATAGGAATGTGTCACGTTACAGATTTGATCACATTCTGCATAAGAGAAATGACGAATTTTCTCAGTGTACACTGGAATTGTGAGAATTTATTTATTAATGAATGGTTTACGGGTTGAGTTGGTCATAATGTCTTTATGGCAGGGGCAGGTACACTGAGACTGACACATCTAGTTAACAGATGTTGATACCCTGTCTCTTCCTGTGTATGTGTTTCTCACAATTTGTCGGGTTTCCAAGAAAGATATTCTTCATGGAGAACCATATTGCAATGCTATCTATAGGCTATTTGATGAATTACGTCCTAAACACAGTTTGTAGTTAGGGGTGGGGGTGAACAAGGGTACGGCCTACCAACACAGATTGTTTGTAGTATTTATTTTTAAAATATTTAACAGGAAAAATATTATTCTTCTCGGAATTATTTCATTCTAATATTCTATGCTAGGACATACATTAGAATGTATGTATTAATAATATAGTTTT
The DNA here is from genome assembly GCF_040414725.1 of Anabrus simplex. Lineage (NCBI taxonomy): Eukaryota > Metazoa > Arthropoda > Insecta > Orthoptera > Tettigoniidae > Anabrus > Anabrus simplex. Next base: position 491,663,736 of record NC_090265.1, read on the forward strand.
TCAACCATTTCCTTCCTTTCCTTCTCACAATGCCATTGGCAGCAGTGGCACAGGCGCACACATCTTTAAATGAGGGAAGGAAGAGCGATGCAATGCTTGGAGCGTGTCGAAGGAGCGAGTGAATGTGGAGTGTGGGTGGGGAAGAGGCTAGGCTCTCCGACACGTGCGATGCTTGGAGCAAACTGCTCCTTCGAACGACTCCCCGGAGCTGACTCCATCAGTGGGTAAGGAAAGTGACAGTCTTGTAAATCGAGATTCTGTGAGAAAGACCTGCACCTGGCGAGCCGAACCTGTCCTGGGATATCCTGGCACTAAAAGCCATGCAACATTTCATCTAAGTTCATACACATTAACCTGAGAATATTCGCCATTTAATTTTGACCTTGAATTCCAACTTTATCTTCATATTGTGATCTTTCCTACTTTTATAAACGCCATTCAAACCTATTTGTCTACTAATGTCATTCCACGCCATCTCTCCGCTGACAGCTCGGAACATACCACTTAGTCGAGCAGCTCTTCTTCTTTCTCTCAATTCTTCCCAACCCAAACATTGCAACATTTTTGTAACGCTACTCTTTTGTCGGAAATCACCCAGAACAAATCGAGCTGCTTTTCTTTGAATTTTCTCCACTTCTTGAATCAGGTAATCCTGGTGAGGGTCCCATACACTGGAACCATACTCTAGTTGGGGTCTTACCAGAGACTTATATGCACTCTCCTTTACATCCTTACTACAACCCCTAAACACCCTCATAACCATGTGCAGAGATCGGTACCCTTTATTTACAATCCCATTCATGTGATTACCCCAGTGAAGATCTTTCCTTATATTAACACCTAGATACTTACAATGATCCCCAAAAGGAACTTTCACCCCATCAACGCAGTAATTAAAACTGAGAGGACTTTTCCTATTTGTGAAACTCACAACCTGACTTTTAGCCCCGTTTATTAACATACCATTGCCTGCTGTCCATCTCACAACATTTTCAAGGTCACGTTGCAGTTGCTCACAATCTTGTAACTTATTTATCACTCTATAGAGAATAACATCATCCGCAAAAAGCCTTACCTCCGATTCCACTCCTTTACTCATATCATTTATATATATAAGAAAACATAAAGGTCCGATAACACTGCCCTGAGGAACTCCCCTCTCAACTATTACAGGGTCAGATAAAGCTTCACCTACTCTAACTCTCTGAGATCTATTTTCTAGAAATATAGCAACCCATTCAGTCACTCTTTTGTCTAGTCCAATTGCACTCATTTTTGCCAGTAGTCTCCCATGATCCACCCTATCAAATGCTTTAGACATGTCAATCGCGATACAGTCCATTTGACCTCCAGAATCCAAGATATCTGCTATATCTTGCTGGAATCCTACAAGTGGAATAACCTTTCCTAAAACCGAATTGCCTTCTATCGAACCAGTTATTAATTTCACAAACATGTCTAATATAATCAGAAAGAATGCCTTCCAAAGCTTACATACAATGCATGTCAAACTTACTGGCCTGTAATTTTCAGCTTTATGTCTATCACCCTTTCCTTTATACACAGGGGCTACTATAGCAACTCTCCATTCATCTGGTATAGCTCCTTCGACCAAACAATAATCAAATAAGTACTTCAGATATGGTACTATATTCCAACCCATTGTCTTTAGTATATCCCCAGACATCTGATCAATTCCAGCCGCTTTTCTAGTTTTCAACTTTTGTATCTTATTGTAAATGCCATTGTTATCATATGTAAATTTTTTTACTTCTTTGGCCTTAGTCTCTTCCTCTATCTCGACATTATCCTTGTAACCAACAATCTTTACATACTGCTGACTGAATACTTCTGCCTTTTGAAGATCCTCACATACACACTCCCCTTGTTCATTAATTATTCCTGGAATGTCCTTCTTGGAACCTGTTTCTGCCTTAAAATACCTATACATACCCTTCCATTTTTCACTAAAATTTGTATGACTGCCAATTATGCTTGCCATCATGTTATCCTTAGCTGCCTTCTTTGCTAGATTCAATTTTCTAGTAAGTTCCTTCAATTTCTCCTTACTTCCACAGCCATTTCTAACTCTATTTCTTTCCAGTCTGCACCTCCTTCTTAGTCTCTTTATTTCTCTATTATAATAAGGTGGGTCTTTACCATTCCTTACCACCCTTAAAGGTACAAACCTGTTTTCGCATTCCTCAACAATTTCTTTAAACCCATCCCAGAGTCTGTTTACATTTTTATTTACTGTTTTCCACCGATCATAGTTACTTTTTAGAAACTGCCTCATACCTGCTTTATCAGCCATATGGTACTGCCTAACAGTCCTACTTTTAAGACCTTCCTTTCTATCGCATTTATTTTTAACTACCACAAAAGCAGTTTCATGATCACTAATACCATCTATTACTTCAGTTTCCCTATAGAGCTCATCTGGTTTTATCAGCACCACATCCAGGATATTTTTCCCTCTGGTTGGTTCCATCACATTCTGAATCAGCTGTCCTTCCCATATTAACTTATTTGTCATTTGTTGGTCATGCTTCCTGTCGTTCGCATTTCCTTCCCAATTTACATCTGGCAAATTCAGATCTCCCGCTACAATCACATTTCTTTCCATGTCGTTTCCCACATAGCTGACTATCCTATCAAATAATTCCGAATCCGCATCAGTGCTACCCTTTCCCGATCTGTACACTCCAAATATATCAAGTTGCCTATTATCTTTAGAAATGAGCCTTACACCTAGAATTTCATGTGTCTCATCTTTAACTTTTTCGTAGCTTACAAATTCTCTCGCTCGAGACTCTTGAGACTGACGTCACAGATCTTGAGACTCTCGCGAGAATCTCGAGACCGATTCTCTTGTATTGTGAGCTGTGCGTCGTCGCAATAACTACGAGTGTAAGCTTGATAGTATACCATCAGCAGTTCTCATATGGAAATGTGTGTGCCAATAAATGTTACTAAAAGCCTGTGAAAATTGAATGTCAGTACTGTATCTTAAATTGTTCACAACTTATTTGATGTGGACATCTTAGCTGAATAACCCTGTATAATTTGTGAATAACTGTAGATAGGATGTACACTTACTTGGATGCTAAAGGCGTGCATTATTCGAACTGGAGACGAGGAAAGATATGCGTTGCTACATATGCAACCACCATTACACATGAGTGGAACGTGTAATCTAAAATGCCTGAGTATGCTCCAATTCTGTCGAGAGGGGTGATAGGCATCGCTCTCGACACCGATTCTCCTATGCCGCAAGCTTCGTGACGTCCCAGTAACTACGAGTGTAAGCTTGATAGTATATCACCAGTTCGCATGTGGAAACGTGTGTGCCAATACATATTTGTCAAAAGCCTAGGAAAGCACTGCATGTTTAACTATGAGCTCCTTAATACCATTAACGAAAGTGAAAACAGAATGTCAGTATCTTAAACTGTTCACGACCGATTTCAGGTGGACTTCTTAGCTGAATAACCCGTGTAATTTGTTAATAACTGTATATAAGATGTACACCTACCTGGATACCTCGCAGTTGTTGTCGTCGACTGGGTAGCTTCTTGTGATGCAGACCGGCCCGGAGGTGTTTTGTGACGATTCCTCTTCAGTGATAGTATGCGGGCTGTGTTATGTGACATCTCTTCAAAATAACCGACATCCACGACTTACGTTGCGTTTCGGACATAGGCTTCAAGTTGTCGCGTACAACTGAACACAATTACACATTGCACCGCCATATACCGAAATACCTAATTATGACGCGAATACTATATAACATTGTAAGGAATTATTTCTTTTGTCACCAAAATATCGATAAACACAAGCAGTGGTCATATGATATTGAATGTGGGGTCTTATAACGATGCACACCTACCTGTCGAAAGAATTGGAGCATACTCAAGGATTTTAGATTACACTCGTGCGTAATCGTGGTTGTATGTGCAGCAAGGCGCATCTTGCCTCGTCTCGAGTTCGAATATGCACGCCTCTAGTATCCAGGTAAGTGTACCAACAGTACCCGTCAGTTTCTGTACTTAGCCTATTCATTCGCATACTTGCGCTGCGTGTAATGAGAGAATTAGTGACGGGCAACGCTCTCGCTCGAGACTCTCGAGAATGACGTCACAGATCTCGAGACCGATCCTCCTGTAGTGCAAGCTGTGCGACGTACCAGTAACTACGGCTGTAAACTTGATAGTATATCATTGGCAGTTATTGCGTGAAATAACGTTCTCATATGAAAACATGTGAGTCAATACATTCTGTCAAAAGCTTGGAAAAGTACTGCATGTTCAACTCTGAACATCTTAATACCATTAACGAAAGTGAAAAACGAATGTCAGTATCTTAAACTGTTCACGACATATTTGGAGTGGCCATCTTAGCTGAATAACCCTGCATAATTTGTGAATAAGTGTAGATAGGATACTAGAGGCGTGCAATGTTCGAACTTGAGAGGGGGAAGATGTGCTTTGCTACATATGCAACCCCCATTACATATGAGTGGAACGTGTAATCTAAAATGCCCGATTTTGCTCCAATTCTTTCAGCGGGGGGTGATGGGCAACGCTCTCGAGACCGATTCTCGTGTGCTGCGAGCTGTGCGACGTCCCAGTAACTACGAGTGTAAGCTTGATAGTTATCATTAGCAGTTCTCATATGGAAACGTGTGTGACGATAAATTTTGTCAAAAGCCTAGGAAAGCACTGCATGTTGAGCTCCTTAATACCATTAACGAAAGTGAAGACAGAATGCCAGTATCTTAAACTGTTCACGAGTTATTTCAAGTGAACTTCTTATCTGAATAACTGGTATAATGTGTTAATAACTCTTATTAGGATGTAAACCTACCTGAATGCCTCACAATCGTCGGCAGGGTACCTTCTTGTGATTCAGACCGGGCCAGAGGTGTTCTGTGACTATTCCTCCTCATGTGTTTTTTAGTGTCGGGCCATCCCAGAAGTTTTCTGCAGACGTATTTTACTTCTTTTCAATAAAAAAAAAAAATACAGCGGGCTGTGCTAGGTGGCATCTCTTCAAAATAACCGACATCCACGACTTTTGCGTTTGGGACATCGTCTTCAAGTTGTCGCGTACAACTAGACACAATTACACATTGCACTGTCATATATCGGTACCGAAGTACCTAATTATTATTATTATTATTATTAATAACAAATGCATCGCAAATGGGACATATCCCGGTGGCAATTGTCACTAACAGTAGTGTAATAATAACCAGCATACTGATGTGGGCAAGTTTTTCTTCGTAAACAGGACCATAAGGGATTGGAATAACTTACCTGCAGCAGTCTTTGATAGATTCTCTTCCGGTATCAAATCCTTTAAGATGATGATTAATGCTGGTGTAAAGTGAAAAAATTAAAAGCTGTAAATGGCGGACACTGAATTTGTAATTTTCTTCTGGATTTAGAATGTTAAACTAATAGTACGGTATTTCTTCTAATATTTTTTTCTCTTCATGGAATTGCTTGTTGTTGTAGTTGTTGGGTAGTTTTGTTTTAACTTTAATATCACTTGTAGTATTAAGCTAGTAGTATATTCAACCTATAGTATTGTAAGACATAGTGTTAAGTAATGGAAATACTTAAGCTGATGCTGGATTTAGAAAGTTAAACTCGTAGTATTTCTTGTCAAGCGGTAATGTTAAGCACTGGAAATACTGAATTTGTGCATGATGATGCTGGATTTAGAATGTTAAATTAGTAGTACTTCTTGTAATATTTCCTTTCCATGGAATTGCCTGTTGTACTCTTGTTGTTGTTGTTGTTGGATAATTATGCTAACTTTACATATGACGCGAATACTCCATAACATTGTAAGGAATTATTTCCTTCGTCACCAAAATATCGGTAAACACAAGCAGTGGTCATAATATGATCTTGAATGTGGGGTCTGATAACAATGTACACCTACCTGTCAAAAGAATTGGAGCAAACTCAAGCATTTTAGATTACACATTCCACTCATGCGTAATGGTGGTTGCATATGCAGCAAGGTGCATCTTGTCTCGTTTCGAGTTCGAATACTGCACGCCTTTGGTATCCAGGTACGTCTACCTACAGTAGCCATCAGGTTCTGTACTTAAACCACTCATTCGTGTACTTACCAGTGCATACAATGCCAGAATGCGAATCCTTTATAATTATGTTATACTGCGTTAAAATAGACCTCGGTAGAAATGAACGCCTTAGTCGTTTGTTAAAACGTATTTACGAAATGGAGAAGGCCCGTGGTTGGCTATTCGCATACTCAGCACAAACAACGTTCAACTCCGACACGTGTAGGCCTAACGACACGCTGCTCGCCGCACAATGCGGGGACAACGCTCTTGAGATCTCTCGAAATTTCTCGCGAGAAATTGTGCCTGCGCTAGTCTTGAGAAATCCCGAGAAATCTCGAGACCTAGTCTCAGACTGTCCATCACTAGTGTATACTGTATGTTGAGGGAAAAGTTTTGTTTCCTCTGGTGAATTTTATTTTGGTGAGTGAGACAAAAGAATTTGTGGTGGTCTGATGTATTGAACCTCTACTGTAAAGAGGGGTCCAGAAAAATGTAGACACTCTTTGATAGTCAAAATTAATGGAATAAATGACGTAGCATTACAATTCTTGCATGGGGGAAAGTTATTTAATGTATTCAAAGTGATCCCCATTAGCAGCCAAACACCATCAATGCCAAACTGCTGACCAAACTAGGGTTGTCAGTGTTGCCAGTGTGATAGTTGCGCAGGACGCCTTGATGGTTTCTCGTAGCTTGTTCAGTGTAGCTGGTTTCTGTCGATAAACTTCATTTTTCAAGGTCCCACATAGGTAGAAGTCAAGGGGGGTAAGGTCTGGAGACTGTGGTGGGTACTCAACAGCTTCTCTTTGACCTATCCATTGTCTAAGTAGATTTTCATCCTAGTAGGCTCTGACATCCCTGTGGTAGTGAGGTGGAGCGCCATCTTGTGTTGTAGGTAAAATATTTTTTTACTCTCAGATGGCAGGTAAAATCGATGCTTGCAGCATATGAAGATACACCTCACCAGTTACAGTACCTTCAAAGAAGAATGGGCCAATGAAACCGTGCGATGATAGACCACACCACACATTAACACTGGGTAGATTAACATGTTTGTCCACGTTAGCGTGAGGATTTTCAGGAGCCCAGTACATGCAGTTGTGGTGGTTTACAGTTCTGTTCAGTTTGAATTGTGCCTTGTCAGACCAGATAACCATCCCCACAAACCGTTCGTCATCGCAAAGCATGCCTTCAAACCACTCACAGTACTCCATTGTTCAATTTGGGTTGTTCTCATTCATAGCATGCAACGATCTTGGAATGTGCACTTTCCACTTTGCAGCCTTCAGAATTCATCATACGGTTGATCGGCTTATCCCGCTTTAACTGATACAAGTGTGTAATGGGCTAATATAACTTGGAAACAGTTCTCTAAACACATGGGTAAATAGTGAAAATATCGAGCTCGATTAGTAGGTGGTGTTTATTATTATTATTATTATTATTATTATGACTTGTGAGGTGTGGCTATATATGCTGATGTTTAGATTTATTAAGTTGTTTACGTCTATTATTATTATTATTATCTACATAGTTATGTATGGTGCCTTTGCTGGCAGGATCTAGTGTTTACAGTGCACTATGTCCTCTGGTATAGGCTAGAGCAATTTTGTTACTTTCATTCATCTGTCTCAGCTTTATCCTTGGCTTTGACAAAATGAAAGTGACTGAGGTATGAGTGATGCTAGTAATGCCATTCCTTCTGCAGCCAGTCCCTGCTATGAATGGTGTGAAAATATTGCTCATAGGGCTGGTTGGTGCATGCATTTCAGTGGGCTTGGTAGACTGATATGTAATAGCAACTTCTGACTCGGTGAGGAAAGCAACGGGAAACTACCTCACTCCTCATTTCCCTAGTACGCCTCTTCAGTGATGCCTAGGCCATCTATGACAGCTGATGGTGGAGCTGTTGAGGATCCAACCAGCCTTTGGGCTGAGGACTAAACATACATACAGTTATGTATGACAGGTTGTCAGTACAGACTTTATTTGGTATAAATCATGGTCATATCATTTATTATTTGTGTGTTGTATGATCTGTCTTGTGTAACAGAACATGTGAAGTTATGTCATGATACTTCTGCTGTATGTTTATTAATACAACTTTATTTAATGTAAGAACATATAATTAATAGTATATAATTTATTATTACCTGCAAATATGATGTATAAATCTGAGGTAATGTTGTGTAACACAGGGTGAGTGTCTAGAACAATACACCTTTGTCACTCGAGTTTTACAGAATGTTCTATTCATTTGTATATAGGTTTTTAGACTTGAGAAAGCATGTTGTGTCATACTTTTCTGGAAGCCTGGCCAGGCAAGGTATACAAAGGACGGTCTTGGGTTGTTTAGTCGCGCTGTTAGTGAAAATCGTTAGTCGAGTTAAGTATGTGAACTCATGTTGATGTTTTGCCATTGAAGAGGTTGTGTTGTGTGTTCTGTAGTTGTTTGACATGCTAATGTGGCAGTCAATTGAGTTCAAGATGGTGGTTCATTTGATGTGCAACTATTAATGTGTATATAGTCTGTAAATAAAACAGTGTATGCAATTGACAGCATCTCGTGTGTGCGTCTTTGTGATTATGATATCAGGTGCACTCTGATTCACAGATTTTTGAGATGACCTAGTAAAATGTTGCAACACAGCAGCGCTGGAAGCTGGACTTGTTGATGTTTTTGGTAGGCCAGACCTTTTCTTATGCACATCCTGAACAGTACTGTCAGCTTCAAATTTATCCCGAATACGATAAATTGTTATACGTGTTGGTGGCTGAGTTCCGTACACATTATGCCATTACCGTTTTACCTCCATCATGTTTTCGTACTTCCAGTATGACTTCAATACACCTTGCATTGCTCAAATGACAATCTTACTTCATTCATTGCTGCACTGTCATCTGCTGGAAAACGCGTGCCAAGATTGTTGCGCCATTCACGTGACCTTCATAATCTGTTGAGAAAACAATGGACTATGCTACCGTAAAACATTTGTAATAATGTGTCATTTTGTTCCAAAGATATTAACTATCAAAGAGAGCCTACATTTTTCTGGACCCCTCTGTATAATAAAAGGCATGTTGACACATTATCTTAAGCTTTTGATTGCCGACCTTATAGAAAAAACAATGTAAATGAAAGGCATGGGAGTAATATAAGTCTTATTTTCTTGCAGATTAAATCTTCTATCAAGCCTCGAAAATGTATTAATCATCCAAAAATCTTCTGCTACATATGTAGCTCACTTACACTTAAATCACAGAGATATCCAATAACTCCTCGACACAAGGAATTGTATCTTTGTTTTGCCTGTCTCCTCCTCAATCAGGATAAAGACTGAGCACTGCACATTATATGTAAACATTGTTCAACACGATTACACGACTGGATGCAATGAAAGGAAAGATCTATATCTTTTGCCTTTACAATGATTTGGCAAGAACCAATGAATCACTATGGTCAGTGTTACTTTTGCTTTATTAATATTAAGCATTTCTTAGCAAAAATCAAACATAAAATAGTGTATCAAGATGCAACCTGTACCTCATGATGATGAGCTACCAATTCTGAATCCTCCTGTGAGTGAAACAGAAATGTTCCATTGAAATGAGTGTGATGAAGAAGCTGCTCATAAAGAATTACGAATAGAAAGTTCTTCCAATGCTGAACTGATACCTGAAGTACACATTTCTGAACCAGTTCTGTTTCATACAATATGAATTGAATCATCTGATTGGAGATCTTTCTCTTTTGAAAGAACCCCAGCAATGTGAAAATTATGGTTATTTTTGTGTATGATTGTGATGGTGTTATCCTAATGCATTACATTCCTTATTAAGGAACTGAAACAGACATATGCAGCTTCATAATGGAAGCTTTTTTATTGAGTTTTTGCAGAAGAACCTAGAAGCAGTCCTTCTCCACAATAGGAATGTAAAGCCATTCATACCCATTCTATGCATTTAAAAGAAAGCTACAAAAATATGGATGTGTTTCTAGAAGCTATTGAATACCATCACCACCAATGAAATATGGTATCTGTGGTGATTTGAAGGTAATTGGTATGTTGATGAGCTTGCATGGGGGATTTACAAAATTACCTTGTTTCCTCTATCCTTGGGACATTTGAAGTACTGAAGAATACTACATAGATACAACTGGAAACCAAAAGTCAGGAGAAGAGAACGTTCAACACCCCCACTTGTTAACTCTTCGAAAGTGCTGCTCCCACCCATCCACACAAAGCTTGATATGACAGAAACTTTCATTAAGACAGTACATACAAGAATTTCAGAAGAGTTCCCATATCTAACTACAAAGTTCACAAATATTTCATCTGAAAAATTAAATGGAGGGATGTTAGTGAGGCCACAGATGAGAGAGTTGTTAAAGGACAGAGAGTGAACATTTCCTGCTCTCTAATTTAAAATTTTCCCAATAAACTTAAGAGAAGTCAGTGGTGAGATGGGGGCAAGATTTCATCAAGAAATTAAGGTGACAGAAAAATGTTACCAGGGCTTCTGGAATAAATCTATGATGGTGAACTTCCTCTGCATGCTTTGCTATAATGATCCAGCCAAATTACACAAAAAACAGTCATCTGCTACACACTTCTAGATCCTATCTGCATACAATGAACTTGCTGTGTGTTCATTCTTTTGATGGCCACTTACTCCCTAACAAATTACCTAGAATCTGCTATCCAAGCAAGTACAAGTCAAAAATTATAACAAGGTATGTTAAGAGTTTTTTTTAATGAATACGAAATTTGGAACTTTAATAGTGGCAACATTGCTGTAGAGACGCCATGTAACAGAACCTAATAATGTTGCTGATAGCACACATTAGTTACATACCTACCTTACCTCAGAGCACATGGACTCCCCCTTCCCACATCACATGCATGTGAACTGGCTAGAGGAACAGAGCCTTGTAGGTAGTGTTGTCACAATGTTTCCAAAACAGGCACAACGGAGTTGGATAAAGATTGAATGTGCCAGAGGTTGTACAGCACGACAGTGTCATTAAGGTTTTTAAGAGGCACGCGGGGAATCAGCATTGCCTTACAGAACAGTGGCACAGTGGGTAAAAGCTTTCATCGAGGGACGCTAAAATGTGGCAGACGTGTCGGCCATGTCGTCCTAGTGTAAGTGAAGAAGCGCATGCTCTTGCCGCATTACTGGACACTGATCAACGCCATACGATTCGTGAGCTTGCCCGAGACAACAGATTAGTGCATACGACTGTGCTTCACATTCTGAAGGAATGTGTGGGCATGAGAAAAATCGCATAACGATGCATTTTGCATGATTTGACGGAAATGCAGAATTGGTTACAATATGACACTGCTCGTAACCACTTGGAGCGTAAAAGAGAGACTTGCTTACGCTGTATCATTACGCTAGTTGAGACATGGGCCAAATCGTACGAGTTACAACTGAAACGCCAATCAGATGAATGGCGTCATTATGGGTCACCACGGAGATCGATAGTTTATCAGAACCCCAGCAAAGTGAAAGTTATAGTTATTCTCATGTATGACTGTGAACTTGTAGACGGAAGAACCAATTCATTGTAACACAAATGCAATCTGAAGGTTCCTTTTCTTCCAGTCTAATGGAGAAGGCTGTTGTGAATAAGAAGAAAGATACCAGCAATCAAAGAATCAACTGGCTACAGCTCTGTGAAGTAGAAGTGCTCACAGACACACCTCATTCTATTTTTGTAAAGACCAGTTTTGACGGTCAGAGAAATAATACTTCTGGACACTTTTGTTGCATCTGCTATTTTTTGTTATACTTTCAACAACTCCCTTCTATACTGTTCTTATGTTTCATTCTTTCTGTCCTCAGCTTCCTTATTCGTAAAACTATGAACACTGGACAAACTCTCACATTTCTCCTCTTCTTGTCGCAAACTTCTGTTTAGAATTTTTAGCGGCATAATTCACTTCATGCATGAACAGTAGGAATATGCACTGACAATGAACTGATTTGTTTAGCTACTGACCATACTTGCTCAGACAAATCCATCACAAGAAGCAGCCCCTTCTCTTCCCTTCCTGCCCCTCTTCTGCATTTCACTAGTATACTAGCCATCAATCAACATGTGATAGGTCCGCCAGCAGGCTTTGCCTTATATTTCAAATGCCAAATGGATTTGAGCCGGTTATAAAACATACTACAACAATGACCGACAACGGTCATAAACAATGAAACTAACGGATCTCACGTTCCCTCCAGAACTAAAACTTGTCGCTTATGATAATCCGTAATACCAATATAGTTGGTCTGCCATTGGACATTATAAATTTTCTGGCTAACTCATTCCTGGTTGCCAGCATTTCGCCCCAGTATGTTAAGTTGGAACAAATATTTCAGGTTCTCTATGGGAATCAACATCTGTATCATACGATAATCTGTACGCAGATTACAAGATTCTAACTGAAGCACTTAAGATCTAATGACTGATGCTTATGATAACCTGGCATTCTGTATATTACTGATGGTGGTTACGATAAATTTCTTTTGGTGTTGTTTTAACCCTCTAGATTAATTTGATGCTTACGATACTTTGCCAGCATGTGCAGTAGAGTTCGATTGATGTATAAACATTGTAACCTCAATTTTGACAAAAATGTTGCTTATGATACTTTCCCTTTGCAGGGACGATACATAGATGTTTTGTACTCATAAGACAGCTTGAAATAAAAATAATGAAATTATATGTAGAACTAGAAGAGACAGCTTTAAAAGCATGCACAAGAATAAATGACCGAAAGACCCAGTACATGATAGTACAGAGAAACAATAATCTACAAGGTGAATGGCTTATTATAATAGGGTGAACTCAGATTGATAGTAAGGTGCTTTACTTTATATAGACCTTATTAGATGGGCTCTAAATTATATGAAACACAAAACTGAAGATATACAACACAATCCATCAGGCCATTCTAATTTATGGTGCAGAAATATGGAGAATAAACAAGAAAGAACATCAACTGCAGTTTTATCAAAATAAAGTTTAGTGGAAATGCTTCGGGCCTCATTACAACACTTCAACACAAAACAGGAAAGGTCAAATAAAACACATTCATACACTGACATAGCAAACCACTAACATTATAAACTCCAGAAGAATTTCATGGACTCATTACCTGCTAAGGATGCAAGGTGACAGGATGGTCATATATATATATACTAGAGAGAGAGAGAGAGAGAGGGGGGGGGGAAGGGGGGGGGGTGCAATTTGGAAGAGTTTGAAGTATCTGGCCGAACATGATTTCATGATTTCCAAGCTATGATGAAGACTGTTTGTGGAGAACTGGCAAGAACTCACCTATGTCAATGGAGGTAGAAACTGGCACAAACAGAGCAAGAAGATTTTCCACCTGTTTCCTCTTGCCATCATCGCATGTTCTGTTCTCATTTTTTCAACACTGATTCTCATTCCCCATTCTTAAAATTACCTATTTATTAAATCAAGTTGGTCTTGGACCACTCTCTCAGCCTTTCCTCAAATGTCAACATCATCATTGAATAAGATTGTGTTATCCTTGCATAGTCATATAAGCATAAAATAAATTAAAGGCAGAGTACTTTTCCAAACCCTCCTGAATTACTGCCTTGCATTTCTGAATCAGCTGCAGAAAGTTTCCAAATTCTCCTGTTTGAAATCAATTAAATGTATAACCAAATCTTTCTTCTTCTTTGCTGTCTTCTATTGAAGGTTGGTGATCAACACGGCTATTCTAGTCTTTGAGTTTGCCAGATGGAAAAGCAACATCGTGCTTACCTCAAACTAGTCCCTCATGTTCTTTGTTCAGGAGATTCGTCTCTGTTGTCCTAAGATCTTCCCTTGCATCATCAACCATAGGATCCTGCACTTTTCACTCCACATCAAGTGTCCAAGGGGTACTTCAGTCTTCTTGTTTAGTCTTTCCATTACCTCAGTATTCCTTACTCTTTCAGTTCATGAGATACATAACATCTGCTGATAGACCCACGTTTTGAAGGATTAGAGTCCACCCTTCTATTCCATACAATAGTGTGGGAAATACATAGCCCTTGACCACTCGCAGTCTCAGATCTAGATAATCAAATACTTACCATACTTAAAATGAAAATATGCCCCACTGTTGATCTTTCACTTTTGAAATGTATCTGTTATATTGCACTGAAATGAATGCAAATTAATATGGTGCATCCAATGTTCATCATATTTCCACCTGAATACATTTTGATTTGATCAACAAATATTCTTGCCAAAGAAATGTGTATGTATTTATAACATACAGTTGTTTGTTAAGTAAGTTACAGCTTCTTGATGGTATTTTCTGTTCTTGTGAGTAATAATCTAATAATAGTTTAATTCATTACTGCAAGTTATTATTAAAGCATCAAACTGAAAAGAAAAAAGAAAAAAAAAAGAAAAAAAATTGTGTGTAGTTCAAAGATAGATAAAACAATATAGCTATAATACTAATTTTCATCCTACACTGTAGAACTACTTTTCTTCCAATTACATAAGTAAAATGCCACATAAGTTTTAATAGCTGTTTACTTACTTCCTTTCAGAGGCGACATCTATAGTTCTACAGAATGTTGTCCCTGTGCGGTATTCAGTCTTACAACTGGTTTGTTTCTGCAATAAATCTTCTCAATTTGGCTAGGTTATAGCTTTTCAGTCTGGCATTCTCAGGAAATGTCTTCACGATCTTTCTTGGTCTTCCTCAGATCTATTTACCTGGTATTTTACCTTCAATCACTTCTGTCATCAAACTGCTATGCCGAAGCCAATAGTCTATCCACATGAGCTGTCACCTCCTAATTTGACTCGGAAGCTGCCTCCTCTCTTGTACATTGTTGAACAATCAGCGTTGGTCATTCTTTTTGTCCAACTTACTTTCTGTATTCAATGCCAGCACCACATCTTGAAAGCTTCCAGCCTCCTGATGTCTTTCATTTTTAGTGACCAGGTTTCAGCAGAGCACACATATGCCTTCTTTATCCATTTTCACTGAGCAAGTAGGCCATGCAATTAGTCGTGTAGCTGTGAGCTTGTATTCGGGAGATGGTGGGTTTGAATCCCACCATTGGCAGCCCTGAAGATGGTTTTCCATGGTTCCCATTTTCACACCAGACATGTATTAGGGCTGTACCTTAATTAAGGCCATGGCTGCTACCTTCCCAATCCTAGCCCTTTCCCATCCTTGCGTCACCAAAAACCTTTGACGTGTTAGTGTGATGTTAAACCACTAGCAAATAAATAAATAAATAAACGAATGAATGAGTGAATTAATTAATTTTCACAGGCTGAGGAAAATTATATTTTGACATAACAGGGATTACCTGCTTGCTTTGCCATAACTATTCAAGTTCCAGTTTCTCGATACCAATTTTCTGTGACAATCCGGTCAAGGTATTTGAGGATATAACATTCCAAATACAGAGATGTACCCAGCATGATAGGTGGCTCCTTTCTACACTACCAAGCTACTCCCTGGTTGGTGAACTGGGTGTGAAAGCATTATCAGTCAGTCAATGCCATGCCTGATTTGGCAATATTTCATTTCTTTCCTCGAGAAGTTGAGAATGTGCAGGTCCCAATAATAATGCAATAAAATTCAATACGCTGTGCAGTTTTAGCACACACTCCATTATTAAAGTAAGAACTTCAGTCTATGCACTTCTCTCCTCAGAGGAGATAGTAAATATCCCTTGCAGCTAATGGAGTACACTTAGAGCACATGGCCAAGTAAGAACATGTTATGAAAATAGAGTAAGTAATATTGATTTAATATCCCATTAACTACAGGAAGAGCATTTGAACTAAGAACCAGTCATGCTGTGTTTTTCCCATCGGCTACACCATAGCCATCTGCTGAGTTTGATGCATAGGAAGTGGTGCACATCTGTTGTGGCCTCAGATTCAAGGTAAGCTTGTTAGGGAGTGAGTGGCCATCAAAAGACCCACTTGTAAATTGTGTGCTGTTATGTTTTATGCATGAATTCACAAAAAGTATTATATAACTCAAAATATGTTTACTACTGCATAATGTCAGTGTATTTATGATTTACATTTGTCAACGAAAACCTTGGTCTTGCTGGCCTGGCTGGTAGTACCATGCAAGGGCCCCCTGCCAGGGTTATGGTGAAGTCCTTAAATGGCAGCTTCAGCAGAGGAGATCTTTGGAATGGTGCAGTTGACAGATGATGCATTCCAATACTCAAATACTCAATCTGCTGCCTTACAGATGAAGTAGGAATTACTAAGACTCCCTGACAGAAAAATCCTCAACTGTGAAATGCATAGCAAGTCAGCAGAAAAGGACAAGGAGGGATTGCTTTCAACAATAAGAGAGTAAGCCTTGGAAAGAGGTTTGTTCATTCTTGCACTCAGCCTGCTGGAGTGCGGAATTTATGATTTGTTAACTCAGTCAGCCTGTTAAGTACAAACATGATATCAATAAAGATTCCAAGGTGTAAAAGTTTCAGGTCTAATACCATCAAACTGAGCCGGGATTGAACCACCAATATAACATAAAGTAAGTGTCCCTTTCATGGCCTGAGGTTTGTTAATTTTTTAATTCCTATTCATGTAATGTAAAATTATGAGTACAAAATATTGTTTTCTTAAATGACCAGCTCAGAAATTTTTAATGAACTTTTATACCTCACTTTTGCATTATTGTTAGTGAAACCTTACAAAATATGGGGTGTACTATGCTGTAATTAGAGTAAATATCATGGCAGATTCTACCTAGCTGTGAGCCTAACAGTATCAGCTGTAACTTGATCCGAGTATATATAACTTCTTCCTACATACATTGACCAGTTCAACTCAGTTTATGGATGTGTTTGTGATGACTAAACAAATCAATCCTGGCATAAAACATATGCCCACACAAATCACTTTGAATGGATGCAGGAGGGCGGGCTTGTAACTCATGGAGTTTTCTTGCTTGTCGCTTGGCTTCTTGATGTCTGCAGCGTTCTCTTTCAAACAAATTGACAGCAGTGGATGTAGTGTTCCACCACAGTGAACGGTCCACAGCACATTCTTCCCATGTCTGTATATTTATACCAGTTGTCTTCATGATGTGTTACACCTGGTCCTTAAAAACTCTATGAGGTCTACTGCCAGAGCAAAGTTCACCATAAAGAATTTGGCGGGGAAGCCTGGTATCACCCATGCAGTGAACATGGCCTAACCATCTCAGTTGATGAGCGATGATTGTTGCCTCAATGCTATTTAGCTGCACTTTGTTGAGAACTGACGTGTTGGTCACACAGTCCTCCCACTTAATATTCAAGATGTATCTCATTTTATGTTGGTGGAAGTGCTCAAGATTTTTGATATCACAGTGATAGTGTCCAAGTTTCACAGCCATACAGCAGTGTGGAAATGACAACAGCTCTGTACACCATGAGTTTGGTGTGCAGTTTTACGTTGTTATTCATGAAGACTCTGTGCATTAACCGTCTGAATACTGCACGAGCTTCTTTCATCAACGTCTCGTTCGCAGGTACACAGTTTAGACAAGATGCTTCCAAGATATGAAAAGTGATCAACCTGCTCCAGTGTTGTGTCTAAGATGGAGATACTGAACTCAGGAAGAGTTAATCCTGGGGTAGGTTGTGCAAGTACTTGTACAGTACCTTCGGTTTTTTTTTTTCTAATTAATGGCAAGACCAAAGCGATCACATGCAGTTTTAAAGCAGTTGACTGACTGTTGTAGTTCTGCAGGTGTTAGAGCAGGAGATGTGGTATCAATGGCATCCTGCACTTCTGTCACCCAGGTAACCAGAGTATGTCTTTGTGAGCAAAGCCTTGCCAGGTTGAAAAGGTCTCCATCACAACATTACTAACAGTAATGAGAACAAAACTTGTACATCAACAAATCCAACTCAAATCATAGACATTCTTGACCTCATTAGGCAAGTTAAAACTATCAATGTCCCTATACTTGAAAATTTAAATTCTGAGAGGTCATTACCTCCAAAAGTATTGAAATGACTCTGAAAATAACTGCTATAATGAAAAGGCCTAAACTGAATTGAATTTGCAAGAAATGAAAATGTTGATGATGAAGGTATGGAACAAAGTAAGATTTGTGGAAGAGAGATAATGAATAAAAGAGATTCTGAGTGTAATTAATAGATAAAGTGAGAGTAATGAAGAAACATAGAAGATGAAAAGTAGAGTTGTTTAGAGCAGTAAATAGTGATAAGAAGACATTAAAGGAAATAATTCTGATAATAAAAAAGTACCAAATTACATTAATTACAAAATCACATCTTTATTTACATATTTCCACCTTTAGTGATCAATTGCTGAATAACAAAAATATTTAGTAGTTTATTTGACAGGTTTTGTTTTTAGAGAAATATCTAGCATTGGAAATGCAATTGATGGAGCTGCCATTGGAGAGCAAGTTACATACTCTTCAGCATTATATCACACAGTCAAT
The DNA here is from genome assembly GCF_040414725.1 of Anabrus simplex. Taxonomy (NCBI): domain Eukaryota; kingdom Metazoa; phylum Arthropoda; class Insecta; order Orthoptera; family Tettigoniidae; genus Anabrus; species Anabrus simplex. The sequence continues at coordinate 491,682,312 of NC_090265.1, forward strand.
TGTACAACAGTGTGTTCTACTAATTACTGCCATTGTTTAGTTAGTGCACTAGGATGAAACTCTGTCTCAAATAATGAACAAGTTCTTCAAAACTGAGCAACAAGATAACAGAAAATGCCTTCTAAAATGAAGGAGAAATAACAACAAAGTTCTTGTTGGAGTGACTAGAAATGATCCTTCATTTTTACTTACATTGCAGTAAGGTACATCAAAAGTCATTAATAAATTCTAATTCATTAATGAAAAACTAAATATTCAGCTATATTAATTATTTAATCCTGATAGTAATAAGTAAAAATTGAGATTTATCAGAGAATTCATTTCACTCCTGATTGGCAGTTCTGAACCTAATATGAAATATATAAATTGAGCCTATAAAATCTAACTAAAAAATTAAATATTGAATTGGTACTCAATATTAATTTGTGACAGTCTTATTGTATGAAACCTGAAGACAAAAGTTGTGTCAGAGTAAACAGATATTCTCCATTATCTGATAGCAGCTATTCCCAATAGATTACGTTGGAAAGTTCCATATTAGCTCATATTTCTTTAAGGAAACTTCATACTAAAATATTATTTTGGTCTTTTAGCTTTGACTATTTGTACATAGAGGATGTTAATAGGCTTTCTCTCATCAAGGCTGTAGAGCAGAAGTATTGTACAGAAATAATTATACCATTTTGGATTAAATTAATGCACCTTCTAAAACGATGGATGTATTGCTGCTCTAATATAACGAAGCCAGCAGCAACACTACCACCACCAACAACAACAATAATAACAACAACAAGGAAATTAACAAAAATCAACATCATTTACAGTTAAGATCTTAAAATCTTAGTTCAGTCATAATGATAAACTACTCAAACCGAGAGCTACTACGGCCTAGATGGATGAAGTTTATTATCATCCTTTGTATGGTGAACACTAAACTTAGAAGCATTACTTCCAATATCAGTCCTTTGGTATATTTGCTTGGTCATTTTGACTGGTCTCAAGATGTGTTAGAGAGCGAAGAGCCTCTGCCCTCTGCTGAGAAGAGAGGTGCTGAAAGAGTTCTGCCGTTGCATCCAATATTACTTCAGGACATTCCTGGAAAAATATCATCAAGCTTAAACCCCACATCAAAGTAAATATTATTCCTGACACTTCAGAAGTTAAAGAAGGTGCTTAAGATTTAATTTGTGTCAGCCTTTAAGATCCCTAAAAAAAAAAAAAATAGTCAACCTTCAATATCAATAAAAACTAAACATATTTCATGCTTTTACAGTGGCACTGTAACACAATATGTCAAAAAGGATTAAAACATTGAAGACCATGCCTGAGCTATACTCGGCTGATGTGAAATGCGGTTAGGCGAAATTTCTCAAAGAAATCATGAACGCTCATCCGCCAATTCAATGCAGTATGATATAAAGACATTCACAACCAGTATATGTTTAGACACTAATTGGGCCTTCTTCAGCTGAATAATTTAGACAAAGTTAATAGTTAAAATGAACATTTTAAAAATAAACAGATTTAATAATTTAACACCAACAAGTCTGAATACATTATGATTCTAAAATGACATAATTTAAATATATTTTATAAAATGGGACATTAACATTTTTATATCCAGTATAAAACATTGATTATGAATCTTCAAAATGAGTTAACCTTATAAAATTCTTATTACGAAGGGCGTACTATATTGTTTTACACTTTATTTTTTTCTACCTAAATGAAGTACAGTACACATCAGTTGTTACATCCACCTTTTCAACATAACCTCCTTGTAACTGTATGCACTTCTACAAAAATATTTTTCTCTACTCCACTTGGTATTCTTGCTTTTGATTTCACTGTACTTCCAGAGGAGGATGGCGTTCCTTGTTAGGCCTGGGCCACATAATCATTCTAGTTCATAAATCATCCACCAGACCAGTAAATATAAACTTACAATAAAGTTTTATAGATAATTCCATGATAACAGACATTACTCCAATTCTTTATTGTTCTCAATATGCGAATTCTTTTACGAAAGAAAAATCACATAAGAACACATTTACTTCTTTGTGTAACAACATTATTGTCACTACAATACATATACTATTCTCTTCAATCGTTCTTTTTTTTGTCACACTTGTGTTATCTTTTTTTATTCTTTAAAAATAATCACTCTTTTTTTTTAAACAATCTACAAAGAACTTATACATGTTTCACACCACTGACCTATTGGTGATGTTTCTTGGCGCCCTATTGGAAGTCTTTGTGTGTTAATATGTCCACTGCTATGTCACAAGTCTTTAAAAATCCTGTCCACTGGTACCTTATTCATCGTAAACTGAGCATGCTAACATATAAGCAGGATAAGTGTATGGACTTTATGCATCCAGGGACACAAAACATTAATATATTAACGCAATTTATAGATCATCACAACTCTTATTATTTTATTTATTATATTAAATATGATTACTGAAGGTTTTACCACAATTAGGATAACGGACCTATGACAATTATGCCCCCTAAAACCTTGAATATCTATCCTGGACCTTCCTTTCTCTAGGTCTTAAATTATATCTAGGTGTCCAGATATCTATGTCTTCATCTCTCTTATCCTCCAAGGTAGGTATCGGTGTGTGTTGATCCTCCTTGGAATCCGCATTCTTCTGGGGCCCCTTAGAGAGTGTCCACTCTCCGGTCTCTCCGCCTTCTTGTAGGGGATGAGGTAATGCCTTCAATTCTGACATATGCACCTTCATCGACGGTACAGTCTTCAGGAGATACACACCATTTCCCAACTTTTTACCCACCTCAAAAGGTCCGAGCCACTTTGGAGCCATCCCAGCGTGGATCTTTTAAAGCTTTTTGCTGAGGGGATGGTTTCGACGAGGAACTAATGTTCCAGGTCTGAACTCCCTTTCCTCTGGTGTATCATTGTTCTCGGCTTCTCTCCTTGAGCGCTCTTCGGCTTGGTGGTGCACCTGTTGAATGTGCCACTGGTTCCGCACATGCCATGCATCAGGATCCTTCGGTTCCTCTCCTTGTCTATGGATGAAGTTCCAGTAGCCAGTTCTCTTGATTGGACATCTAAGGAAATGTTCAGCAGGTGAGAAACCCATGACATGATTTACCCGCTGTCTGATGGCCAGAAGAGACTCATGTAGGTGTTGGTTCCACTTGGTATGTTCTCTGTTGACCAAGTGAATCCAAAACATCTTCTTTAGCTCCTGGTTTCTCCGTTCGGTGCGACTCACCTGTAGACGGTACATCGGTGTCGTCCAGTGTTCAATTCCCCACTCTGACAAAGTTTGCAACCACTGTCCCTAAGTGAACTGACTGTCATTGTACATGAGCAGGCACCGAGGATACCCATACCGACTGAAGACTTCAGTCCTTAAGAGTTGTAAGACAGTCCCAATGTAGCTTCAGGGATGGCGAATCCTTCCACCCATCTGGTGAATAGATCAGTCACCACGAGGATCCCCGTTTTTCCCACGAGATGTTCTAGGGTAGGGTTCCATAAGGTCAAGGGCGAGGACCTCACAAGGTTGATGTGGTCGGCATCCTCTCATGCTGGTACTCGCCTTCTGGTTGTTTGCCTTTGTTCGAGCACAGATTGCACTGGCTTGAACGTAGTTCTTGATTTCCTGACGCCTGTACCCAGAAGAAACATCGCTGAATTGAAGAATAGGTTTCCTCTTGACCAGGATGACCAGCTTCTGGATTATCTTGGAATTTGTTCAAAATCCTCACAGTCTGTGACTTCGAAATGACGATGACAGGAGAAGATCCAGGCAGGTGGGAAGTATACTTAAGTATGCCGTCTTCGAGCTGGAAGTTCTTGTAGCACATCTTAACCCTTTCACTTTCAAGCTCTTAGCTGATGGATGTGTGAAAACTGACAGCCATATTTAGCACACTATGCACACACTTCTTTTAAAATTGCACTGAAGGCACACCAATGAAGATATCAACATGAAAGTTGGCAAAATTATAGAATATACATCACTTAGTATCACTGCATGTAAGTCATTTCCCTAAACCAAAAGCGTTTAATGTTAAAAAAGAATAAATATAGAAGCAAAGTTATAAATTTCAGATTTTGAAAGTTTGGAAGTAATTCTAGGAAATAGTATTCACAATCCGAGTTTGTTATTCATGTCAGTAGGAAGGCTATATTATTGTTTACTATCATGGTAAATATTACGATTCTATGTCCATTACATCCAAGGATAGATTAAAATGTTTAAAGTTATGTAACACTGAAAAATATCAGCCATTTTTGCATAAAACACACATTTCTTAAATCTAATATAAAAGACTCACCAATGAAGATATTACCATGCAATTCAGTTGACCTATAGAAAATGAATCACTTATTATCACTGATAATGTGTTGGACATCTATACTGTCTGGTTTGAATGTGAAAAAGTAAAAATATTGGAAAACATAAATTTCATTAGGAAATTAATTTTAACCAAATTTTCTCAACTGATTCTGTCTGTAGGCCCTATTAGCACTTTAAAATTAAAAACTGTTTGTTCCTGAGACCATATTTTCTCAATTATGTAATGTGATGTACCACTGACCTATTAACACTTGTGTTTTGGGTAACACTCTCCGTGTAGTCCCTTGCTACACCTCGTACAAATGGTTCTTTATCTCCGCTTCCTCCCCTCTGAAGTACAGACACAGGACCTGGACTCCCTCCTATCAGGCAGTTTTCTCACACCTGGTGGCCCTCTAGGATCATTCGCTGAAGCATTCTTTGTTTGCAACCACTCACCCCCTAAATGTTCAATGATCTCTACAATAAAGTGTAGCCTAGATTTCAGTTTTCCTTGGCCTTTTGCATGTTCTTTATATAGAATGTAAGAATTCAGGACCATTCTGGCGATGATATTAAATGCCACCTTTTTCCAATATCGAACAGTTCTGCGCTCATCTAGGTAGGCATACAACATCATATCAGAGGTATCAATGCCCCCCCATGAATTTATTGTAGCTGTGGATCACTTCTGGTTTTTTCACAAGCTTTACGGTGTTCCCCCTCTTAATTACTACTTCCCTAGAGTTAGCTGTTGCCTTACTGGAGAGAAGAATAACAGGTGCCCTTTGTGATTTCTTCTCCCTGTAGGCACAGGCCAAGACAGGCCCAGAACGACAATACAAAGTTTCACCTATTCCAAACTTCCTTTTACAACTCTTAGGCAGATACTTTCTGTTTCTCCTTACAGTATCTGTTATATATGTTCCTAACTTGAAAAGGTCCTTTACAAGTGGAACAGACATAAAAAAATTGTCCACAAACACATGGTATCCTTTCTGTAAGTAGTTCCCTAATTTCAATAGTCTCATGACCACAGTGTACCCCAGTCCGCACTTAGCAATACTGTCCTTGTCTTCTTGAGACCTGGCTCCGCGGTAGGTGAAGAATCCCAAGCAGTAGTCTGAAACTGAATCACAGAGAATCCAGAATTTTATTCCCCATCTATGATGATGTTTATTGGGCAGATATTGCATTAGGTATGTCCTGTTCTTTGTCCCCACCAGACTTTCATCAATACTCAGTTCCTCGTGAGGAGTGTAGTGGTGCCTAAATATGTTCTTGGCATGGTCAAGTAAAGGCTGAAATCGAATACAGGGATCATAGGTTAGATCACCTGGTTGAGCACACTTTTCACTGTCCATTCGGACAGAGAAACATCACCATCACTTGAATAATTGTCAAGATATTCAGTGATATCATCGTCAGCTAAATGAACACTCTTCGCCATGTCGCGTGCGATAAATAACTAGGCCTAACCTAAATGAACTATATCTTACACTTCACTATCACTATGCACCTAATTATCTAAGAAAACTATTTCAATAATGAACTAACAAGTAAACTAAATATATTGCCTATGATACAGCCTAATTTCACTATATAATCACGAATGAAAACAGAGAGAAATGAACGCAAGTTTGCTGCCAACCACGATGTAAACAAGACACGGAACTCCAGTGAGCACATGTTTCAGACCTCAAGAATAACAATAAATACAGTTAGCCGGCAGTTCCCGCGGAGTATAACGTGAGATAAAACTGTACTCTTCTTATTCCGTGCAAAAAAAAAAATGCTATTTGGCGCGTAAATAATGAAATGATTATAATAAAGGCGGGTAACGATGGATCATTACACTGACAGTTTTCGCAGGACCCGTGGGTACCGATAGATCGTTACCTTGAAAGCCAAAGGGTTAAACTGAACTGGGACAGATCAACAATTAGTGCTGCGTTTGCTGATCCAGGATGCCATTCTGTTACAGGGCATGTCCTCAGTCTGTCACTTCCTCATTAAATCTAAATCGATCTCATTATTTCCTCGCCGGATAGCAAGGAGCACCGGGTCGGTTTGAGACCCCTTAGTTGGCCCAGGAATCTCTCTCTGTAATAAATTTGTGACTGATTTCTGTCCATCCTCAGGATTTCTTGATAGACTGTCCGCAGCTTGATTGGCTATGCCAGGAACATGACAAATTTCAAAGTCAAAATCGACAAGGATCAAGGCCCATCACATTAGTTTGGACTTAGTTCCAGAAACTTGGTTCAACCAAAGTAAAGAATTGTCTGTAAAGAGTCTGAACTTCCTCCCTTCTAGATAACCTCTGAACTTCTCGACAGCCCATACAACTGTTAATGCCTCCTTCTTGGCTGTACAATAGTTTCTCTCAGGAGCAGAAAGTTTCCTACTGGCATACTCAATTATATCCTTGTCTCCTCCTTCTGTCTCATGGAACAGTACAGCCCCAAGACCGATGTCACTTGCATCTGTCTGCAAGCAAACCTCCCGGCTTGTATCCAGATAAGCTAGACTTGGAGTGTCACAAATAGGTCTCTTTATCTCCTGGAAGGCTGTTTCTTCCCTTTGGGTCCATTTAAATGGTATGTTTTTATTGAAGAGGTCGGTTAGCAGAGCAGCTTTTGTTTCAAAGTGTGGTACAAAGTTACTGTACCACCCACAGAGGCCTAAAAACTGACGTACGTGACACTTTGTACAAGGCCTTTCCTATTCCTGAACGGCCCTATTCTTCTCAGTTTGTCTCTCCAAGCCCTTGTCCATCAATACATGACCTAGGTACTGAACTGAGTTTGATGCGAACTGACACTTCTTGACTTGGCAGGTAAGTCCGTGAGTTCTCAACCTGTCTAATATTCTAGCTAGGTGTTCCAAATGGTCCGAAAACGTCTTGCTGTACACAAGGATAGACCTGGCAGAATTCTTCTGTGTATCCGGACAAGACTTTATCCATCAGACACATAAAGGTGGCCGGAGCATTCTTAAGACCAAATAGCATGACTCTGAATTGATAGAGTCCTGTTGGGGTGGAAAATGCAATTGTCGGTTGAGACTCTTCTTTCACATGGACTTGCCAGTAGCCAGAGTTCAAAGCAAGGGTTCTGAAGACTTTTGCTCCACTCACTTGCTTTATCAGATGGCAGAGATCCGGCATGGGGTAGGCATCTGATATAGTCTTGTTATTTACCTGACGTAGGTCCACACAAAGTCAGTAATCACCATTTTACTTCTTAGGTAGTACTAATGGAGAAGCCCATCCTGATACTGAAGGTTAAATCAATCCTTAGTTCTCCATTTCCTTGATTTTTTTACTATAAATTTTTGTTTACCTGGATTAAGTGGGTAGGGCCTTTGTTTAACTGGGGCATTATCCTTACAAATTATTTTATGTTTTACCATTGTAGTAAATCCGATTCTATTAGTAATGACCTCAGAGAACTTATTCAGCAACTTCTTAAGGTCTTCCTTCTCCTCCACCCTCAACAGTCCTGTTTTCAGTTCAGCCAATGCATTGGTTTCTAAAATTTCCGACTCAAAGGCTTAATTTACAACCCATGCCAACCTAATTCTGTTTCTATTACCAAATAATATTTCATTGGCTGTATAATCTATCACTACCCCATATTTAGCTAAGAAGTTGTGTCCTAATATTATGTCAGGTATCAAATCCTTGACAATCCTCACCAGTATATCTATGACTTCAGTAGAGCACTTGGCTTGAAGAAAAGTACAACCCTCAATCTGGTAATGCATGTGATGAGTTGTCCCCCTGACTTGCCACCTTAGCAGGACGAACAGGTTTTTTTATAATTTTGCCACATTCATGCTCACAAACGAGTGTGAAGCTGAGTGTCAAGGATAGCAACTGAAGGCTTATCATCAATCGTCAAGTTAATTGCCGGGTGGGGTGGATTAGGTTCATTATCACTACAAATTTGACCAATATGTTTACCTTCTAGCCAGGTGTCATGTATCTGGGGCTTCTTCATTCTTCTGGAACCCTCCTTAACCCAACTCAAATGGTCCCAAGCTCGTTTTTTGGGCATTGGCCTTTAAATAGCCCGGTCTGCCCGCATCGGTAGCATTTCCGGGGTTCCTCCGCTGTAGAGGTTTTCGTTTTTGAGGTATGGTAACTTGTTTCTTTGTCTAATTTTGCAAAGATGTGACGGAACTCTTCAAAGGTTTTTGGTTGTGCCATCTTAACAAGCGATCGAACCTTATCATGTAGCAGTTCAATTATATAAGGGACGCTCATATCAATATTTTCCCTTTTGTGGACTCGCCTAACGAGCTGGAGTTTTTGAATTATGAAAGCTGCTTCTCTCATTCCACTGGGTTGCACTTCAGTTAGGAACTTTTATTGTACCGAAGTTTGGACAGACTTCAAGTCAAATCTCTGGACGAATTCTTTCTTAAATTCCTCCTAGTTGAGGCTGAGTCCTTTAATGGTCTGCCACCAGACCACTGCTGACAGACAATATGCAAGTATATTTCCGTAGGTATATTTGTCCTTCTTCAATGAATCCCTGAGGCAGCAGACAGGAATGATAGAGGTAATAATTACATGTGTGAATGATAGAATCTGATGATGTTTTTTCAAGAACAAAACATGTTATTCTGTTTTTAATTAAATGATAATCTTTCTCAGGTTCTCTGTTATTGAAAGTTTTCTCTTTCAGGTACTTTCTAATTTATTGATCTTAAATTATTTTTGACATACCAGTACCGAAGAACCTCACAGTTATGCATTAACTAAGTTGAAATTGAAAAGAAACGGTTTCCAATATAACAAACTTTTATGATATGCAAGCGAGAGATCTTAATTGGGGCCCACCTGGGCAAATCTATCCTGGAACTTGATATAATGTTCCCACTGGCATTTGTCTAAAGTGAGAGTTTAAAAGTCATTCCTGTTACGATAATGAAAGTCACTGCAGCTCAAGATTAATGATGATGATGATGATGATGATGATGATGATGATGATGACGACGACGACGATACGAAGTTTACAACCGGGTGAGTTGGCCATGCGGTTAGGAGCACCCAGCTGTGAGCTCACTTCCGGGAGATAGTGGGTTCAATCCCCACTGTCGGCAGCCCTGAAGATAGTTTTCTGTGGTTTCCCATTTTCACACCACGCAAATGCTGGGGCTGTACCTTAATTAAGGTCACGACCGCTTCCTTCCCATTCCTAGGCCTTTCCTGTCCCATTGTCGCCATAAGACCTATCTGTGTCGGTGCGACGTAAAGCAACTAGCAAAAAAATAACTTTACTTCTCATTAACTGCTGATAATTAATAGAGATGACAAAATGACATAATTATACCCTGAAGAAGTTCTTTCATGTGCTAATTAATTCACCAAAGTGTATTGATACAATTAAATAGTATCAGAATGAGTCACATCTGAATGTGTAATTTTGAGTTATGAAATAAGGAAATTGGGTATTGGGTTCCAACCAATTGACTTTGATGTATCACTGACCTTCTATGTTATAACCTTGCATGAAATGTAAAGGGGCTCACAGATACAATGCTTGAGATTCACACAGTATAATGTACAAATTTACAAGAATAAACTACATCTGAACTACTTTTAAAAGATACAGATATGTTTCTGTAAACATTCTTTACTTAACATCAACTTCTATATTAAATTATGGAAATTGTTGATAATATATAAATAAAGTTTATATTTAAATACAATTCTTACCATAAATGCAGTTTTGAGCTGTTGAATAATTGCATCTCTCCTGACACACTGAATATTGTTTGCAATTACAGAATTTGTAGAACCCTTCTCCAGCTGGCCCAGCAACCATGTCACCACTTCTCGATTATTTTCCCACAGATATGCCTAAGATAAGAAACACAGCAATGATTTTCATATCAACAAGTTATTTCCATTAATTATAAACATAATCTATTTGATAAGTAATTACTGATGGAAAATGAATGAGTCACAATGCTAAAAGGGAGGATCTTCCACTGTAATTTATTGACTTATTATTGTAAATGTATTATCTTGTCATACGTGCACTTTCAATGGTTCCAACAAAATTCTGAATTGCATAAAACTCACTAACGTTTAGCAATATGTTAATTTTGAAGGATTTTCATCCTTACGATGCCATAATAATGTTATTTGCTTTATGTCCCACTAACTACTCTTGACAGTTTTTGGAGATGCCGAGGTGCCCGAATTTAGTCCTGCAGGAGTTCTCTTACGTACCAGTAAATCTACTGACACGAGGATGACGTATTTGTGCACCTTCAAATACCAGTGGACTGAGTCAGGATCGAATTTGCCAAGTTGGGGTCAAAAGGCCAGCGCCTCAACCATCTGAGCCACTCAACCCGGCCCTTACTATGCCAAATGCTTCCTATACTACGGTCTGTCAATCTATAACAGGTAACAGTATTTGTTCCACTTCAAAATCCACCCTCCAACCAAAGGACAGTCACTAAAGCCTACACCAGAATGGGCAATCCTAATGAATTTGCCATCACCAAATTGTTTATTGCATCCACACATAATCTATTTCTATCAGCCACTTACCCACCACTCAAATATTGTTGCTTACTATCCTGGAGTACTTGAGATCTATCATCTTTTTCTTTTCACGGATCTCTTCCCGAACTGCCTTTCATTAATAATAATGACGTGTAGCCTCCAGAGAGGCCTGGTGCAGGTCTTTCAAGTTGACACCCTATAGGCAACCCGCACGTCTGTAAGGAGGGGGCCCTACGTAAGGTGATTTTTAACGCTGCAGACAGCAAAAACATTCAGGCCCCTAGCCAGAGTAATTAACCAAGTTAAAATCCCCAACCCGGCCAGGGATCGAACCCGGGACTCTTTGGACTAAACATATAGCCATGTAACCAGACTGTCTTTTGGTGATCAGATATCCTTCCAAAACCAAAGACATTCTGACCCACCATCAGCCCCATAAATCTCTGATCTCCATGCACCTTGTACTGTATTGCATATGTTCTGAGTACAAAACCAGGGATCCTTGTCACATCACAATAATAAAATATATTTTACTGTACCAGTGAAGTTGGGTGATTAAAACATGTATGTGCATGCCAATAGCCCAAAAACAAACGTACATTAAATGTGTTCTATCTCGGAAACCATTCGGCATAGGACATATTTCCATATGAAGTTTTTTTTTGCTTCAAATAATCATTCCTGTTATATCTCTGAATACTAAGCATTCCTCCTGGACACCCTGTATAACTTCCTTGATAGTGATTGCATTTAATTCTATAGACATACGAATTTGAAAATTATTACTATTAATGACATTTGTATTATAAAGTAACCTAGCATTAGTATTATACAAATCATTAATCAGGAATTGGATCTTAACCTCCTGATTGCATCCGGTCTATGGTTCATACACCTGAACCAGTGTTAGCTTATCCTTGCCTACTACATCTGATATTGCCAACCCCACGGTGTAGGGGCAGCATGTTTGCCTCTTACCTAGAGGCCCCGGGCTTGATTCCTGGCCAGACCAGGGATTTTTACCTGGATCTGAGGGCTGGTTTGAGGTCCACTCAGCTTACATGACTGCAATTGAGGAGCTATCTGACTGTGAGATAGCGGCGCCTGTCTCAAAAGCCAAAAATAATGGCTGAAAGGATTCACAGTGTCGACCACATAAAACCTCATTATCTGCATGCCTTTGCGCTGAGCAGCAGTCGCTTGGTAGGCCATGGCCTTTCAGGACTGTTGCGCCATGGGGTTTGGTTTGCTTTTTATATCTGATCTTGTGGATCTTTAATATCCTCAACTAGGTACTACAGGTCAAACTTACTTTGTACTTTTCTTCATTAAGACTGAATATACATATATGCTATCTTATTTGATCTTTTCTGGAAGAAGGATACACAAGGAACAGAAATACAATTTTCTCCTTTACATTATTTTGAATTCAGATGTTTTAGAACTACAGTTGAGTATCAAACTTTCCGAGGAGATAATTCTTTTTGGAAAAAAAACTTTTAAAACTGAATAATAGAATATATCCTTGAGGTAGTTGAATGCTTCACATGTTTGGGAAGTGAAATAATGCAAGATGCAAGGTTGCATAAGGAGATCAGCAGAAGAGTACAAGTGAGAAATACGTTCTAAAAGAATGTAAGGAACCTGTTGTGAAACAAAGAAGTTTGTAAGAAATGTTAAGAGATAATGTACAAGATGTACTATAACGCTATATTAAAGTATGTTTCAGAGACTTGGGCAATGACAACAAGAGATGAGAGTAAAATTCAGGCCAATGAGATGAAGTTACTGAGGAGTATGATAGGGGAGACAAGGAGAGACAATGTAAGAACTATTGAGGTCAGAGAAGAAATAAGGGTAGACAAACTGAAGGATAGGATGAAGAATAAATTGAGGTGGTTCGGACATGGTATGCGGATGAGGGAGGGAAGGATACCAAGTATTGCAGGCTAAGATAGAGGGAAAGAGGGAAAGAGGGAAAGAGGGCAAGAGGAAGGCCCAGAGCAAGATGGATAGACTCTGTCAAGAACAGTATAAGAAGACTGGAATGGAATACAATTGAATCAGCCATGTAACACAATCACTTCAAGTTTAATGCTCCCGTGCACTGTCTTAGAAATCAGATTCTAATCACCCTCCACACAAGTAAGCCACCTGGTTAGAACTACGCTATGAAATAAATGCCATAAATGGAATAGCAACCAGAATTTTCATGCACAGTTTTCAGTGAAGCATTCAAAATAATTGTACTCAATAACAATGATGTTAGAATGGAGATTTTGTGCAGTAAATTTCAAAACATTTCAATATATGTAGAGGCACTCACACTACACATTGTCCATCAAAAAATTGGGATCTCAATTCATTTATATTTGCTCCAATATAATTGGATGTGAGGCTTATGAACTTGGGACATCAGAATGGAGAGGGCAAAGTAGGCCTTAATTTCATCCTCATTAGTGTCAAACCACTTACTTGTCACATCTTTTTCCTTGTGGGTCCGATAATTATTCCATAGTGTAAATATTTGTTTCCTGCGCATTGTGGGGAACGACACAGACAAGAATTATGGTACAGAATTATCTAAATATCTGTCTCTTAGTTCTCCTGATACCCCTGGAGACCCTGTAAATTGATGAGTAATTAATTGGTTATCACTATTATTAACCCACACTCAGTCACTATGTTTTGCTTTCACACGCAGGGCTTTAGGTATGATTTCACAGTCACTCATATCAGATGAACTGTTGACGCAAGTGTAATAAACTGACAAACTTCAGAAAATTGAAAGGAGGATTGGAAGAACCTGCATCAACAAAAAATACCAGAAAGATGGACAGTGGCGGTTAATACCTAACAAAGTCGTGTACAAAGAGCTAGAACCCATTACAGATACTATGCGTAAGAGGAGACTGGGATTCTTTGGACATATCATGAGGATGCAGGATTCGAGACTTCTGAAACAACTAGTACAACACAATCTCGTCTCAAAAAATACCACAACAGGATGTAAATGGATCAGAGAAGTAAGAGAGGATCTGAAGGAAATAGGCCTTACAACAGAAGACACCACAAATAAGATAAAATTGAATACAAAACTCAAGAATACAAACCTCCGCTTTACCCTTACACAAAACAAACCAACAACACGTACATTTTCAACTGAGGAAAGGGCACGAAGATCGGAGCGTCTGAAGAAGTACTGGGAGGACCGCAAAGCCCGAACAATCCCTTCAGAGAGACCTGAACGACGGATTGACTAAAGTGATCCTATGTGGTCATAAAAGAAGAAGAAGAAGAAACTGATATAACTTGAAAATAATATTCTTTAACCCATGGGTAGATAATACAAGCATCGAGCTCGAATTATTATTATTTTTACGATTATTATTATTATTATTATTATTATTATTATGACTTGTGAGGTATGGCTATAAAGTGTTTACATCTACTTATTAGTATTATTAGTTATGTAGTCGGACGATCGCATTATTTATGAGGTTATGTCATGAAACATGTGCTGTATATATTTATATGAAATTAGTTAATATAAGAACCTATAATTAATAGTATATAATTTATTATTACCGTATATATGATGTATAATCCATAGTAACATTGTGCAACACACTGTAATATCCAGAATAACGAGAACTATTTAGAACCTTCCTTATAATTGTAACTATGTATTAGGCACTGTAGAATTTACGAGAAAAGGTGTTGTGTAACATCCTTCTAGAAGCCTGGCCAGGCAACATATATATAAGAGGCAGTCTTTATGGTGGAGTTGAGTTATTGTTTAGTTGGAGTTGTTTTCGTGAGCTCGTGGTGTGATTCTGATGACGTAATTGTAACAGTCAAATTTTTTCAAGATGGCAGTCGCATTCTTCTTATTTTGTTTGTTTTGTTTGTGACGGCAGTTGATTAGGTTATATGTGTGTTTAATGTGTGAATAATTAATTGTAAATAAAATCCGCGTACACAAGTGACAGCATTTTGTGTGCGTCTTTGTGATACATCACTGTCACTTTCACTTAAAATCTCTTCTTCAATATCATCTTAATCACCACCACTGTCCTACGAATCACTGTCTTCAATTAACTCAGCAGTAGCACTGATGAAAGCTGCCTATACTACGCCCAGAGCCATGGCTAGGAGAATGACAGACACTTGATGAAATGTTTGTGCTTTTAGAGGCTACAATTAGGCAATAAGTAATGGTACAAGTTCTTAGGAGAGCTGTAGTAAACAAGCCACATCCCTGTTCTATTCATAGAAGTTTGCAAAAGGGAAATGCCTGCAGGGGTTGATCAAAATATAAACTAGTACATACGACTTGGCGCTGTACATGAATGCCTCGTCATCTGAGTTGAAGGACTGGCCAATGCTCGCATGAACTTCAAGTCAAATGAGTCGAGTGGGTCAAGCAAGGGCTCAATTAATTTTTAAAAAATATTTTTTGTGTGTACAATGGTGTCTGAAGGATAGATATACGATTATGTTTTGAAACGGCTTAACTATGTCTACTTGTATGAAAGAAACAGCATGTACAATATAGCATTCATTTTAGAAAGAGCTTGATTACTGGAACTGAGCCCTTTCTAAAGTGAACTCGCCTGACACCAATCCCGCATCCCTGAACAAGATGTTTACTATCTGCGGCAACTATGGGTGTATGTATTCAATATTCATAACGTGAATACACAAACATCTGATATGTATGCTTACCACGAAACCCAGGAAAAAAAAGGTGGGCCAATTTTTTTTGTACATTCATCCAGGACTATATACATTAAACCCTTGATGCCGACCTCCGTAAGTCATATAAACCTCCTTTTCTTCACATGCTGCTGACCTCCATGCGTGGTATAGACGCCTATACGTGTAACTTCATTTTCTTCTAGCTTGTAAAGCTTTAGAGTTCTTAAAGGTGTCGAGATGGACATGGTATATCTTTGAAGGTGAAGATCCTTGCCTTCCTTGCATGTATGAATCAGTACAAACCAAATTGTCCGACTCGTTGGCTGAATGGTCAGCATTCTGGCCTTCGGTTCAGAGGGTCCCGGGTTCGATTCCCGGCCAGGTCGGGGATTTTAACCTTAATTGGTTAATTCCAATGGCCCGGGGGCTGGGTGTTTGTGCTGTCCCCAACATCCCTGCAACTCACACACCACACATAACACTATCCTCCACCACAATAACACGCAGTTATCTACAAATGGCAGATGCCGCCCACCCTCATCGGAGGGTCTGCCTTGCAAGGGCTGCACTCGGCTAGAAATAGCCACATTAAATTATTATTATTACAAACCAAATGTTCTTTCTAAAGAGTTTGAAATACAGTAGAAGTCCGCTAGAGTGAGTACGGCATATAGTGAGAGCTCTGTTGTAACGACAACTTTATTCTGTCCCTTGAAAATTCCTATATTAAACAGTGTATTATCCTTTAATTACAATGAGAACCCTGTTACTGATGCATTTGTTATTACAAGTGATTTAGCATGCGTTATATTTTCCATTATCGATATTTATGCACTCCAGCGATTATATTGAATGTGGATGATCATCTTAGGTATAGTTTTTGTGCTATGTGCACTAGCGAGCTCTCTTGTTGACATTCGAACTCGAAGGGGATGTCAAAGTCAACTAGTAATACTTGTCGACTGGAGTTCTGTAAACACAAATGAAAGAGAACATGTTTCCTTATTGTAAATGCGTGAAAAACGTGTCCGATAAAAGTAGTTAACTCGTTAGAAATAAAGGCTGAAGTAAATGATCGCTTAATTTAAATGCTATGTACTGAAATTAAGTAAGAATGTGATACACGTCAAAATACAGCGCAGAGTGGATGACTTATTTCAGAGCTTAGTTAATTCAGTAAAATCTCGTTAGGATGTTTCTACAGGACACAGAAAAGAGAATGCGTTAAGTGAGAAAATGTACTATTGAATACACGAATCAGAACTATCAAAACAGGGATATGTAAACATGTGATATGTGTTTTTGTCATTTTCCAACATGCGTATGTTTTATGCCATGTATGTACAGGTACAGTGAAAGATATAGGCTATCTACCATTTCTAAAGATGAGAGTATTAAAAAGTATGAAAAATATGAGAGAACGAATATGAAAACCTTTTCCACTGGGGCTTATTAAATAACAGCGTGTAAAACACCAGACAACAAATATAAATGCATCTGCACTGAGGCATTATTTGCAGATCACACACACTCTTTGTAAAACAAATGTCAGCTGAAGCTTTATATTTCAGACCAAAGGATTATTAAACATTGATTTCTGGTCACACTCTGAATTATCTGGAGGTTAAACTCGGCCATGTGCAAGAGGATTACTTTGACCGTCATCTCAAATGCGATAACACTGCAAGAGACTTGAGTCAAAACTCGAAGGTGTATGTTTCAACATATGTGCCACAGTTCAAAGAGGCCTGTCCACTTCCTGGATTTTAATTTTGTCTTCATTAGTAAGTGATATCACAAATTTTCCATTATCCATAACTGGGCTACACAAACATGCACCACGCTAGCCAACTTAACATGATTATGTTTCTAATCTGTACGTAGACTATCGGATGAAAAACCACCGTATCACTCAACACAGAGTAAATTTCTAACTTCCGAATGGAATGCGAATTACAAGCACAAACAGGCTTTCTGGAGGCTAACAACTTGCTTCCCAAAGGTGTAATTTACCCTGTAAAGTTCAGGAATACAAGACCATTTCTTGTTTTCGCGCAACTTTCTCTGACTGGCCTCCTGTTGTGAGGGCTCCAATCTGTGTTTGAAATCACGTTCCTTTCACAAGCGATGACAAAGAACATTTTCAGTGCTACGAAAAATGTGATCGTACTAAGCAGTAAAAGTGAACATTTGTGATGCAATAAGTGAAGTATTTTTATATAGATATAATACGGCGTAAATCAGAACTTTGAATATACTACGTACGACGCGAGAAATTGTCTTAATGAAGAAATCCACTAACAAGGTTTCATTGAATATTCTCACGTCTGCTTGAATTTCCGAAAGGCTATTCCCATGTAAATTCATAGTAAATTCATAGTAAAAAGTTTATCACTACTCCACTGGCACTTGAAATATGTAGGTTAAATTAGGTTAGATAATGCTATTTGAATACGAAAACTAAAACCTTTGCTTCAGAAGCCACTGGAGTGATACTACAACAATTTTTCAGAATGAAATTGAACATATGCGTTCACTTTATCTCGGAATTAGAAAACTTACTACTCAATAAGCCGTAGTATTGAAATCTGCAAAAAAGCAAGTTTTGAACAAACTGATTGGCATGCTATAGCGAGTAAATTTTTCGCCGTTACGAATTCTCACTGTAAAGAACTTCTACCATAGTTGAAATAGTTTGGAATAGTCTGAACTCTTTCTGCTTGAGAGCATATTACTCCCCATGCCTTCTTTCTTATGAACTAATCGTCCCATTAACCTGGGATTTATGCTAAATGAATCTTTGAACTATTGTTCCCGGTTCTTTTGCTCATAGTTCCTGTACCGGGCGGTACACCTCCATGACGCTCATTCAAATATTGCGCCAATTTAAACTCCTCTACAGGAGGAGTTTGGAACCTTGAAAACTGAACTAATTCTACTATTTCTTAAAAGATGTCACTACGGTAAATGGTGTAATTTTGAAGTGTTCTGAACTGTGTCTATTTCGATTTGTGTTTGTTTATTCCGTATCAAGAAGTGTGGACATTCTCTTCTAGATGTCTCTACAGAGAAAAAACCAGGATTACGCACTCTGTTGCAAAGGAATAAACCTTCTTGAAGAAGTTTTGTGTTCATAAGTTTTTGACCTTACTAAATTTTGTTCTGTGGTTTGTGGGTTGGCAACATTAATAATTTCTACCCGCTTGTTTTGAATTTAGCCAATCCCAAATTTCTCTAATTAATTTTTGACCAATAACGTATGTCTTCTCCGATATGGAGATGTTGCTTTAAGCTATCCAATAAAGTTGAGGGGGGTGTGTGTACTCATTCTTGAAAGGTCTTGAATGTTCCAAGAGGATATATAAACTGCTGATTTTCTTGTCTCGGTGCCACTTCATCGACATCTTGCTTAGTGTCTGATTATGTAGCAGGGGGCGGGAAGTGCCTCTTTCTTCGGGCAGCAGTTCATCCACAAGGTAATGGCCGTTTAATAACTTTATTTCTTGCTAGCTCAGCAGTTTAACCCTCGGGGCAGGTTCGAAACTTTTCTCATGTAACCTATCTTTAAAATGTAATAGACATTTGGTAAAAATTCCGTCTCTTTAACTACAAATTGGGATAGAGAGTGCCTAACCCTCTCGAGCTCCCATTCATATTGTTTTGAGGCGACTACGTTTTCATAACCGTTTTTCTTCTCTTCGTAATGTAATAAAGTTTTCTTATCATGTCACCTCCTTAGTATGGGATTAGCCCTTGCGTAAGCGGCCTAAGTGTATTAGGAGTGCAAGCTTCGCCTCCATTCTATTTTGTATTATGGGCCAGTAACTTAACCTAATGTTTTATTTTCCTCATGTAAAGGCCCTGTAGGTTGGGTATCAAATACCCCTGTTTCTTGGTGTGCCTTAAGGGCAGATAGAAATGAAGTTTGTTGTAGCCTTTGATAGGCTTGTCAAATTGAGAGCCGGTCTGCTCTTTTTCTTAACACTGTAATTAGGAGCAAGTGCTCCTTGTACTTAGGGGTTTTATGCCCTTCAGCAATGGTAGTTGGGAGCTGAGAGCTCAGGAATTATACTTGGGGCTTGAAGTCCAGATTTTGGTAATAACCCCCCCGAAATCTTGTAATTTCTTTGTACCTGATTTTGGCTTGTTGCTGACTTGTTATTTGTTGAGTTTTGAAAGTCTATATGAAAATTGTTAAACCTTGTTGTCTGTTGAAAATATAACCTTTGTCAAAGTTTTAAATTAACTTTAATTCTGTAGTTGAGACCTATTCCAGCCAGCACCTTCTTTCACCTCTGCAAATCCACAAAACATCGTAACAAGTGGTAGCAGAGCATGGTTGAATGGGTCTCAATTTAGCCCCTTTTGATGGCTAAACATTGCTTTTCATTCGAACTCTAACAATTTTCTCAGTCGCTGGGATTTTTTTTTTCTTTTTTCAAAATTTTTCTGCCAACATGTCCGGCTCTCGCGAGGTCCTCCATCCTTTCTATTTGCGTAAGGAGGAATTACTTTATGAACTATCTATTAGAAACGTTCCATCTGGAGGCACGGTTGCGTTGGATGCCAATAGGTCATATCTGTGTTTTGCGGCGCGCCCACAAACCTTTTCCGAGCTAGAAGCATTGGCTGTGTCAGCCGAAGGGGTTAGGTATGCGGACACACTACGTGTCGCGAGGGAGCCCCCTCCGTCATCAAGTAACCTTCGGCCTACACCTCGCCGAACCATCACTGCCCGTAAATGTTATGCTTGTGGGTCGCCTGACCATCTTCGGAACAAGTGTCCATCAATTAAATCTAGTGGGACAAGGAATGGAGCAGGGTCATCCCAAGGCTGTTTTAAATGCGGCGCCTTTTCCCATATTGCCAAGAACTGCCCTAATGCTAACAGCACCCCCTCCTGCTCAACTTCGGGTGCAACTTCCACCAACAAGCATAAGTGACTAGTGGCTCCGGCTGAGTCGGCAGATTCATCTTTCCTAGGCTCAGCCCAGGTTAAATCCGGCGAAAGATCGGGGAAATGTCAGTCTTCTAATTTATCATTTGAAGGCCCTAAGGAATGTCTAAGCATTGCGGCGGATTCCCCTGCACCAGTACCTTTCCTTAAAATTGAGGTTAATAATGAGCCTGTAACTCCTCTTTTAGATTCTGGCAGTGTTTGTTCTATTATTTCAGCTGAATGGTATTCGAAATTGAAATCTGTTTGTAAACTTCCTGACTATTGCTCGTCTTCGGTTCAATATGTTTCGGCTAATTCTTCTCCATTTGAAATTTTAGGCTCCTTAAATGCCAAAATTCGTATTTCTAAATTTACTTGGAAAGTTAAATTGTTTGTGGCAAAGCACTTGTCTTGCCCCATTATATTGGGAGCCGACTTCATGTCCCATACTGGTCTAGTGCTCGATCTTCAGAGCAAGTCGTGCACATTCAAATTTGCTTCTAATTGTAAAATCCCTTTACTTAAATGTAGTTCTGTGTCATGCTCATCTGTTTCGCCTACCCAGGATGAGATGATGTTAGATCTTAGACATCTACCTGAGGAGCAGGCTGATAGTATTCGTAAGTTGTGTCAGTCATTTCCAGAGGTGTTTTCTGATAATCTTGGTGTTACTGACCTTATTGAATACAAGATTGAGGTTACGGATTCGATTCCAGTCCGGTTTCCGCCTTATAGGCTGTCTCCTCCTAAAATGAAAGCTTTGAAGGAGATCATCAATCAAATGTTAAAAGATGGTATTATTCGGCCCTCTAAGTCGGCGTATTCATCGCCTATTTTCCTTGTTCCGAAACCCCAAGGTGGCTTCAGGCCTGTGATTGATTACAGGGCTCTCAATCGGAAGGTGGTGTTACAATCTGTGCCCCTTCCTGACCTTCATTCTTGCTTTTCCTGGTTTCGTAAAGCTAAGTTCTTCACCATCTTGGACCTCAACCAGGCTTATAACCAGATACCATTAGCAGAGGAATCCAAGCACCTGACAGCGTTTGCCACGGATTGGAATTTGTATGAATACAACCGCGTGCCTTTTGGGCTCCCAACGGGAGCAGTTGTGCTTAAGAGACTGCTAGATAGGGTCTTCTCCGACATCAAATTTGAGTACTTGTACCACTATCTCAATGATGTTGTCGTATTTTCGGAGACCTTCGAAGAACATTTAGATCATCTGAAAGAAGTTCTTAGTCGCCTTCGTAAGGCTGGGTTAACGGTGAAGTTGTCCAAAGTCGCCTTTGCTAAGCCTTGCATGTCGTTCCTAGGGCATATTGTATCGCCCGATGGTGTCGCAGTGGATCGTTCCAGAACAGAGGCCATCCGTGATTTCAAACCTCCCAAGGACATCAAAGGTATTGCCAGGTTCATTGGTATGGTGAATTTCTTCAGGAAATTTATTCAAAATTTCGCCAATAGAGCGGCGCCCTTGAACTTACTTCGTAGGAAAGGCGTCAAATTTGAGTGGGGACTTTCTCAACAAGCCACTTTTGAAGATCTCAAACTAGCTCTGTGTAATGCCCCTGTTCTTGCAATGCCGGATTTCTCAAAGAAATTCACCGTCCAACCCACGCGTCGTCGTCGGCAGTGGCTGCGGTCCTTCTTCAAGAGACCGAACTAGGGAGGCGACCCATCGCCTATGCATCTAGGACTCTTTCGGCTCAAGAAGCCAAGTATTCCATCTATGAACTTGAGGGTTTGGCTGTCTTGTTTGCGCTAGAAAAGTTCCGCCTTTATCTGGAACATGTCAAGTTCGACTTGGAGACTGATAACCAAGCCTTAAGTTGGGTCTTAGGTAGGCCGCGTCGTACTGGTCGTATAGCCCGGTGGGCCATCCGAATTTCTGCCTTCCAATTTGATGTTAGGCATATAAGAGGTACTGAAAATATTGTAGCAGACGGACTAAGCCGTATGTTTTCGAATGATGTAGAGCCCCTTGAACAGGTTCATAGTTCTTCACCTCCCGAGTCCATACTACCTGAGCTTAATGCCATTCTGACTGATGCTCCCACGTTATTTAGGGATATTGAAAAATATCAACGTGAAGATCCAGTGCTGGCTCCCATTATGGAGTTTTCTTCTGGGGGACATGTTGTCCCTTATGTATTGAGGAATGGTGTTCTATGCTGGCTGTCGGGCATGATAAGATGATGAAAGTAGTGGTTCCAGCTGTTCTTGTGCCCATGATCTTTAAGTACTATCATGAGACCCCATTGGGGGGGCATTTAGGCATCTTCAAAACTCGTGAAAAGATCTGTGAAAGGTTCATCTGGAAAGGTATGGACGGTGAAATTCGTGAACTAGTAAAGGCTTGTAAATCTTGCTTGCTTAGTAAACCCACCATGTCCACCAAGGTAGGCCTATTGTCTTCTCATCAAGCATCGCGCCCAATGGAACGTCTGTATATCGACTACGTCGGACCCTTTCCCCAGTCAAAGGGCAATGCCAATAAATTCATCCTGGTGTGTGTAGATGGCTTCACTAGATTTTCTTGGTTATTTCCAACTAAGCTGGCTACCGCTCAGTCAACTATTTCTTATTTAAATTCCATTTTTGCTTCTTTTGGTCCGTGTCAATATATTGTGTCCGACAATGCTAAAGCTTTCACTTCCAATCTTTTCCGTAAATTCTGTTTTGATCTAGCCGTCTCGCATGTAACAACCTCTGCATACTATCCTCAACCATCTCTGGCTGAACGGGTCAATCGTAATCTGAGGTCGGCTCTTATTGCCTATCATCATGAAGATCATTCTAGGTGGGACACGTCCCTGCATTGGTTAGCTTTTGCTTTGAATTCGGCGGTTCATGAATCCCATAAATTTACTCCAGCTTCTTTGATGTTCAAGTTTGTTCCCAACACGCTGCTCTCTAACCTTTGATCTCTGAGTGATATTCTACCTGAGACAATAGATCCGGATAACATTAAAGATCTTTGGAAGAAGGCTAAGGCCAATCTTAAAGTGTCTCATGAAAAGGTTAGGGAAAGATATGATCGTGGACGGAGACCCACCCATTTGAAGGTACCAGCGACCAGGTTATGGTCAAGAATTTTGTTCCCGCAGGCAAGCTTGCCCCCAGATTTCATGTGCCATGTATTATTCTCGCTTTCCTCACACCAGTTACCTTATTACTAAGCAATCCAGTCACCGAGAGGATATTTAGGGTTCACCTGTCGCAGGTGAAACCTGTGTAATTTCAGTGCTAACTTGCTCCGTATAATTTTGAAAGACATCTGAAGGTTATAGTTTTGGTTTCATTTTGAGGCCTTCTGCCCTTTGAATCATGTTCTTTGTATTTAAATATTCATTGTACAACCTCCCCTGTCAGTTAAACTGCTGTCCTGTCCACATAGGCCATTACCAGGCTCCCGTCTCCTGCTCAAACACACCAGTGGCTAATTAAAATGAAATAAAAACTTCCACGCCGCTGGCCCCTCAGCCTCACCACAAAGACTGTACCCTAATATCATTATGGTCCAACAAAATTCTGCCGCCGAGATCTTAATGTTTCAGTGCCCCCGCAGCCGTGCGGCGCCGTACCGCCACTGTGGTGGAGTACGGGCCCGCTCTACTCCAGTGAGGTCAACCAGTGTACGGCGAGTCGGAGCCCTCCTTCCGGCCAAGGCTGATGTGCGGCGCACCACCTGCTAACTGCCTGCGGACTGTAAACAATCGTCGCGTGTGCGGCGTGTTTCACCACCACTACCCCTCTCATAGTAGTGGGAGAGGTGTATCTCAGGGTACTTGAGGGGTCTGAGCGGCCTCCTCTGGACACAAGCAGCGGCGGCTGGTCTGGCCGTCAAAGTAATCGGCAACTAATATACTTATGCAGCTACGTGGACATGCCATATCCACAATTACTACGTCCTTGGATTCAACATCAACATCGGGTGGACTTAGAAAAAAAAAATTTTTTTTTCTCTTTTCTTCTTCCAAGAATTAAAGTTTTCCTTTGGAATTCAACTACTACAACCATAGAGACCTTTCATCAAAAGCTACTACTAAGAAATTCCAAAACTGGATTTTATTTAATCCCACTTATATCAAATAACTTCTGAGAACTTCGACTACTGCAAAATTAGATTTCTCTCTTCTAAATTCTGCAACTCATCAGCAAAACTTGGACTTTTTGGTAACAAAATTTTTGTTTTCTTCGGTGTCACCCCTTGGAAGGACTTTCGGGGGGGGGGGGGGAGGTCAGTACCGGGCGGTAAACCTCCATGCCGCTCATTCAAATATTGCGCCAATTTAAACTCCTCTACAGGAGAAGTTTGGAACCTTGAAAACTGAACTAATTCTACTATTTCTTAAAAGATGTCACTACGGTAAATGGTATAATTTTGAAGTGTTCTGAACTGTGTCTATTTCGATTTGTGTTTGTTTATTCCGTATCAAGAAGTGTGGACATTCTCTTCTAGATGTCTCTACAGAGAAAAAACCAGGATTACGCACTCTGTTGCAAAGGAATAAACCTTCTTGAAGAAGTTTTGTGTTCATAAGTTTTTGACCTTACTAAATTTTGTTCTGTGGTTTGTGGGTTGGCAACATTAATCATTTCTACCCGCTTGTTTTGAATTTAGCCAATCCCAAATTTCTCTAATTAATTTTTGACCAATAACGCATGTCTTCTCCGATATGGAGATGTTGCTTTAAGCTATCCAATAAAGTTGAGAGGGGGTGTGTGTACTCATTCTTGAAAGGTCTCGAATGTTCCACGAGGGTATATAAACTGCTGATTTTCTTGTCTCGGTGCCACTTCATCGACATCTTGCTTAGTGTGTGATTATGTAGCAGGGGGCGGAAAGTGCCTCTTTCTTCGGGCAGCAGTTCATCCACAAGGTAATGGCCGTTTAATAACTTTATTTCTTGCCAGCTCAGCAGTTTAACCCTCGGGGCAGGTTCGAAACTTTTCTCATGTAACCTATCTTTAAAATGTAATAGACATTTGGTAAAAATTCCGTCTCTTTAACTACAAATTGGGATAGAGAGTGCCTAACCCTCTCGAGCTCCCACTCATATTGTTTTGAGGTGACTACGTTTTCATAACCGTTTTTCTTCTCTTCGTAATGTAATAAAGTTTTCTTATCGTGTCACCTCCTTAGTATGGGATTAGCCCTTGCGTAAGCGGCCTAAGTGTATTAGGAGTGCAAGCTTCGCCTCCATTCTATTTTGTATTATGGGCCAGTACCTTAACCTGATGTTTTATTTTCCTCATGTAAAGGCCCTGTAGGTTGGGTATCAAATACCCCTGTTTCTTGGTGTGCCTTAAGGGCAGATAGAAATGAAGTTTGTTGTAGCCTTTGATAGGCTTGTCAAATTGAGAGCCGGTCTGCTCTTTTTCTTAACACTGTAATTAGGAGCAAGTGCTCCTTGTACTTAGGGGTTTTATGCCCTTCAGCAATGGTAGTTGGGAGCTGAGAGCTCAGGAATTATACTTGGGGCTTGAAGCCCAGATTTTGGTAATAACCCCCCCGAAATCTTGTAATTTCTTTGTACCTGATTTTGGCTTGTTGCTGACTTGTTATTTGTTGAGTTTTGAAAGTCTATATGAAAATTGTTAAACCTTGTTGTCTGTTGAAAATATAACCTTTGTCAAAGTTTTAAATTAACTTTAATTCTGTAGTTGAGACCTATTCCAGCCAGCACCTTCTTTCACCTCTGCAAATCCACAAAACATCGTAACAGTTCCCAAGCAACAATTAACCTAGTTTTCATTGCATTGTGAAACCACTCGTGCAAATACAAGAACGTCACTTTCATTCTGTGTAAAATATGGTCTCTTCTCCATTAGTAGACTATAAGGTAAATATAAAGTCAATGAATATAAACATTCTTTTGAGTCTCTACTGCACACATCTGAAAATAACTCAGCTTAACTGTTGTGACAGTAAATTTTTAAAAAAGATTGCTGCATTTTCTTAGTGCTCACACCTGAATCACCTCTGTCCACTGGGTAAAGCGACACTCAAATGTTCCCCATCGCTGAAGGGTTAAACATCATGTTCCTGAGGAAGCAAGAGGGAAGGATACTCGGATGGTTGTATAGTCCAAAATAAGAACTACTCTATGATTAGAATTTGCACTGCATTAGCCAAAAGCAAATGATTTGACAGAATCTCTCATTTCTTCCCTGTTGGAGGACATTCAGGGATTTTGGCCTAATAAAAAGATGCACCCGGAAATATGACTGTATTTATTCCGTCAAGGAATATATTGAAATCATTGCAAATGCAGCAAAAGGAAACCAATTTATAGCGAAACTTGTATCACACAAGGATTTTTTAAATGTTGTGACATGGTGGCAAAGATTTTATAAAAGGGGTTGCTTGTTGATAGAATCACAAATGAAACAAGTGTCTCCAGATGCTAAAGTAAGCTTATAGCCTACTATGTTCATGGAGTTCAAGTATGACTCCAACCATCCGGAACAAGTTTGTACCTCAAATTTCATTGGAGGTTTAGTACAATGTACTTTTCAGCTGCAAATAACTACACCACCAGTTGTGCAACTTCCTGACCACTGTGCATATACTGGCCCAGTTCATCTCAATGCCAACAAAATAAAAGGTCTTGTTTAAACTGATGTGTTACATCCCTGAAGAACATGATAGCTTTTACAGGGAAATTGTTGCATGACTTACTACCAAAACAGACAATGATGGCTGAAAATGAATCTTTCCATCTTTATTGCATATTCGCTAATGTCCTGCTAATTTGCACTTTACCAAGCCAGTTGGCCATGCAGTTATGGGTGCACAGCTATGAGCTTGCATTCGCAAGATAGTGGGTTCGAGCCCCACTGTCGGTAGCCGTGAAGATGACTTTCTGTGGTTTCCAGTCTTCACACCTGGCAAATGTTGGAGCTGTACCTTAATTAAGGCCACAGCTGCTTCCTTCCCACTCCTAGCCGTTTTCTATCCCATCGTTGCCATAAGACCTGTCTGCGTCAGTACGACGTAAAGCTAATTATTAAAAAAAATTGCACTTAGGTATGTTTACACACATTTGATATGCTTTGAAATATAATAACTATTAACAGTGTCATGTTTATATTTTATCACTTTTCACAACATTGACATTGATTTATGTAATTGTTCACTACAGTAATTCAAGAAAGGGCTCAATTATACATATTTAAAGTAACACAGTGTCTTAGTCTTCCTCTATGGCTATGAATCATGCATACTGAAAGCCAAGGACGAAAAGCGCATCAACACATTGAATGTGATGCTGGCGGAGGATGCTACGAATACCTTGGACAGAGAAAAGATCTAACTCCTTCATAATCAAAGAGTTTGATGTCCCGAATCGGCTTTTCACTCTTGTTAGATGGAAAATTTATTTGGACATGTATTAAGGAGAGAAAATAGCCTTGAAAAATTAGTTGTTCAAGGAAAAGTAAACAGTATCAGACTGCGTGGAAGAGCTTCCGGAAGAGGGATAGACCAAATCAAAGACGCAACTCACGCACCTCTTTGAGTGACAATTCAGAAAGCAGAAGACTGTAGGCAATGGTGACTGCTGGTGAATACCATCAAATAATAAAAGTAAGCATGAGATCATGATAATCAAACATGAGTTATGTGAATGAGAAGAAGAATGAGTTAACTAATGTGTTTACCACACATTGCAAACTACCAATACTTTTAAGCAGCCAGACTCCAGCCAAGAAACATATAACATTCAAATTAATGGGACTAAATATTCACAAAATATGTTTAATGTCTCTCCTGAAAAATTAGGATTTAGGTAATTGAGTTGTTTCTTAAATGACTGATTCAATTACAGAAGAGGAGTGGTGAAAGGAGAGGCAAAAGTGAAGAAGTCCCATCAATACTCCAACCTGGCAGGAGCTGGACAAGGGGAAATGAAAATGACGAAGGCGACGATGATGATGAAAAGAATAAATCCATCTTCATACAGACCATGAAGGTCCCTGGAGGAACAGAAGGCAAAGACTTCTTCAGCTCCCAATTTCCTTACTAAATGAGAGAGTGGTATGCTCTATGCCCGGCTGACTTTGCCCCTAGGAATTAACCTGAACTTATTTCTGTAGGTTGAGTAAGTCCTAGAACCATATGCCTCTTCAGAAGTTGAAGTCTCCTCATTTCTCATTTCTAATCATGATGGGGAATTAAACCTACATTCTCCAGATGAATCGAGCATGCTTTTACCATTTTGGTTAGGCTGCCCCTTGTTCACACAGATACATGTTTAAAAAGCTTCCTATTATAAAACTATAAATGAGCAGCACATAGTAATTACAGTATACATTGTATGAAGATTTAATAGTGAAGATACATTACTGAAACCATTCTCTTCAGGCAAGTTAAGATATTTAAAGGGAAACATAACTTGAATTTTCAGTAGAGGAGATTATGAAGTCTCCAGCCAACTTTTAAAATTCTAAGTCCAAATACAACCATGCAACAGTGTTATAGATCCAGAATATATTACCAATATTTATTACTTACAGAGGTTGCACCTTTATCTTCCACAAACCAACGCCTTAGCATGGCTTCAGCCTGACCGACACTTAAGTTAGGCTGAATTGTTAGAAGTTGGGTCTTTATCTGATTCGCCAATAGCAGCCGTTTTAACCTCCAGAACAGGATACAACGGGACTTCCGCCAAGGTACAATATCCTGCATGGTAAGAGCATATTATCATGTCTAGTGTTGAAGAAAAGGGCAAAGCAATAGAATGTTACCATCCAAAATTAATTCTGTAAAAGATGCATTTATAACTATATAAATAAAATTACAATATCTCTATTTAAATAAATACCATAAGGATGCATGCAGGGGAAATAATAACACATGGCCCAAAATTTTAATTTTAACCATCATTCAGAGGAGAAAATAAGGTGGATATCTAGATGACCACAAACATGGACAGTACTAGAGAGAGAACTGAGAAAAGTAAATAAGCAGTTAAGGGGAAACATAAACCTTAGTCTTCTGATACGACCTATGCAATGGGCAACATCTGCTGACCTCTGAACTTCTCAATATTTTGAAGCAAGGTTTCGGTCTACACTTAGACTCAATTCATATGTACCTGGGTAGAATCTCATGTGTGGTTCATGTGCCCAATGAAATAAAAATGTTCACTCTTCCTCACCTCAAAAAAATCCTCCTGGCTCTTTTGCCAGTGAAGAAGACTTGCTTAGAGAACCGTCATCTACATAAATATGCTCAGTACAACATTAACAACACCATCAAGTCCTACCCTATACAAAGTCATGCACCTCAACTAACAATCAGTTAATGTAAGAGCAAAATCTGTCAGTGACTTGACTACCAACACTAGCCAAACAATTATTTATGTGATCACCACAACAATTGCTAATCTAGAAACATCTTCTACTCCATATCCACTTTAAGGACCATTTAAACCTCATCCTTCTACCTTCTCAGCATCAGTAAAAAAAAAAAACACACACACACACACACACACTCTCTCTCTCTCTCTCTCTCTCTCTCTCTCTCTCTCTCTCTCTCTCCCCCCCCCCCCTCCACCTGCAGAGCCCAGGCACTTGACTACTTCAATACCCACTTTTCTCAGGTCTATTGACAGAGATTATACTAAAACTATTTGGCTATATGATGTCTATTCCATTAATAAGTATTGTTGAAAATGTATACAAACTTAGGGGTATTAGATTCAAATAATAATGATCTGGAACTATTTGCAGGCAAAAGGAAAGAATTGGCATTATACATATTACCCTGTATTTATGACTGACAACATACACTTTGTCCTGAAGGGCCATTTTTTAAGGTACTTCATACAAAGAACACTTTTCATATATTTCAATCAGGAACAAAATCAGTTATAGTCCAAAATACAAGATCTAGTAAGAGGAAGTTGGTGGCAAGAAATCATTCTTTGGAATACTGTAGTAATTTTCTTTTCACATTAAAAAATTAAGGCTTCTGATAACCCCCACTTTTTGTACACTGAAGGTTATACTGCTGCAGTGCAGTGGTTAAGTTTGGAGGATCAGAAAGTGCCTAAAATGCACCCAATAACAATATACTTCAGTTTCAGAGAGCTAACATCATTATAACAGAAAGACACAAGGTCAAGAAGAAAGTGTAAGATCAAAATAAAGAGAGAGATAATGAACACAAACTCAAGATCCAGTGGCAAGGATGGTAACTAAAATCATACCTGAATTACTCCTTTTTCTTGCATGCGCTCAGGTGTATCATGAAGATCTGCAAAATGGACAGCTACTTGATGGTACATGGGCATCAAAAATGCCTCTCGATTGGCTATTCGTTGTTCTAATTCTATTTTTTGTTCTTGGGACAAATCTGATGACACTTGTAATTCAGCACGAGATGCGGTGATTATAGGATCTAATCGGTACATGGCTTTCCTCAGATCTTTTGCACGGAACTTGATCTCTACAATTCCTTCAGGTTCCAAGACGCCACCTCTGTATTTCAAAATAATAAAAAACATTAAATTATAATCAACACTATCTTCTAAAGTCAAAAAGATTTCAGGACGGAAACATCCATACTAAAAATTACTTAGTAAGGAATTTTTAAACTCCACAATTACACAAAGAATGGATAGCAAAGACCTTGATTATGGGTTATTATACTTTACCCAAAATTTGAAGTTTCTCCTGAAGTTTTCCACTAGATGAATCTATCCAAATTATTTTCCAATCATTGTTTCATTTAACTAATTTTATTTATCAATACCAACATTCTTTAGTTCTTTGCTTAATTGTATCTCCTTATTTACAGTTTTTTTTCTATTTATTTTTAGACAGGTAGATAATACAGTAATACAGTAATTTATTAGGCAAACATTACCTCTCCTAAATGAGCATCAAAATTAAATTTCATTACGGCTTTCACAGCCAAGAATACTGGATGTGTTTGTTTTCAATTCATAGCAAAAAATTCTGGTTTCCCGCTGAAGATAAGACATTTTTTCTTGTTTGTATTATAAGATGGCACCAATAATTTGCCACAGACTAGATGATCACTTTAACCCAGTGAACTCGGATGATGAGGCACGCCCGCTTGCGAGCACATGGCCTACAACTCGGATGACGAGCTGGGCTCGTGCACTGCCAATGCTCAGATATCTTTCTATAGTCCACCCAGTTTCTAACAGACGGCTCCTGTTAAGATTTTCATATACTAGAAGGTTGAGATAAGGGTTATGTCAAAGTTTTCCCTTTATTATTATTATTATTTAGCGTATGACATTAAAAATAAAAAACACACAATCACAAATTAAATATGTAGGTTACAATTTCACCATCAAGCTCTGCAAATAGTCTATACAAGAAGGATTTTGGTCAAGAAAGTCTTTTGGGCTACCCTGATAAGCACTCAGGGGGCACTGTTCCACTGTATGACGAACTGTTTGCTTAGGAGCACCGCAGCTACATTCCGGGGAGGGGAGTTTACCCCATTTATAGAGGAAGTCAGCGCACTTTCCATGGCCTGTCCTGATAAGATTGAGGGTTGTCCAGGTTTTGCGAGGTAGGTCAAATCCTTTTGGAATACTTGTTACACAGGGGAAGTTCTGATACTCAGCTGGAGCCATAGAAGTCCATTCTTGAAACCAATCCTGCTGCAGGCTGAATTTGTCAACCAGGATTTTGGCAGTCCTTATTGGTGGATTTCTGGACCGAAGTCTGTTGTTCAAGGCGTAGGGGATATCTCCATGAATTGGCAGATTGGAATTCCTCGACAGCTTCTGGTACTCATGCAACAAGGCATTCTTTCTCTGTACGTGAGGTGGAGGAATATGGCTCAGAACTGGTAGCCAAGAAGTGGGGGTAGATTTTATGGTTCCCGATATAATGCGTAAAGTACGATTTAGCTGAGTATCAACCAGTTTTGTGTAACAGCTGTTCAGCCAGACTGGAGAGCAATATTCTGCAGTTGAGAAGACAAGGGTGAGGGCTGAGTTCATAAGGTCGAAGCAGAAGAACCCCAGGTGGTGCCACACAGTTTGTGGATGATATTGTTCCGTGACTGGAGTTTAGCTTTTGTCATCTTCAGATGTTCCTTGAAGGACAGTGTTCTGTCAAGGGTTACTCCAAGGTATTTTGGGTGTTTGTTGTGGGGAAGTCTAGCGTTCTGGAATTTGACATTAAGTTCATAGTGGGCCAGTTTGTTGTTGAGATGGAAACATGAGACTTTTCTTCCCCTGGCACTTGTATGTGCTTTGTCCTGAGTTTTCCCGTTGATCTAATATTTGCTGGTGTGTGTTCTGAAGAAAGGAAATGAAAATCTTTGTTATCCTTCCATCTGAGGCACAAAATGTTGTTTGACGACCACGTTTTGTATTCACCTCTTTGTAATACTTTAAATGAAATATCAGGTGGTATGTTTTATTCTGTTGGGCCTGACAGTTCCTACAATATTTGTTTGTTTTTACAATGAAGTACCACATGATAATGTTTGCTTGATAATGTTCTGGTATAGTCTTTGGTGAAATAAAATTAAAATGGATGCGAAGATAATGTTTGCTTGATAATGTTCTGGTATAGTCTTTGGTGAAATAAAATTAAAATGGATGCGAAGATACCACTTTTTAACAACATGTATTGTGGTGAATGCTGATCAGGAATTGCTGAAAGAATTGCACTTGTTTGATACTCTGTCATTTTTTTGTGATTATGTTATTTATGTTGCCAATATGTAACCTATTGGCATTAATTATACTAGGAGAGCTCATGAAAATCTTCATGAATAAGTTGTCAAGAGCTAAAAAGAAAAAATTGAGAATTGCAAACTGTTGCATAACTGATGTGACTGTGAAATGCGGTGAATGGTTGAATGAAAACATTTACGTCCTGTCTTCCAGCCCCTGACGTTTATGTTGTCAGGTGAAGTGGTCATCTGAGCGAGAGTGAGTTATTGCTTGCCTTGAACTATTACTGGCGAGGGGAACTGGAGGTGAAGGGGAAGCTGCAGCAACAAGAGGGGAGGAAGTAGCTTGTTATAATACATTGTTTCTTTCTGTAGTTTCATTAAGGTTATGCATGGGTTTTGCCTTTGGTCAAGGTATACACTGTGTGTAGATTTTCAAGAATATTTAAGTATTTTCCTTTATTGGCTGTTCGACTGATTTTCATGTCTTGATTAATTGTAGAGAACTTATGATTGCAGTCATTCATGTATGCATTCATTACTGAAAATCTTCTATGTTTGTCGGCATTTACAGGTTCCTTGTAGCATATGGCAAAAAACCTACCGGTTGTAAGTGGCAACGCATTCAGCATACTTTAATTTGTAAACTCCGGATTGCGTGTATTTATTATTATTATTATTATTATTATTATTATTATTATTATTATTATTGACAGTACGGGTGTTGCAGAATATTTTGGCGTTTGTGTTGATGATTTTGAATGTGAAATTGAAATTGTGTTTCTTAAAAATATTTGTAATTTGGTACATATTGTTATAAGTGAAAGTAACACATTCTTTTTTCTCCTTTGAATCTTTATTCAAGGTGGTGAGTGACTTAATATTTATTTTGTTGATAATTATGTTAACATATTCTTTATTGCAGCCATTATAGATAACAATCACGTGTATATGATTAATTTCTTTCTTGCAGTCTGCATTTGAAAGGGGGATGTTCATAGCTCTATGAATCATGCAGTAGAAAGCAACTTTTTATGTGTGTGTGCGTGAGTGTGGGGGGGTGTAAAGAATCCTTTCAAATAACACTGATTGTCTGGGTGGCCTTTCTTTATATATCAAACTTAAGAGATTTGTTATTTCTGGTGATTTTGAGATCAAGGAAGTTGACTGTTTTTCTTATTTCTGGTTTGTGTGTGAATTTAATATACAGACTTAGGGAGTTAAGGTGATCTAAAACAGTTTTACTACAGATTATTCATTGGTCTATCATGGTAAGTACATTGTCTACGTATCCGGACCAATATACTTCTAATGTTATTGATTATTTATGTGCTCTCACTTAATTTGTCAGGTGACACTAAGTGCATCACCAGATGCCAGCAACGACATGGAGTGCCAAGAGTTTTGACCGCCCTTCAAAAATCAAATTCCTCAACCAGGGCCAAACCTGCAAACTTGGGATCATGAGTCAGATACTCTACCAGTGATAAGCTTATAGCATTAGAGGTAACATAGACATAACAACAACAACTTCGACTTTCATGATAGGATTTTTCAGGCTTGTAGGCTGCGGCTGAACTGAGTTTCTAGTTCCCAGTTTTGCCAGAAATGGCACCTGGTATATTCACTATTGATCTTCAGAGAGGACAGAAGCTTCAAACTGCTGGGCACAGTTTCTGGCAAAAGCTGGAAACACAAATCAACTACAGCCTACAACACTGGACATTTTTTCAATGAACTACATAGAGTATATTCACTCATAAGATCCTATGTATTATAACGGTAATAGGAAGTGAACTAACCTGCTTTCTGGGTCGGCATACATCTCCATGTGTCTTGGATTGATAGTGGGATCCACAACAGCCCAAGCTCCTCCTCTCAGTTCCCCATTAGGTGGAATGTAGATGATAATTGGCTGTTTGTACTCTCGAAGGCCATCCACAATGTATGCACCAAATTTCACAACTTGCTCATACATATCTGAATTAAAGAGCAATTAATTAACCTGATATAATAATAATAATAATAATAATAATAATAATAATAATAATAATAATAATAATAATAATAATAATAATAATAATAATAATCATCATCATCATGCTGAGAATATTTATATATATTCATATGACTCTGGCTGAGCCACCATACGCCACCTACACACTACGTTTTCTTTGTCCATTCTGACATGTCACGATTGTAATCTCCATGTCTATTGTTTCACTGCATCCATCTGTAATTTACGTATGTAATAAATAGTGTCATTTTAATATAAACCGTGCTGATCTTATTACTTTCCATAACATCGCACCTTTTCAACAGGTTACGGGCCCAGAATGCGCGGTGGAAAGTGATTAAATGTGTAGTGATAAAATACAGTGAAAAATAGACGCGTGAAAATATTGTGTCGCGCACGGTTGGCAAGGTTGAGTTAAACATTTAGCCAAGTGTCTTCTGCGAAGAAATAGTGCGTGAAGATGAACACTTCAAGTATGGTGCGCATCGAGACGTTATCAAAGGACAACTTTGACATGTGGAAAATTCACATGAAGGCTGTGTTAGTAAAAAATAGTACATGGGCGTACATAGCTGCGATAAAGGTTAAACCTGAACCGGTTAGCGAGAATGCAGCCGCTATTACAGAATGGGAAGAACGTGACAGTGAAGCAATGTCAGATATCATCTTGGCGATTCAACCCTCGGAATTGAAAGAAGTAAAAGATTGTGTCACTTCGCGCGAACTGTGGCTGAAACTAGAGTCGATTTGCCAATCGAAGGGGCCGGCGTGGAAGGCAACATTATTAAAGCAGATCGTGCTTCAAAGAATGAGTGAAGATGGGGATGTACGCAATCATTTGCGGAGATTTTTCGACGCCTTGGACAAGCTCAATGGTATGGACGTGGCAATCGACGATGATTTGTTATCCATATTACTTCTGTACAGATTGCCAGTCAGTTTCGAATACTTTCGGTGTGCGATAGAATCTCGCGACGAACTTCCAAAGCCAGAGGTATTACGCATAAAAATTGTCGAAGAAAGTGACACGAGGAGCAGATCGAAGCAACATGATGCAAACTGTATGTCTGTTGAACGAAAATACAAGAACAAGAATTATAGAAAGCCCGCAAGCAAAGTCGATAAAGGCGAAAAAGGAGTATCCACATCTCTTCGTTGTTATCGTTGTAAAAGGATAGGTCATAAGGCGAAGGAGTGCAAATCGAGTAAAAATGATCATGACAATGCTCACAAGGCTGAAGGAAGTACCTCGCTATGTATTACATCAGAACTGAACTCGTGCAAGTTTGTGACGGACCGCGGCGCAGATACAGTGTGGTGCCTCGACAGCGGCTGTACATCGCACATGTGTAAAAATCTGGACTATTTTTCACAAGTAGAATCCAATGTTTCTGACAATTTAAAGTTAGCGAACAGTTCTACATCGAAAATAAGTGCAAAAGGTGTTGTGACAGTGTCAGTGAACATTGATGATTGTGATAAAAGTTTCAACCTATGCGATACATTATACGTATCCGATCTGCGTACTAATCTACTCTCAGTCAGGAAGATCGTAGACAGGGGTCACCGTGTAGTGTTTGACAAAACATCCATTGAGTTACAGATGCAAACGATAGTACCTTATTCATTGCACAAAGAAAAGACGGACTTTATTACGTTAATGGGTCGTTCACCGAAGAACAGGGAAAACTTGCCCGAGCTGAAGATACGCGCAAAGGATCTATTATGGACTGCCACATTCGATTGGGACATCTAAACATAACAGATCTACGTCAGGCAGTGAAAAATAAAAGGATAGAGGGAATCAAAGTCATCGACACTGAAGAGGATTTTGAATGTGAGATCTGTCTCCAAGGAAAGATGACAGGTACCCCTTTTCCGAAGAAGTCCGATACGAGAATGGAACCAGGGGAATTAATTCATTCTGATATTTGCAGCCCTATGAGGGTTTCCTCGAATGGAAATGCGCGTTACTTTGTCACATTCGTCGACGATGCGATTGGATGGTGCGAAGTGAAGTTTCTTCGTCAGAAAAATGAAGTCGTTAATGAGTTTCAGGACTTCAAAAAATGTCTGGAAACACAGAAAAACACGAAGATAAAGATTTTGCAGTCTGATAATGGAACGGAGTACGTGAATTCCCAATTTGACGCATTGTTGAAAAGCTGTGGGATCCTACGACGACTGACGATTCCGTGTAACCCGGAACAAAATGGAGTAGCGGAAAGGAGAAACCGTACACTCGTCGAGATGGCCAGATGTTTATTAATGCAGTCCCGACTTCCTCCTTCTTTCTGGGCAGAGGCTGTTTCAACAGCGAATTACATTAGGAACAGATGTCCTACAAGTAAACTGGGTGGACGAGCTCCTTATGAAGCCCGGACTGGAAAGGTTCCAAATGTTTGTAAATCGAAAGATTTGGATGTGAAACCTACTGCCTAAATCGATCGCTGAACATAGTAAAATTCGACCCTCGGGGGAAAAAAGGGCATATTCCTCGGATATGCGGAGCAGTCCAAAGGTTTCAGAATTTGGATACCACAGGAACGAAAAGTGGAAATTTCACGTGTAGTCAAGTTTTTGAAAGGAGACAGAAAAGAGCAAAAATACGATCTTGATATTTTTCCAAGTCAGCACCCAAATGTAGAGCACTTTGATGAAGATCATCCCAGGATAGAGCCAGAGCAGGTTGATCCTTTCATCAATGTAAAGATAACTCCTAGAGACACAGAATATACAGAAAGCACCAAAGATCTGGATAGTTCTGAAGAAGAATTTTTTGGTTTTGAAAATGAACCAAAACCAGAAATACGACAATCTCGACATGCTCCAGGGAGACCAGAAATGATTCGTCCAGGCCCACGAGGCAGACCTCGAAAGCTTTACCAGGAACACGGTGGAGGACAAATTGATTCGATATGTCTGGCTGAGGTTCCAATTCAGATGGCATTTTCAGGTCCAGAGAAAACTGAGTGGATGCTGGCGATGGCAGATGAATTTGTCTCTATTCTAAGAAACAAGGCCTGGGATCTTGTAGACCGCCCAGAAAATAGGACGACAATTGGAAGTTGCGTAGTCCTTGGGAATAAGTACGGAGCAAATGGTGAAATCACAAGAAGGAAGGCTAGAGTGGTGGCCAGGGGGTTTTCCCAGAGGCCAGGTATAGATTATACTGAAACATTCGCACCGGTAGCACGACTCAGCTCAATACGAATAGCTATTGTGCTCGCTGCTCATCATGGAATGTATGTCCGACAATTCGATGTAGCAACTGCATACTTAAATGGAATTGTTGAAGAGGAAATCTTTATGGAAGTACCAAACTACACCAGGGAAATACTCAAATTCATCGTAGAGGAAAGTAATGCAACATCTGAGATCATAGCTGAAGCCAAGAGGATGCTGAAGATGTTGAGCAAGGATTATGTGTGCCGTATTAAAAAGGCTCTGTATGGCTTGATGCAGGATGGCCGCTGTTGGCACCAACACTTGAATGAGCAACTACTAAAGCTTGGTGTCAAACCAATGTCTGGCGATTCAAGCATCTATGTAAAGGGTTCTGATGCTGATGCTCTCCTAATCATAGTTTATGTTGATGACATTTTAGTTTTGTCACGGAACTCAGGAGAAATTGATGAGGTCCACAAATTTCTACAGAAGTCGTTTGAGGTCAAAGACCTAGGAGACATTAAGTACTGTCTCGGGATTGAGTTTTCTCGAGATGAATCTGGTATCACCTTGAAACAGAAAGGTTATGTTATGGACATCTTGGTTCGCTTTCGAATGTCTGATTGAAAGCCCGTGGCCACACCAATTGAAGCTGGAATTAAACTGTCAAGATCAAATACTTGGTCCAAGGATGATGGCGAGAGGCCCCCTACAGAGAGCTCATAGGTGCTCTTATGTATCTATCAACTGCAACACGTCCAGACATATCTCATGCAGTGAGTGTCTTAAGCCAATACAATGATTCTTTTGGCAAAGAACACTGGCAAGCAGCAAAGAGGATACTGAGGTACCTGAAGGGTTCTTCTGATGTGGGAATCAAGTTTGGAAGCGATACCAGTAATTTAACTGGCTATGTAGATGCTGATTGGGCTGCATGCATCAACAATCGCAGGTCATACACTGGCTTTGCCTTCACAATGTATGGCGGAGTTGTATCTTGGGAATCCAGGAAACAACGGACAGTGGCATTGTCCTCAACGGAGGCTGAATATATCGCCTTTAGTGAGGCTTCAAAAGAGGCAGGGCACTTACTACGACTAGCAAGGGAGATAGGCATTAACAGCGTGTTGATTGTACAGCTATACAACGACAACATTGGAGCTCAGAAGCTTGCTGGAAATCCTGTTTTCCACTCTCGGACGAAGCACATTGATGTGCGACATTACTTTGTATGAGAGGTTCTTTCATCTGGGGACATTCACCTTGAATACTTGTCAACTGAGAAGATGCCTGCAGATATATTAACCAAGGGACTACCGAAGGATAAGCACTGGAAGTGTTTAGAGTTTCTGAGAGTCAGAAGACTGAAACATTGAAGCTGGTTCAGCCTTCAAGAGGGGGTGTTGAGAATATTTCTATATATTCATATGACTCTGGCTGAGCCACCATCAAGTAGCGCCACCTACACACTACGTTTTCTTTGTCCATTCTGACATGTCACGATTATAATCTCCATGTCCATTGTTTCACTGCATCCATCTGTATTTTACGAATGTAATAAATAGTGTCATTTTAATATAAACCGTGCTGATCTTATTACTTTCCGAAACATCGTGCCTTTTCAACAAATAATAATAATAATAATAATAATAATAATAATAATAATAATAATAATAATAATAATAATGACAAGAATGAAAAAGTACTGGGAGGACAGAAAAACACGACTCACTAACCAATGGTAGATCTATCGCACCCCAAAGAGGGTGAAACGGATGATGATGATGATGATGATGATGATGATAATAATAATAATAATAATAATAATAATAATAATAATAATAATAATAATAATAATAATAATTTATTGGATAATAAGTTTCAAAATATAGAGAGTGGAAGTACATAAGTGTAGGAATATATTATAAATATTTTAGCCTATTGGGATCCTTTTCTCCTTTTGTGTTTTGTCCAGTGATCCTATTCTTTTATATCCTGTATTCATCTTTGTTTTTCCCCTTTTCCTGTACTTAATCTGGCTTTCTTCTCATCCTACACTTATCCCACATCAAGAGTAATGGTGATTTATTGTTTTAAAAGGAGATACAATTAGGCATAATCAGAGGGGAAAATATGGAAGGAGTCTGACACTTTGAAAAATGAAGGTATCGGCCAAAGAAAGGCAAGGACCACGAAGGGCATGAAAATGAAAGACTCCCTAAGCATTGAATGATTTAATACTGTCAGGGTTAGGAAAGAACAAGAGTTGACCAATGGAGGTCAAATAGGATTGATGAAAGTGAGTGGCCTGGCACAAGTAAGTGGAAGCAATGCCAAGACTGAGCTTAGAGCCCTGTGGTTCCCAACCCACACTCTCAAGTTAAGAGCCCCTGGGGCCCTTTTATAACAGGCAGGGGCTACCATGGCGTTATTCTACTGCCCCCACCCACATGGGGATCCCACATCAAGACTGAAAATCTGTTGTCAAGATGTCCCTTCAACAAGTGTTGATGCCCACCCTCAGCTGTAGCTGGGAGCAGAAATGAGAAGAGATGGAAGTAGAAGAACTGGGACTGATAAGGAGAGAGCCCTATATTTGAAGACAGCAGTGTATGAAGATGTGGAGATTGTCCTTGTCCTTTTGTGTTTCCATGTGTGTCCTCATCTCCTATTTCTGTTGGTCCCTCTTCCCACACTTATTTTTCATTGTGTTCGTCCCATTTTTCATGTTCCTTTCTTACTTGTCTCTCTCAGAGAAGAGGTACAGTATATAAAATCAAAGAGGCAAATAACATTTTGGGCACAACTTTTAATTAGGAAATTTGATAATTTGATATGTTTTAGTACATTCAAGATAACAGCTATCAAGATATTTAATCAGTATAACCAGCAGGGAACTTACAGGCATTTAAGAAATCATGGAGGGACTAATGACATAAGTAATCAATGTGGTTTCAGACCACAAAAAGGCAGGCAGTAACAGACATGAAAGTAGCAAGAATGATTGCTGGTACAAACAGGTGGGAACAATGGCAGGAGGGTACTCGGAATGAGGAGATAAAGTCTAATTTAGGAATGAACTCGATGGATGAAGCTGTACGCATAAACCGGCTTCGGTGGTGGGGTCATGTGAGGCGAATGGAAGAGGATAGGTTACCTAGGAGAATAATGGACTCTGTTATGGAGGGTAAGAGAAGTAGAGGGAGACCAAGACGACGATGGTTAGACTTGGTTTCTAACGATTTAAGGATAAGAGGTATAGAACTAAATGAGGCCACAACACTAGTTGCAAATCGAGGATTGTGGCGACGTTTAGTAAATTCTCAGAGGCTTGCAGACTGAACGCTGAAAGGCATAACAGTCTATAATGATAATGTATGTATGTTGTTATTATTATTATTATTATTATTATTATTATTATTATTATTATTATTTGGTCTGTTTTGCACTGTTCATGTCTTGGTCTTTCTCTTCTATTGTTATTCCTTATACATGTCCTGTTAATGTGACGCATTACAAATTGCATTATATATTTACTATAATTTAAGCATCTTTCTCACCTTATATGCCTTTACTTGCCTTCAGATATCTTATATATATATTTGTCATGTCATTGTGAAAACAGATCTTTACCTGTGTAAAAATTCATTTAAGAATATACCTATGTTAAAAATTTCAGATCTCTGTGTGGCACAGATTTAGCTGGGCATTCCGCACATACACACAGATAAACACTTCCGTATGTTACGAATTGAATATGGCTCTTTGTGTCTGGAACAAAAAATGACTTCCTATGCCATGGACTTAAAATGGCTCCTTGACTTGTATCGCCTATCTTATGTATGTTGTGAGCTGTTGATACTGGCCTCTTCGTTGTCGTAAAGACATTCTTGACCCACTCACATTCACTCCATCCAATCTCACAGGTAACTAACGTTCTTGCACAGTACAGCCCGTATTTAAAGCAAACCTGATGTGCAACGGCATGGGACCGCTACTAGAGCCATGCTAATGCGATTTGCGGGAAATGTGAATCAACGTCGTCTTTCAGATGTATAAACATGCCTACCAATGTTCGTTAATCTAGCACAACCCCTTCTTAGTGTTTGGACTTTTTTTCTGCCAGTGTATAATATAAAATTAAAAGACTTCCTAGTCTCACTGTTCCAAGAGTAATTATAGATATACTGAATGACTATTTTCTAAGTCCAAAAATTTTCATATCACTGAAGTGATCATAAAAATGCCATTATGAATGAAGAGGAATCCAGACTTATGTTTTTCTTGTTAAGTAAACAAACTAAAGATCCATCTGACGAATGTTATAGGATAACGAATCTAGCTCCTAAAAAGTTGTACGTAGAATTACAGCATCTATAGTGAATTATCTATATATCTTTCATTGTAACAGCCCTGCAAAATTCCTATCTTTACCCTTTGTATAATACAGTGGAACCTCGATTATCCGTTCCCGGAAAATACGTTTTCCCGGTATATGCGTTCAAATTATGTGGTCCCGCGAGCATCGTAATTAAATCACGTTGTAAAAGTCCCACATTATCCGTTCCTCGAAGAAACGATTTCCCGGATCAACCGTCCAGAAATTCCAGTCCCATCAACGCTAAATCCTCGATCAATCGTTTTTTAATAAACTGTATCTTACAAAAGGATGGCTATGGCATATTTATGGATCTTGGCGTTAACGCCCCGTCACTGCAATAATTAAAGCAAGTACTGTACCGGTACTGGAAAAGCGATCGGCGGTGAACTTGCATAAGGGACCATCTTAGCATCGCATTCGGGTGGTATTGTTTAGAGAATCTCGGAAAATCATAAAGCAGAGAGTGGCGACAACAATTGCAAGGAGACACGGCGCATTTTGACAGCTCTGCTTGAAGACGGAACGAGTTTCGTCAAATGTTCGCACTTATAAAACGTCCATATTATGTCCACGGTTAGATGTTTATATTTTTACTTTTTTCGATCGTACTGCCGAAGAGGTTTTTGGCACTTTGCTCAGAGCACTGCAGAGTAACTGGGCTTTCAGGCAGGAATCGAAACTGCTTCTTAACACAAATTCAGTATTTTTTTATATTATCGTACATGATTATGTTAGCGAGACCAAAACACATGTTGCACCTAAATGTAATTTTTAAAAAAGAAAGCCATGGGAGGTCTTGGAATTGCCTATTACTGTTTAGGTCCTAATGTAAGACTGGGAATTTTACGTTTTCGTGTTAGAATACCAAAAACCGCAGTCGTTTTATTTGCGCACGTTACATTTTAAATGGTTGGTATAATTTCATACTCCTACTGACATGTGCAGCGAGCGCGCTTTCCAGATGACCTCAAGGTCACGAATAAACGTAATTTCAGAAGTTTTGATATTTCTTTTATCTTTCCAATTTGATTGGATTTGTGACGCGCAGAATTGAATATAATGCATTCGAGAACTTTTAAGAATCGATACATTCGAACCCATGTTTTCGAGTTCAACATAACCTTTAAAAGTCGACGTAGGCCTATCTTGCGCGGTACGAGATTTCCAGAAACTGACTACGAACAGTATACCGGAGACCAAATTACAATGAAAGATTAAGAAATGAACGGATTTCGCATTCATTTTGGGTGCTTTCGTATCTAATGTGCTTTATTTTATTAGATGAGAGAATTAAAAACTACTTGTGGTCGATTGTCGTTTGGCTTGGCGTTATTAGATTTTTCGAAGAGTTTGGCTAGCTTAATCAAAGTCGCTGAACTGAAAGAAGTTTTCACGGGAAACTGACGAATATTCCCCAATAAAACTGAATATAAAGTATCGAAATTTTGAACTCGCGTACCGGTAATTAATGCGGTTTCGTGGTCTAACATGCCCGCCTCTCATCCAGAGGCCCGGGTTCGATTGCGACCAGGTCAGACAATTTTACCTGGATATAAGTCTGGTTCCAGGTCCACTCAGCCTATGTGATTACCTTTAATTGTGGAGCTATCTAATGGTGAGATGGCGACCCCGATCTACAGAGTAGAGCTGGGAACGGAGCTGTTGCTCCTATGATT
This sequence comes from Anabrus simplex, assembly GCF_040414725.1. Classification (NCBI taxonomy): domain Eukaryota; kingdom Metazoa; phylum Arthropoda; class Insecta; order Orthoptera; family Tettigoniidae; genus Anabrus; species Anabrus simplex. Next base: position 491,726,721 of record NC_090265.1, read on the forward strand.
GCAATCGGTAGTGCGAGTGCAGCGCTCCCTCCGGTATTCTCCGGTAGTCAACTGTTGCTTGGAAACCAATCGGTGGTTTCGGAGGGCGAGCGGAGGACGGAGCAACAGTACTGAATGTGTGCTCGCTTGCACTTCCAGAAGTGGAGCGCAACGGATGTGGTAGCGACGTAGTAAATACTGCTTTATAAGAATGAAGAAGGCGAATATATGAAATATATACATTCGCATTTATCGTTAACGTTTAATAATATATATATTTCCGATAAAAGTCCATGCAAATAGAATCGACTTTATTCATTATATTACCTTTGAAGTGTTATATATGTGATAGACTGTAAGTACTCTCGTACGTCCCCGCGCTGTTGGGGCCAACGCGCCCGCCTGTCGCCCGGCGGCCCCGGGTTCGATTCCCAGCCGGGCCGGTGTTTTTTTAATTGTAATGAATACTATCCCAGTCCTGGGGACTGGGTGTTTGTGACGTCCTTAATCTTCCTTTCCTCACACACAACATTCCACACTACCGCCATTCCAATTACACGCAGGGGTTCATACAATATGGTGCCTGTAGGGGCAAAAGATCCACATGGGTCGACGCCCCGAACAAATAGCATTTTGAAGAAAATAACCAGTGTTGAAAAACAACGCGAGAAGCGGGACTCGATCCAGTGAACCAGCGCTTTCGAGCTAACCACTCGACCGCCGCCGTTTCGTGCTCGTGAACCCAAAGCGCCGGTACATATTCCACGCGAAAGGTTATCTTGCGATTTTCTCGAGAACGCCTTAGTAGTACGCCGTACTACTTGCACATTATGTTGTCCTAATGGACTACTAAATGTGTACAAAGTTGGAAGGTAGTCCGTGATCCGAACGTCATGGCCTCCCCTTGTAAGTGTATTGTACCTGTATTCAGTCTGTGCGTATTAAATTTGCGTCTATATTTCCTCTGCTTGTTGTGTTGTGTAGGTAATGCAAAGTATATTAGAAAATAATTGTGGTATTGGTTTGATATTTAATCCCGTTTTTAGATGGTATTCGTGTTTTAGAATATTTAAAGGCATTTAATAAATTTGTACAGAAATTTGTACCACGAAGGCCGTCTGATACATGGTATTTCTTTGAAATTACCGATGATAAACATCAGCAAAATGCACATTTTGCGGCCGCATTTACGCGACGGGTGGTAGTCGGCTTCAGCAGAAGACTACAACATTGCTGTATTAAGCGAAACAGTTATGTTGTGAGAAAAGTGCATTGAATATACGGGTGAAATACCTTTACGTTGTCATGCCGCTACAGTACATTCACTCGGTAGTTTACTCGGTATAACCGGATGATGACGTCACAACAACTGCACCGCTCCGTCCCAGCCACTAGTCAGCGCTCTACCGTCTGAACTACTCAGCCCGGTACAGCATATAAACAATTCCAATCACTTCATTCTCTTCGGTAATAAATGATCCTTCTTTCTTTCTTAATCTGCTTACCCTCCAGGGTTGGTTTTTCCCTCGGACTCATCGAGGGATCCCACCTCTACCGCCTCAAGGGCAGTGTCCTGGAGCTTCAGACTCTGGGTCGTGGGATACAACTGGGGAGGATGACCAGTACCTCGCCAGGCGGCCTCACCTGCTATGCTGAACAGGGGCCTTACGGGGGGATGGGAAGATCGGAAGGGATAGACAAGGAAGAGGGAAGGAAGCGGCCGTGGCCTTAACTTAGGTATCATCCCGGCATTTGCCTGGAGGCGAACTGGGAAACCACAGAAAACCACGTCCAGGATGGCCGAGGTGGGAATCGAACCCTTCTCTACTCAGTTGACCTCCCGAGGCTGAGCGGACCCCGTTCCAGCCCTCGTACCACCTTTCACATTTCGTGGCAGACCCGGGAATCGAACCCGGGCCTCCGGGGGTGGCAGCTAATCACACTAAGCACTACACCACAGAGGCGGACGCTAACTGAATTTCAACAGATCAAAATCTTATTCACAGCGTAACAAAATAATGAGGCAATCTTGAAACGACTGCAGCATTTGAATGACAAACATAGAAAGACACATGCATCTGTGGAATTGATACTGAAGCCTAAATTGTAATTCCACCCAAGATCACCATTACTACATTGCCCATATTAAAGTATTTGAATTTTCCGCCAGTGAATTCAATCGGAGGACTATCGGAGGTCTCCAGAGGAAGAGCGAAAACTATTGCTCCGCTCCGCTCCTACCGTTCTCAGCTCTAGGCAGGCTGTCTTCGTCTTAGCGTCATGTTCCACAGTTTCATCTGAAATTGCATTGGTTCGTCATTGGACGTAGAGCTGGGAACGGAACAGTTACTCCTATGATTGCAATCGGTAGTGCGAGTGCAGCGCTCCCTCCGGTATTCTTTGGTAGTAAACTGTTGCTTGGAAACCAATCGCTGGTTCGGTCGGCGAGCGGAGGACTGAGGAACAGTATTGAAAGCGTGCTTCCTTGCCGTTCCATCCGTGGTGCGCAACGGATGTGGTAGCGACATGGTAAATACTGCTTTATACGTATGACGAAGGCGAATATATGAAATATATACATTCTCATTTATCGTTCGTGTTTCATTTGTCGATTACTTTTGTAACAATTTGCTTTACGTCATGCCGTCTTACGGCGACGATGTGATAGGAACGGCTGAGAAGAGCAATTTCTAGACGTGAAAATGGAAAACGACGTAAAATCATCTTCAGAGCTGCCGACAGTGGGGTCCGAACCCACTTTCAACCGGGAGATAGTGGGTTCGAATCCCACTGTCGGCAGCCCTGAAGTTGGTTTTCCGTGCTTTCCCATTTTCACACCAGGCATATGCTGGGGATGTACCTTAGTTAAGGCCACGGGCGCTTCCTTTCCATTCCCAGACCTTCCCTATCCTATCGTCGCCATAAGACCTATCTGTGTCGGTGCGACGTAAAATAAAACAAAAAAGTATCACCGACCGAAAGTCTCACGCTCCAGGACACTGTCCTTGAGGCGGTATAGGTGGGATCCTCTCTGCGAACGAGGGAACACCCAACCCTGGAGGGTAAATTGATAGAAATATTATTACTATTATTATTATTATTATTATTATTATTATTATTATTATTATTATTATTATTATTATTATTATTATTATTATTATTATACTCCCATAACCACTTCTGCGGTTTTCTGTGACGTTAAGGTGCCGGTATTTTGTCCCACAGTTCTTTCATGTGCCGGTACACCTGCCGACAAGCGACTCTCGTATGTCAGCATCTTCAAGTACCGCCGAGCAAAGTCGGAATTGAAACCGCAGACTTGAGCTCAGAACGCCAGAGCTCTACCGTCTGAACTACTCAGCCCGGTACAGCATATAACCAATACCAATCAGTTCGTACTCTTCATTAAAAAATGAAATGGCGTATGGTTTTTAGTGCCGGGAGTGTCCGAGGACAAGTTCGGCTCACCAGATGCAGGTCTTGTGATTTGACACCCTTGGGCGACCTAGCGTCATGATGAGGATGAAATGATTATGAAGACGACACATACAGCCAGCTCCAGTACCAGCGAAATTAACCAATTAAAATTAAAATTCCCGATCCTGCCGGGAATCGAACCTGGGACCCCTGTGACCAAAGGCCAGCGCGGTAACCATTTCGTCATGGAGCCGGACGTACTCTTCCGTCATAAATGAGCTACATGTATAACACAATGTAAGAACATCGTATATAATACATGTTTACATGCACTGGAATATACTTATTGCTTAAACTGTTTTACTATTAATAATATTGTAAATGCATTTGCAATGGTATTATATGTGCCAATATTCAATCTACAGTATTCTATCCACCTGCACCTATTGCAAACTGAATGTCAGCAGATCAAAATCTGTTGTTCATAGCGTAACAAATAATGCGGCGATCTTGAAACGACTACAGCATAATGACAAACGTGAGGGAACACATGCATCTGTGGAATTAGTAATGAAATTTAAATTGTAATTCCTCCTAAGATCACCGTTACAACATTGCCCACATTAAAGCATTTGAATTTTCTGCCCGTGAATTCAATCGGAGGACTACCGGAGGTCTCCGGAGGACGAGCGAAAACAACTGCTCCGCTCCACTCCTACCGTTCCCAGCTCTACTACAGAGCCAGGAATATCGGCCGAGAGGATTCGTCGCACTGACCATGGGCACCTCGTAATCTGGAGTCCTTCGGGCTGAGCAGCGGTCGCTTGGCAGGCAAAGTCCCACTGGGGCTGTAGTTTGGTTTGGTTTAGGAGTTTTGTAAGATTATAATAATTATACATATTTCATTTTTGTGATGTTTAGCCAAATTGTTGATGGTTTTCATTCATTCCCGGATTTTCCGTTTTCCCGTATTGTACGTTTTATTTTCATGGTCCCTCGAAAAACGGAGAATCGAGGTTTCACTGTAATATGAAAAAATGATATTACATACCTTTCATACCACCAGAGAATCCTCTCCAATTGGCAAAGATTATGAGAGGAAGATCTTCTCTACTGAAGTCTTGGATTGCTTGTGCAGTCTTATAGGCAGAGTCAGGAAACCATACTTGCCCAGCCTGGGATACAGTCTGCACAAATATAATAATTGTGAAAACCACTATCATTGACATTACTATATTTCTTTGTTTACGAGCACTAAATTAACAAGCTACAAATAATCAAGTCTAAGGGAAAGGCAAATAACATCTATTTATTTTAAGTGTCATAAGTTATGTTTTGGGAGCAGGGAGCTGTGATTCTTTTCTCAATTACTGTACAGTCACTCAAGTTGTCATAAGACCTATCTGTGTCAGTACAACATAAATATGTACAAAACAGTTCATCTTTACATTCCAATTAACTATAACACTCCATGCACATAAATATAAATTATAATAATGTTTATTATATCAATTTATATAGTTTATAATATGTTTTCATAAAACTTCCGGATGTGTTGCAATGTTAGAATAAGAAACTCGCGAGATCACAATCAAACTATAACTATTACCAATTAACAAGTTAACTGGCAGTCAGAATGGTACAACGGTGAGACTTGTGATGTCTGAATATGAGTCTAACAAACTTCGCTCCATTTCTCCACTTATTTACTAGGTGGAGAAACAAAAATAACTAAAATGAGTATGCCAGGAAAAATATACCCCACTTCTGTTGGATTTTCTTCAGGCTAGAGGTTCCCTCTGTGAGCATTTATTTTCCTGCTTTTGAGTCAGGGATTAGTCTTTCGTTAATCAGCTGATACAAGTAAGGATTCTACAAAATGCAATCACTCTAAGGAAAATTCAAAATGATGAGACTGTTTAGTGACACTATGAACATTTAAAAATATTTAATCTTTATTAATAAGCATGAATGGGTGAAAAACATTCTGAAAGAAATCTAGTAGGACACTGGAAAATTTGAGACTAAAAACTGAATATTTTGTTAAAAAACAATTTTTTGAATTCTTTGCTATATATCATCAAAAATTCTCTTAAGAATGCTTATTTAGGCCCTTAATTATATCTGAAAGTCCAGCTACCAGGATGAATTATCAGTGTATTGGCATAGGGCCCTGCGTTCATTTGAAGGATGGACCGAGGATATAACCAAGTTTGGTTAATTCTTCTAGTTCGGAGACAGAGTGTTTGTCATCATCCTAATACACCTTCCCCTACACATATCATACTACTAACCACCACAGAAACATGCAACAGTAAATTAATCCCCCCCACATAGGTTTGGCTTTAGAAAGGGCAACTGGCACCCGTAAAGTAGTGCTTAATGCACATTGGTGCTGATTCTAGATAACTCGGAAAAAGGCGAGAAAGTAGAAGAATCTCTTTCTACCTATAACTGAAACATGGTCCATGCGAACCAATAATAATGTCAAAAAGTGAAGACTATCGTAAGTTTCTAGGATACAACCATTCAAATATATAGGTATTACAACACTTACAATATTTAGACAAAGTACTTTACGTTCACCAGTTTCTGTATTTATACAAAGCTTTAAAAAAAAAAAAACCCAAGCACAACATTTTTGACTTGGTCTGGAGTGTAGATAATTGAATAAGAATGCAAAATATATTAAAAACATTAAAAACAAGCAAAATTCACCAAAACATTAATGTTTTCATTTATTTTTCTAGTAAATGTATTAACTATATTCACAGAAAAACCTTTAAACTTTTTTAGGTCAAATACAATCGTTTTATTTTCCGAAGTCTTTATTTCATAATAATTTTATTTTAATGGGTTGTATTTTTGAAAACTTGTATGTGCTGTTTAAATATGTCAAATCATTTTTTTATTTCAAGGGGCGTCTGAAAGGAGGACAAATTGAATTACAGTTTTAACGCGAGTACTATTAAATTGTGATTGTGCATTTAGTATGTGATTCCAGCACATGTATTTCATATGTTTTGATGCCTGAAATTTTATTTTCACTATGGTGGGTACAAAATGCTAAATCTGCAGACTATTTGTCTTTCAATTCACAAAGATGGGAAGAGTTTCAGCACAAGGATTAAATGCTCTCTGGCTGAATAAGTACTTGTGATAAAGAATAAATAAAATACCTTAGCTTCAGAATCAAGGTTAGCAGGGTCTGCAGGCAGATTAAGTTCAACAGTCCTAGTTTCCACAGCAATGACACCAACAGGAATGCCTCCAAGTCTTGCTCTGCCACAAATAACTGTCTGAGCCCATGGTTGCATAATTTCATTCCAAGAGCCATGGTCAAAAAATCCACTCTCCCATTCACTTGGATTATCTGCAAGTAATTCCAATCTACATTGTCATAAAATCACACCAAACATTTTCACAGATTTAATAAAAAATGAAACTAGATACATTCCACTATTCATCAGCATTTGAATAATAAATTTTAATGAAAATGAAAATCACTTACTGAGGCTCGGTCTACCAGCCAACATCCACCGCGGATCATAAGGTGCCTTGGTAGGCATATAGCCCACTTCACGTTCCACTGGGTCTACTGGAGTGATTGTGGGAACTGGTGACATTTTATCCTGCAAACAGAACATAGACTGGCATAGAGAAGAATATTTATGGTTATAAGCATTGGCAAGTTCACTTCAAAAACTGAAAATTTACCTTTGGAATGTAAGATAGCCACTTCAGGATTGTGTAAATTCCTTGTAGATCATTGGGCTCAGTCTTATGTGAAACTCCATTGTTATACATTATCTGTGTTCCTCCAAGCTGGTTATTAGAAGCATAGACCTCACGACCCAGCAGCTAAAAATGAAACACTCATCCTGTAGGCATATGTATGGTATTCCATTAACTGGACACTATCACAAAACTTGCAAGATATGTTACTCCATTGTCCCTCTTACATGATCACGTACAAAACTAAATTCTTTCCACAACTATACAAGTAACCAACTTTACAAGTAGGCTACTGTACAATGTACTCAAAAGTTATAATTGAATACTTTTCTCATCTTTTAGGTCTCAATGTTACACAATAAATGACAATAAGCACACTTCTAGTACATCTGTCATCAAGGAACCTGTACAATATTGTTCCATGATGACCAATTCCTGACTTTATAATTTTTCCTAACTGAATGGATGAAGTCCTATTCGACAAATACTACAACAGAAGAATACTACATGGAACACTGTTCCATGGAAAAGAGTTGACAAATTCAACTTACTTTCAACATTGTTTACACAGATGCTTCAATTATTAATCAACAGGCAATTTACAGAATATCATATAAAATTTAATATTCCCCACAAGTGTGTGAGAACAGTACCAGCAGAAACGTTAAAGATTACTGGACACATCAGGCTTTTTAAGTAATACAGAGCAGTACACCACTTTCAACTGAGAACAACAAAGAAAAGTCCACCAACCTTGTTCAGGGCACTATAACCGGTGAGAATAATGTGTGAATTTTCAATCTGAATCACTCTTTGCCCAAGACGCACCAGGTATGAACCAATACCAATGGCTCGGCAAGTAACCATGGATATCGTAACAACATCTTCGTAAGCTCGTGATGTTTCACCGGCGATCATTCCTGCTGCCCTTAGATTTTCAACACCCAGTCCATCTTCTTTCCCTAGAGATAATAACAGTCAGACCTTCATTCAACAGTAAACAGTTTTATACCTAAATGATTAGGCTTTTTATGTCCTGTGGCTAAATATCTTTTTTTTTTTTTTTTTTGCTAGGGGCTTTACGTCGCACCGACACAGATAGGTCTTATGGCGACGATGGGATAGGAAAGGCCTAGGAGTTGGAAGGAAGCGGCCGTGGCCTTTGGCTAAATATCAGTATCATTCATCTTATAACTCATTTTTGAATACTGTATATGTAATATATATTTCAACATCATAATAATGAAATTATACTACAAAATATATGATAATATAGGCAGAATCATTCTAACCCAGCATATGGCACTGAATCACTTCCATGTGTTAAATTTATGTGCATGTAGCACTGAACATGGAGAAATTCAAGAAGAGCATTTGAACTAAAAACCAGCTGCACTGCTTGATTCATTTTTTGAATCCAGTAGATTTTATATTTTATATCTTTTATTATATGTAAGTGAAAACATTTCCTCTTTTGCTGCTTTTCCCATATACTGGTGGGATCATGGGTGCAATCTGCATCACACATTTAGATCTGGCTCTGTTTTATAGCTGGATGCCCTTCCTGATGCTGACCCTATGTGGAGGGATGTATCACAATTACATACCATATTTCACGGCATAATCGTCGCACTTTTTATACCAAAATTTTCGAAAAAAATTGTAGGGTGCGACCATTATACGATGAATATTTAATACCAGTATTTGTATTACTCAAAAAATGTATTTATAACTAAATTGTATTTGATACAAATTTAAGATGCACGTAATACTCGCGTTTATACATCAAAATAATTAAAATAGTCTAAAACAAAATTCATAATTTTTCGCAACAATTCGGCGAACATTTTTCCAACCTGAAAATAAAAATGAACGTATTAAGTTAATTTGTCATTAATTTGAGTATTAAAGTTAAAATATTACACTTGCAAAAAATTATCGCTTTGTTGTGAAATGCGGACTTACCGGTACGCAATTTATTCCAAATCTTCGGTGTCGCTATCGCAGGTTTCACTATCTGATGCGCCGTCCTCGCCTCTGTTAATACCAGTATCAGATTCTTCGTCTCCCTGCCACACTGCGTCATCTTCGGAACCGTCTAGTGCATTCGAAATCCCAGTCCTTTTGAAGCTCTTGGAGACTAGTTCAGGTGGTATAAGATCCCAACTCTTCTTCACCCACGAGCATAACAAGTCCAAGGGTGGACGCCTGATATTTCCGGCGGGCGTCAATTGCTGATCGCCGCTCATCATCCACTCGTTGTAAAATCGACGTAAGTGGTCTTTAAAGGGTTAATTAACACATACGTCTAGTGGCTGCAAAGCATATGTTAGGCCACCAGGAATGACTATCTGTCGTGTCTTATTTGTAGTGAGAATTTGCTTCACTTCGTTCACGAGGTGACCTCGGAAACTATCTAAAACAAGCAGAGCTGGTTGTTTTAGTAGTGCACCAGGTCTTCTATTCCACACAGTTTTAACCCAGTCCAGCATGAGTTCTACGTCCATCCAACCCTTTGGTTGCACTCGTACATGAATTCCACGGGGAAACTGTATATTCTTAAGCATCGTTTTTCTCTTGAAAATGATGTAAGGCGGCAACTTTCTCCCGTCAGCTGTAATGACTAGCATTGCTGTGCATCGCAACTTCTCACTACCGCTGGTTTTCATTAATACACTCCGTGATCCTTTTAGCGTAATAGTGCTGTTGCGAGGCATATCAAAAAAGATTGGAGTCTGATCGGCATTACCGATTTGAGAAAGCAAGTACGAAGTTTCCTTGCGCAAACGTATGACAAATCGGTGAAAATTTACAATCTTGTCCGTGTAATCAGCAGGCAACTTTTGGCTTAGTGTTGTTCTCCTTTGCACTGACAGATTGTGTCGTCGCATGAACCCCTTAATCCACCCACGAGTCGCCTTAAACTGAGTTACCGGTATGTTGTGTTTGCGCGCTACCTCCTGTCCCTTAATTTGTAACATTTCATATGATACACTGCAGCCATTGTTACGTATTTCACTGACGTACCTAAACACTTCTTCGTCAATTATAGGAAACTTCCCTGTTTTAGGACCTCTAAACGCGCGTCTAGAAGGGTTTGTGCTTTTTAGCTTGCTTTTTACTTTCCGCCAGTCACGCACCAACTTTTCACTCACAGAAAATTTTCTTTCTGCAGCTCTGTTCCAGTGCTGTTCAGCGAAGGCAATTACACTTAGCTTGAAGCCCGCAGAACAGTTTCTATATTTACCCATAATCGCTTATAAATGCTTCACACGTTAATGTTTTGCGATATAAATGACTTTCCGTAATTGTTCACTATTAAAACAAATTATTTCTGCAAACACCCAAAACACAAATTAAAAACTTAAATTCTCACGCTCACATGTCTACAGTAATCACGTAAATCTGAAACAAATAAATGCATCTGTGATCTGTCCATTCCAGAGCAGCCAATACTGTTAGGCAGCAAGGAAGCATGCAACAATTTATCAGTTTAGCTCGTTGGTTGCGACACACTACTGCGCTTGCGCAAAGCTCGCAAACCGGAGCTCTAGCTAGCGCGGTGTAGATCTACTGTATAGTTGACTGTATTCCGAGACGTCAGTAACAAACATTCATTTTTTTCAATTTCTTTTAAACATACGGTAATTAGGTTAATATTTCTTCCCAGTTATTGATGATTTTACATTACATTACATTACTGACGAGTTTATAAAATAAAACTTTAATAGCATTGGATAATAATTATCTTGACTGCTTGGATAAAAGTTTTCATCCCATGCCTGGACACTTATGACGTAGTAGTAAGATAAGAGTCTAGCGATGACAACTGAGACATCGTAAATAATTCGGCTGAATAATTCCGTGGAAATCTGCGTTATCGTCTTGGATTTCACTTCGTGCGCAATAACACAGGAGCCGGCCCCATGGTGTAGGGGTAGCGTGCTTGCCTCTTACACAGAGGCCTCGGGTTCAATTCACGGCCGGGTCAGGGAATTTTACCTGTATCTGAGGGCTGGTTCGAGGTCCATTCAACCTACCTAGCCGGTATTTCCTGGCGACGTTGCCGATAAGCGATAACTTACAGCCTTACGTATTTCAAATGGGAACTCATAATATGTAGGTGGTGAATAAATAGTACACTGTCTCGCGACCACGTTGTCAAACTGCTGATAGCCTACCGGTAAGGATAATATGTAGGTGGTGAATAAATAGTACACTGTCTCGCGACCACGTTGTCAAACTGCCGATAGTCTACCGGTAAGCCATGCGTCGTACATATACCGGTATTATTTATTTATACGTTGTGCAACATGTCGCAAACGTGACTGTGTTGCCAAATTGCCCATAAACCGATTAAAGGTTTAAAGTCCGATTTTTGTATTGAAAATAAAGGATGCGACGATTACGCGGTGGCGACGATTATGCCGTGAAATACGGTATTTCTGTGGTGGAAGTGTACTGCGAGTGTATTAAGAGACAAACACTAACACCCAGTTCCCGTGTCAGAGGAACTAAGCAGATATGACTAAAATTCCTGACCTGGCCAGAACTGAACCCGGGCACCTGTGAATCAAAGGCATCAACTCTGACCATTCAGCCAAGAAGTCTGACATACATGCAAGTGAAATTATCTTTGTTTTAATAAACACTGAAAATTCCTTTCTTTTATCTGTCCTGGTTTTGGATGCCAATAGCAAAACCATCCCACAGCGCCTTCTTAGTTCAAATGCTCTCACAGTCAAAAGACAAAGAAGATATCATGCAGACATTCAGAAAATATACATACAGTAAAATATTGTTAATTTCCAACTCTGTTAATTTGGCAGATATTGTATATTGTAATTTAAAGTACTGTGCTGGTCCCATAAATGGAAATTGGTGTGCCTTAATTCAAAATTATTGATAAACTACTACTTCCTCACTAATAATCACTGCAATGAGCCACCTTATATTTTATTGGTGATGTGAATTTTTTGATTATTAGCACCACAAATGAGGGTTTTGTTTGTCTATACCATACTATAATATCCATATCATGTTTTTATCAAGTACAGACTGTTTCCGAAGTGCAAGTAAAAGTAACCTGCAAGTGTAGCTTGTATATACTTGTTCTATATGGCACGGTACAGGAATGAAAGTCATGTCAAGCAAATGCACAATGATTCGCTGTTCTGCTCGAACTTTAAAAGGAAATAAATTTTTGAGTGAAAATATTGTATAAGATTCAAGTTCGACACTGGATTCCTTTTTTATATTGTATAACTTCGGGTCAAAAATTGTCAAAAACTGTATTCTTCCAAGACACTCAGTGAAAACCTAAAATAAGAGAAGTTGTTAAGGGACAGAAGATCAAAACAGAAATCGCAAAGGAATTTGCCATTCCACTCTCCACACTTTTAACGTACGATGATTTGAGGTGAGAAGTATTCAGATTGGAGGCTGAACTGTTGGAGTGGTTTAGGCATGTCTGAAATAACAACATTTCATTTGATCTATAAATGTGAATTTCTTCAGTATAATGCAATTTGATAGAATCTGATGATCATCTTTCAAGAATGAAGCATGTCATTTCATTTTTAACTGAATGATAAAATTTTCAGAAGGTCATTCGGGATCTCTGGTGTTGAGTTTAAAGGCCGCTGGTGGTGCTATTATCAAATTGAGCAAGTCAAAACGGGGAGTGATGATTCATGTCAGTACTCAGAACATGTGTGTAGAGTTTTGTGACATTAGCTACACGTGTGTGTAGAGTTTTGTGACATTAGCTACAATGCTACAACGCGGATTGACCCTTAATGGGAAAGCTACATAACAGCCCTTTCCGATGCTAAATATAGCTATTCTGCAATCCAAGGAATATGCAAGAAGCATAATTTATTGATATCAAAGAACGGGATCAGTACTGTATTGATTAAAAATGGCAAAGGCCGACTGGGGTTACTTCCAGAGGGGAAAAAACAGGCAAATCCACGACCAGCCACCAACCGTACACTAGAAAAGTGGTGAGGAAAGTGAAGGCCCTTGTCTGAGATGATAATCCTGCCCCCCAAAGAACTATAGCATGTAAGTTGGGGATGTCCGTTTCAACAGTTAACATCATAATCAACAAGGACCTGCAATTAGAAAAGCGGCATAAGCGCCAAGTTCACAAGCTGTTGTCTCGTCACATTTCGGAACTGTAATCTATCAGTAATCTATCTATCATTTTGAAACGTCGCACTAATGCAAGAAAACTGTATGAGGGCTATCTGGCAGAAGACCGATGGGAAAATGTGGTGACATTAGACGAAACATATGTATACCTTAGTGAGTGTAACAAACCCTGCTCGATTTACTAACACCCTAGAGACAAAAAAATATATCAAACATTGTATAAAGAATGCCAGGAAAGTTTTCCAAGGGGTTTCATGATCATTACTGGATACTGCTACAATGGCAAGTTAACCATTCCCTGTGTCACTAATAATGTGAAGGTGAACACTACATACTATCAGCAAGAGGTTTTAACACCCATTTACAACATAAACATCCCAGCACTGTACGGGAGAGCAAAAAATCAGGTAAGGGTACATCAAGATAAAGCATCTCGCCACACCTCTTGTTTGACTTGTCTGTTCTTAGAGAAAATGGAGATGGAAACTGGAATCTGTGCAATTCCTTTTACTGACATGTCGGTGAAGGCACTCGATGGGTCACCCATGGACTTCTGAGCATTTGGACTCCTGAAAAGCGCCTTAGGAAATAGACGTCCACGGCTATCAATGGCCTCTGGATGCCTGTCAGAAGGAGTGGGATAAGATAGACATGCTAGCTCTGTGAAAAAGTCTACTGCAATGGAAATTACATTGTCAAGCTATAGCTCGAAATGCTGGCTTTCCAACTGAGCATGATCGTTGGTGGGGACACGGCTTTTCATAAGCTAATTACCCTTCAAACATCGTCCCCAGAGATCCGAAACGACCTTCTGCATTAAATGTTTTCTTTTTCAGGTATTTCGTAATTTTATTTATCCTGAATTAGTTTTGACAGACTGAAGAACCTCATAATTACAGATTATCTAAGACAAAAATGAAAAGAAATGGCTTCTAATACAAAAATATTCCACTTGATGGCAAAGTTTTAAAAGCTGAAGCAATTGAGTTGGGGTTGAGGCTAGGCCTAGAATTCCAGTATTTGAATGGATGACTCCAGAGATATAAAGAGCAGCATAACATAACATAACATAACATGGAAAGCTGTGTATTGACAAGTGGAGTCTGTTAATATAGCAGATGCTGAGCAATGGTGAGAAAATGCAGTGCATAACATAAACATGTATGCAGCAAAGGATGTTTTCAATGAGAACAATACTGCATTATTCTTCAATAAAGAACCCAGAAGAAATTTCGCTCTCAGAGGGGATAAGTGTCATGGTGGAAAGTTGTATGAAGATAGAATTACTGTCCTACTGCTGCAATTCTGTTAGAAGCAAAAAAATTAGCCTCAGTCACGATCAGAAAATTTGTAAATCCACAGTGTTTCAAAAACATAAGACATTTCTCCTTGCATTTACCTGGATGACAAGTAAATTATTTTAAGACTGGCTGATTTGTTTGGAAAGGTAAATGCCTTCTTATTCTTCTGTTACACTTGTATTGCACATAAACAAAACCTGACTTCAAACAATGTGCTCCTTTTGTATCTGCTTGCAAATATGATCAACTATCCTCAGCCTCTTGACCACGGCATCATTTCTATTTTAAATACAGGTGCAGGAAACCCCTGGTGTGGTTCCTTCTGCAAGAAATCTTGATAAATATTTAATTGACAGAAATAAAAAAATGGAATAATATGGATGTTATCATATGAAATTAATTTCATTTTGGTCCGTATTGATGATTTATCATTATCAACAAGGATGAGAAGGTCCACCTACTCAATACTATACAGTATATTGATAATGGATATTGAATATATTTTTCGGCTTTTTTAGGATTTTTTGAATAGGTGTACCTTCTCATCCTTGTTGATAGTTATGGATGTTATTCACAGAATTGCTGTCGTATGGGATGCTATTTCTTCTTCAGTCATTAGGAACCGCTTTGTAAAATGCAGAATTAGCCCGCGAAATGCACAAGATGTGTTTCTATGTAGGCTACATTGGATTATCCACGTTTTCTTCAAGTGTAAATCGTTATTGTTTTATGAAAAATGATTCATGAAAAAATCTTTGTACAAACTTAAACAACTTAACCCACCTACAGTAAATGCGTACTTAACGGGTCTTGCAAAGTCTTCATGATGCTCTGATTTTGTTCTCGCATACAAGGTTATAAATTTTGCCTCAGTTGTAGCCACTTCCGACCCTTCTGTCAGTCTGAGTTATGTCACCTGTATACAGGTAAGCAACATATGGTAAAGTAAACTAACGTCACTGATGATGATGATGATGACAGTGATGACAGAGAAGAAGAGTGGGAGCAACTGAAGGAAATGGCCATTGTTAAACTAGGTTTACAACAGTGTGTTGAACTGGGCAGGTTCAGACAGACATCAAAGCAACGCCAATAGGTTCAGACCAACCTGATGTACGGTTGATACCAGAAGTTACTGTTGCAAAAAATAAATAATAGGAAGACAGAACAGAAGAAAAGCCAACTCTACTGCCAGAGAAAGAAGCTCTTAATGCCTTATCTGTGTTGGAATATTGTCAGAGCTAGTGATGCTTATGATAGAGTAATTAAACCAATGGACCAAATTCAAAAGTTTTGTAGAAAGTGTGTACAGGAAGAAACTGACACAGACTCCAATTAGTTACATTTTTAAGACAGCAGGCCTGACGGGTTTAATTTGCATATTGCTTACCTTTATTATTATTATATCTCCAAAATGGTAGTTTTATGATGTTCTTCCACTTTCATTTATTTTACATTTTATAGCACACTGTGAATTTTTCATCATTACGTTGGTACAATACTACTGCACCACTACTAGTGTTTTTTTATAGTTGTGTTACATACCCTGTTCCAAGGTTAAACAGCTGCTTGCTATCGATAGCGCCGGCCTCCACGAGTGTGGGGGAGACAAGACCCACGATCGAGATTTGAACTAGGCTAAGCTGACAAATGTTAACAATGCTGGTGAACATGTTTCTATGTACATTGGTTTATCCATGTTTTCTCCAAGTGTAAATTGTTATTGTTTTTTGAAAAATGATTCATGAAAAAACTTTATATGAACTTAAACAACCTAACCCACCTAGTGTAAATGTGTACATAATGGGAAATGCGAAGTCTTCATGATGCTCTGATTTTGTTCTCGCATACAAGGTTATAAATTTTGCCTCAGTTGTAGCCACTTTCGACCCTTTTGTCAGACTGAGTTATGATGTCACCTGTATACACGTAAGCAACATATGGTAAAGTAACTTAACCTAATCTTTTTATTGCATTTATTTGCTATCTATAGCATTGTGAGAATGGGGTTGTATATACTGCATCATGCAGCTGTTTTATTTTTGTTTTTAAAAGTGCCCTTTTGTTTGTTATATGGTTAGAATAATTTTATTGCGCTATTATGCAACTGACGAGAGAATATTGGATATTCGGAATTGACAGATAATCTGAAATCACATTATTCAAAGTCCAATGTCTGAGTTCCAACCATTTTGAATTAGAAAGGCTTTTCTGTATCACTACAAGAAGAACAACAATGTCCAACCTGAATGATTTATAAAATATAGAGAAAATTATTTGCGACATCAATGACAGATAAAGATTTCCTGCCACAAATACAAAAAGAGTGCTGCTCCAAAGAACTGACTTTGCAAATAGATTTTAAAAGAATAATCATGTTTAATGTGTATTAGTAAAGGTTAGTTGAGAATGTCTAAATACCATTCTGATGTTACCTTACCAATGATATCTGTTATTTTATATCGCGGTTCTCCTTCATCTTCAATTAAAACAGCATGAACAGAATTCATTGATGATACTTTCGTGAAATCTTCTGCAGTCAGGTACAAATACTTGAAGCCCTATGGAAAAATTCAATAAATAATTAACAAATACCAATAACTCATTATTTACATTAGAAACAGATGAAACCCATTCTCCTATAGTAAACTTATTTTATTAAGAAAATGCCACTATTTGCATTCTACTAGAGTGAACAGCATGATTAACTCGTCTGAAATGTTGAAAGTAACTCTCTAGAGACATAATAAATAATATCTATACAATACCTTTCTAAATACTGAAATATGAATAGGAATATCCTACACAGTTTGTTACAGTTGTCCCTTTACAGACTACGAATCTCACTGTTGAATCCGTATTGACGGTTGAACTTCTTACAAAGTTGTACAAAACTATTTTAATCCTCCTAGTCAATACTATATATTTTTACATCCAATTAAGATGAAAGTTCACATATAAATAGACATGTTTCGACCTGGCATTGGGTCATCCTCAGTACGGCATGTATGATGCATTAAAAACATAGAAAACACACAAAATGAAATGTTAGTTAAAAAGTTTTTTAAAAAGCATGATGAAAGTTAAAAAAAAAAAAAAAAAAACTGTGAAATGTTGATCGTTAAAACAGTCTTGAGCTGGAAGTCTTCCTGTTTCAATGTTTTTTGTTGTCCTTTGGTGTGGTTCAACTGGTATTTGTATACTGTTGGCTTAGTTTTTGTGTTCTGACCTGGGCAGATATACATAGGCATTATTGAAGTTGAACCGTCTGATTTTAGTGTTACGTGGCCTGCCTGTATCACTGGGACTCCATAATCAGAGAACACGAGTCATTAAATAATGTACTTTTCTGCATCAAAGGTGCATGGGAAGATGTTTCAACTGCAACAATAAAGAACTGCTAGCCCAAAACTGAAATCATCGCAGGGGCTGATGCATCTTAAACCAATCAATCGAAGCTTTAATGAAAACTCTTGTTCTTCTTCCCAACATATCAGATAGAGCAACTACCACAGCAGACCACACAGTAACAAATGCAGAAGAGCCAGCGTTTCAAGAACCCACTGACAACATTGTTGACTTAGTGAAATCAACAGAAAGTCCAAGTGACAGTGAAAATGAAAGTGAAATACCTGAGCTAGTGCATCATAAGATCACTATTAAAGAAGTTGTATAAACCACTTGCATGGCTATTTTAGAATTTTTTCTCAAAGAATATGTGCGATCACCTCATTACCAGTCCTTCGCCCATTTCAGTTGACAGTAAATGCCGTAAAGTTCAGTGCAAAAATGATTCATTTTTCAAAAGGATTTCATGTACAGGTACAAAGCTGTACTTTGTATCAAATACTATTATATATTGTATTGAAATAATTTTCAGACTTCAATCAATGTACTTTATTGTGCATGTGATAGTTGTATGAAATTTGCAAGTAACATCTGCCACAGTACCATGGTATTGTACAAATGGAAAGTACAGACAGTTGATTAATACTATTTTGGAAAATCCTGTATGGAATATAATTACGTCATTCAAGTCATTCAAATTGCTGTTTTAAAATAGTGACGTGGATTTAATGTCATCCTCTTTATTGTGCCAAAAAGTGCTCTGAACAAACGATGGCATTATAATGATGGGGCACTGGTGTGTGTGTGTGTGTGTGCGTGTGTGTGTGCGTGCGCGCGCGCGCGCATGCGTGCGTGTGTTTTTTTTTTTGTTTGTTTTAATTAATAATAATAAAAGAAACCTGTTAAGAAATACAAAATTATACAAACTTTCATGCAAAAATGAAGCTGAAATCCAAGTAGTTCAATGACAAATTTCCAATTTCTTCATGCAAGCTTTGTATGTTCAGCAAGCCCCTGAGTTCATGAAAAAGAAGATATGCTGATATTCCTTTATTCTGGAGGCAACATCAGCAGCTGAGATAGAAAAACTAACCTTATCTGGTTCCTCAGGATCTTCCCATGCAACACGAAACAACTGCTTGATTTCCTCTGCAAGTCCAATTCTTGCTCCGCTATTTGCAGCAATGTATATCCTAGGGATTTTTCTCTGCCTTGCAAGTTCAGAAGCCAAGAAAAATACAAGATCCTCTCTAGGACCAAATGAGCCAATAAGGTATGTAATATCATTAGCTATTACAATTATCTCTCTACCATCTGGATATTCAGGTGTGTACATAGTTAGTCTCCAAGCCACCATACCAACCTGTAAAAGAAGTAAGATCACATATCGTAAGCAACTCTTCATTCACAACTAATATAATTATGACTATCTCTTCCTGGTATAATCAATACATTCAGCATTCGAATTTCATAAACTAATTCTACCAAACAATATTCTTTATCAAGCAACTGATCAGAGATCAGAGATTGTCTCTCTCAAACCTGATTTTTAAGTTTTTAAGTGCTGCAAAAAGGTGGTTGATTACTGAAATAGAAAATCCAATGAAGTCACAAGAGAACAGAATGTTTTGTTTTGTTTTTGGTAGTGGTTTAATGTAGCACTAACATATCAAAGGTTTTTGGAAGGATGGGAAATGCTGTGGCCATAATTAACGTACAGCCCCAGCATTTTCCTGACAAGTTTAAGTCACAAAGAACTTGATACAAAAGACCCATAAAGTATTTTCAAAAAATATTAAAAAAATTAACACCACAAAGTTTTCATTTAAAATTGCCAATAATAAGTGTAAACATCTACAGAAGGATGAGACAAATGATTACTTTCCAGTATCATGTTCCAGTGTATCTGTTACAATGTAATTTTAGATTGGAGCTGGGATTATTATTATTTATTATTATTATTATTATTATTATTATTATTATTATTATTATTATTATTATTATTATTATTATTATTATTTAGCGTATGGCAACACATTGGAATATACAACAATATATAAATCATATACTAAAATAACTAGGGCCTTATTACTATTAGACATGAAACAGAGTATACAAAGACAATGTATGCAGTTATATAGTGAGAGTCAATTTGTCTATCCAGTTAATAGCATCTTAAGTCAACGATAGAAAGTCCTTCAGATCTCCCGAGTATGACGTAATACTACACTGCTGCACAATGTGTTGGATGGTCTGGGGAGTCTCTCCACAAACACAAGATGGATCAGAAATTTTGTTCCATTTGTAGAGGAAGTCATTACATACTCCATGGTTTGTACAAATCCTGTTGGCATTTGGGATATAAAAGTAACAATAAAAGTTGAAGGTCAGCTTTTGGGAGGAACAGTCGCTATACTTCCTGTCTCTTGCAGCACCCAGCTGCACCTTAGTAAGTACATAAATAGCAGTGATATATCTCTTATCTCACTGTTCCTTTCACTAGCTTGTCACTCGTAATCTTAACTATTTGGATTCTTTTTTTTTCAATGACCCATTTACATTCCCAGAACTAACACTTCAAAACCTTAATTTATAAATTGTGCATTGATGGCTAGATAGCTCTAGATGTCCAAGGATCTGTAGTTAAATAGACATAAAATATGTTGACGAACAAGTCTGAAGATGTAGACGTGGCCACTTCGCAGATTAATTTTTATTTGAAGTTAATTAAGGAGTCATGCTGAATATTGAAGGATTAAGAGAATATTATGCTCATTTAAACATCATTAACTCTTGATGAGGTCAGATCAACAGTAAAACAGTAATTTAATCTTCAAATGAACAGAAACAATTTGGATACTTGTTGAGTGTCACATGAATAATAGGTTAGAGAGAAGACTCTCATATGATTTAAATAATCCAAGACACCGAGTTAATTCTTGTTATTTTATTTGGATTTCAGTAATCTCTCTGACTGACTTTATTATGCAGCCGAGAGGATGGAAAGCAAGAATTTCAGTCAGAATTACCTAAAAATATGTAAAGAGATGTAAATTTTAATAAACTTCTTATAAAGCCATAATTGATCATCAAGATATGAATTTTTGATGCTATTTTCTTGAATTGAATTTAATAAAAGTTAACCTTTGTTTTTATAAGCGTGTCTTTGCCATATACCAGTCCGCACCTTTTAAATTAAAACTGCCTCTGATAAATGGTAAGCCTGCACACACGTATGGTCCACGATGTGATTTCTCCTGTTTGCCGGCTGAGCGACCTGGAAAGGGAGGCAGGATATAGACCATGTTAATTTTTGAGCTGTTATTATTTTATTAGTTCTTTCTTGCCATTTAAGTTTCTCATCCAAGTTGTGTGTTATAATATCTCCAGGGTATTTAAACTGTTTCACTATTTTTTTCTTTCTGTTATTTACTGTTATGTGGTTTAGTACTAGTGGATCTACTACCAATATCTCAGTCTTTTCGAGTGATATCTGGAGTTCTATTTTTTTGTGCTATATTTTATAGACTTGTTATTTGATTTCTGGCTTCTTGAATGTTATTAGCTAGTAACACTAAGTCGTCTGCGAATCCCAAGCAATTTACTTTTATTTGATCTTTCTTGGTGCCAATTTTTATACTAAAGATTTTCCATTTACCATTCTCCCATCACATATTCTAGAGCACAATTGAAAAATCATCATCATCATCATCATCATCATCATCATCATCATCATCATCATTGTACAGTTCCAGTTTCCCGGGTACTGTTAATGAGCCTCTTCCGATTCTTCCTGTCCATATACAACTTGTCATGGAGAACATCATCCACTGTCCATCCTCTGGTAACTAGATCAACCTTGATCATGTCCATCCATTGGGTTTTAGGTCTTCCTGCAGGTCTTTTCCCCTCCACCTGTCTTTCCAAATTTTATTCTGGCTGTTCTTATATGCTCCCTCCTCATCACATGCCCGTACCACCGTAGTCTGGATGTGCCGATTCAGTCTAATAGGGATGTTTTTATTCCGGCTTCTTTCCTCACCTCCTCATTTCTTAACTTGTCCATCTTGGTCTTCTGGATGGTGGATCTAAGAAATTTCATCTCTGATGCTTGCAGTCATGATGAATCTCTTTTTGTGAGGGTGTACGCTTCAATACCATAGGTCAATATTGGTATGAAATAGCTGTTAAACATCAACAGTTTGGCCGGTTTTGGAATCATGTCATCCCATAAAAGTGTTCTTACTTGTTGGTAGAATTTTGATCAACTTTTGCACTCTGTTTGTAATTTCCTTTCTGGCCAGTTTTCTTTTGCTTCTGATAACACTATACAGTAGTTTCTTATTGCCTCTGCTGTTTCAGTATAATTGTTCTTTTAATGTTCAGTTTCTTGTTTCGGTACAACTGTTTGAGGTTTCTGATCTCTGCCCCGTTTCTAGTAAGATCCAGTTTAATTTTCTCTTGATCCCTTTCTTTCGGCAAGAGATTTCTTTCCCTGATTGCTGCTCTCACTCTTTCATTCCACCAAGGTGTTTCCTTCTCCCTTGTTTTCATACATGTCTTTCCACAAACTTCACTAGCTTCCTTAACCAATATGTCCCTTAGTCTGGTCCATTCTGCCTCTCCATTCTTCCTTTCATCTCTTGTTAACAGGGTTTTTATCCAGTTCTGATACTCAGTTCTCTTATCTGTTTTCTGGAGTTCCCATACTTTGATTTTCTGCATTTTCCTGTTCTATACGTTTTGGCACACAGAAGTTTTTCAGGTCCGCTAATAATAGACGGTGGTCACTGTAAGACTCTCGTTGGGTATTACTTTGACATCTGTTACCATATGCTCCTTTCTTCATTTGAGATGACATAATCAATTACAGTCTTTTGTAGTCCATCCCAACTGTAGTGTGTTATCTTATGTTTCTGTCTCTTCTTGAACCAACTATTTTTCATCACCAACGCATTCCTCATAGAGATGTTCACCTTCTATATTTCTTCCACCATATCCATGAGGTCCCATTATGTTCTCATATCCTGTTCTATCTGTCCCAATCTGTCCAACTGCAACCATCTCCCTGTCTTAACCCTGTTTTAATCGTAAATGGCTCAGATATTTCTCTTCTGAATTTTACTTCGGAAATGATGTTTGTTACAGTTAATTTTATCATTTTTATTAATTTGGGATGAAGTCTGAAATTCCTTAGTATCTTCATCACTGAAGACAGAAAACACATTTGCATGCAAATGATAGACTGATGCAAGTACTTTTGGAAGTATTGGACTCTTTATCATCAGCAGTGGCTGTTATTCGTATCCAAGAATATGATTTTTTTTACTCCCAAACAAACAGCTTCACATATGAGAAAAGCATGCATTTATGTATATTATGAATTAACTGTATATAATACTAAGCATTTAAATTACGAAAACAAAATATGTTATGGTAGCTCAATAGTATTTTTAAAAAAAATTATCATACCAGAATAGAGGTAAGTTAACTGAAGTCAAACTTAAAAATCATTGTATTACTTACATTATTCTCTCCTGGCAATCTCTTCTGTTCCACAAGATGGTCTTCCCCTTCCAGTACCAATTCAACATAATCTAGCATTTGTGGTGGGACACTTATCTGCTCTGTAACAGAAAGATATTATTCATGTATTTTCATATAACCACTAACATTATAATGGAAAAAATAAATAGAAAATCATAATGTCTTATATTCATTGCTAACTCCCTCTGTTTTTCCTTCATTGTGAGTACTCTTCCACCATCATACTAGGGAAACAAGGATTGACATATGTAGTTTCCCCTTTGCTTTCCTCACTGAGCCAGATGTTGCTATTGCTTATCAGTATGCCAAGCCCACTGAAAAGCTTGCACCAACCAACCCAAAATGGACAATATTTTTACACCATTTATAACAGGTTGACATTACTAGCACTGCTCATACCTCAGTCACTTTCATATAGTCAAAGCCAAGGATGAGACAGACAGGTCCATGAAAGTAACATTATTTGATCTAGTCTATTCTAGCAAGACATACTGCACACTTGGCCTTACCAGCAAAGGCACATTTGTTAGAACATATAACGTAAAATATAGAATATAACCTAGAATTTAACAGGTTATAGAAAACTCAGAAATGTCATCTTGTATTCAGTACAACCCTTTACAATAAATTAAGACAAGAATTCCATCAGCTCTCATTCAGATGGAACCTTTATAAATAGTTGGTGGTAAATCCATGCTCCACTGTCAAGTGTACTGAAGATCAGTGGAGTGGCATAACAAACTTTATGTATCATTTTATATAGTTCAGTTCTTATGAATTTTGACTTGACATTTGAGTGCTGCCTTTTGGCAGGGGCTAAGTGAATTAATAAACAGCCAGTCATAGGCAGCTAATTGCTCTGATAGAGAGTGTTAGACTCGAATTCCTGTTACCAGAGTAGTCGATCTGTTGTTTGCTGTAACCGCGTGCTATCAACTGCGTGTTGTATTGCGCTCAGTCCTTTTCAGGATCTTTGTCAGTTCACTTGGTCATTCTTGACAAAGCACCAACAATGACGGCTGGAAATAATGAGTTGATTGAGTGGTTGAAGGAGCATAATATTTTGGTTCGCGATGATATGGGGAAGGGGGGAGGGAATTCTCATGCATCTTGTGAAACAAAACACGCCCTAGTACCCAGTTCACGTGGTGGATGAAATAGTCAGGAGGCATGAGCATAAAGCTGTTCACCACCCTTTGCAGGATTTTTTCTGTGCTTAAGAGAAACTGAATCGATTGACAAAGGGAGCTCTTCTAGATGGTGAGTAGAAATGTTATTTCATTTTCTCGCATTTTATCTGTTCGAGCATCATCTTATAGCCTTGTCCTAAATATGTTATGTGTTATTGCTCATCTTATGTGAGTTATGCATGTTGCTATGAAGAATAATAGATTCTGGACTTATATTCGAGTATATACATTTCTGTTCGTGTTACGTGTCGTAAATCAGTTGTTTGTACTCGTAACAATTTGGCACCAATGTCTGACTTCTGGTTAACTGTCAAGTCGAAACTCATAGAAACGGAACTATAGGTATCTACATAATATGCCATTATATATGCATATGTATGATTTGATATCTAGTAATGAAGTGTTTATGAATACAGTATTATATTCACTATAAAAGCTATAATATCCAACTTGATTTGATTTCATTTCAGCGGTCACCATGCACTGCACCTGATGATGGTCCCTCTACCATATTTTACCAACATGCCAAATTAGGAGTGTAGATAGATGACTTCATCAGAACATTGCCGAAAAATCTATATAAATAAAAATGAATCACTAAATGTGTTGCTAAGCACAAAACTCGGGAACGGCTGGACCAATTCGGCTAATTAGTTTTTTAAATATTCGTCGAAGTGCGAGTAAGGTTTTTACGAAGAGAAAAAAATGGAAAAAATGCCAGGAAAAACGTAAAAACCCCATTTCTCTTTTTCCATTCAAACTGTTCGTCTCTCTTTCCTTCTCCCACGTTTGCGCTTAGCGCTGTCCTCCTCTAATCCAGCACGTTTGCCAAATATCCGTAAATCTCAATGCCGGTGGCTACAATTGGCCTATGCAGTGGCCTCCACGGTATGCACTAGCCATGCGTCTTGGTAGGTGTGCTGGGTACCGGCTGGTGAGCCCAGTCTAGCACACGAGGGCGAAACGCTGGCAACCAGGAATGAGTTAGCTGGAAAATTTATGATGTCCAATAACGGACCATTTATATTGGTGTTATAAATTTACTCATTTGGAACAAATATTACAGATTCCCTATGGGAATCAACATCTGTATAATCTCAATGTTATCGGTTAAAATGGGTGAATATCGGATTATGTACAAAATTTCAAGCCGCATTTGATGCCATTAACAAAAGAAAGGTTTACAAAATAATTGAGTGTGAAAATGTTAATATTAATGGAATATAATGGAATATTACCTCAAATGCAAAATCTTCATTGCTTAGAACTTATCATGTCATAACTCCTATTTTACATTCACTATATTTGTAATTTTTTCACTGCTGATAAAGGAACATTTCAGCTCGATGTAGATAAGTTTGTTTTTAAATTTAAATGATAAGAACATGCAGTATTTGTGTTTCTTTTCGGTCATGTTCCGAGATTTTTATGTGCAGGCACGAAAATGTCAGTCGCTGGCCAACTTCTTTGCTATTGAATTTGCATGGGGGGTCAAAGTGAGGCAAATGGTCTTCAGATATAGAAGTTATTTTTAAAACAAACCCCAAGTTCTTATCTTGCTTAGTTCTCAGTTTGTGACAGGAAAAATGCCTCCTTGGATTTTGGTTTTGCGCGTACGCTCCCCAGACAGTCGTATGCAGTGTCGTGTTTTGTTATAGTTGGAGACCTTTGCCTACCCTGATTGTTTTTAAATCTTCGCTTCTCAACAAACAAGTTCATTGATTTCTTTGGTTTATTGGTTTATTTTGTGTGTGCTTCCATATACAGCATACTCATTTCAAGACTCATGCCGCCTATAAGACGCAGGCGGAGCAACTTTGGTCGAAGAACTCGGAATGCTAAAAGCCAAGCTAATTTTCAGTCTAATCGGACTGCACAACAACGTGAAGAGCGAAATGAAACTGAAAGGATTTGGATATCACTAACCTGTGCAGCCCGTCGTTCAGCTAATAATCTTCCAAGTTTGAATCGAACAGCTTTCAGTTACCATGTTTCAACTGACGACAGTGCCTACCAATGCATTGCTATTGGATCTATGAACTCAGTTTGCCAGAACCGTAAGGCATTGAAATACAAAAATGAAGCCACTGGATTGTGTTGCGTAAATGGCAAAGTGAAATTAGTGCCATTGATTCCACCACCAGATCCACTGTACTCATTGGTTTCAGAAACAGGAACAGATTCCATACATTTCCTTACAAATATCCAAAAATATAACAACTGCTTTCAAATTACTTCATTTGGGGCAACAAATGTACTTCGGGACAATTTCATGCCAACTTTCAAGGTAACATATAACGAACAGACTTATCCCCCATATTGCTTTCTTTTCAACTATTCTAATGGGGAAGCACAAAGGAGAAGACGTTTTGATACCACGCATCCCTATGATTCCGACTGACATACCATTTGAATTTAAACTACTGTAGTTTCCAGTGTGGCTCGGTTTTGCTATGACCCAGGGGCAGTCACTGAGTGTTTGCGGCATTAATCTTGAAAACCCATGTTTCTCACATGGCCAATTGTATGTAGCCTGTTCCTGTGTTGGAAAACGATCAACTTTGTTTGTTTACGCGCCAGGTAATCAAACAACAAAATATCGTGTACTTTAAAGCTTTACAATGAAAAATATCTTCATAGTATTGATTGGAATCAGTGTTTTCTATGATAAGTTATTTCCTACGAAGAAAGAGGAATAAGTTTTGCCACATTATCTTCACGCCATCAACTTATCAAATTACTTGATTTGCAACGGGTGATAATTATGGCTCTGTGAGGGATTTGAAAACCTGCTGAACAGTTCCTATCTATGTTAAAGTCAATCAGGGTTATTTCTGGGTAGTGATAAGCTGTGACCTATTTGAGCATTTCCTTATTCACAATCAAGATATTAATATTACAGGTAATGAAAATACGTTTTTCCAGTACTTTATTACTAACTTCTGGTAGCAGTAGAAAATTAACTCATTTGATGTTGATGTAGTCATTTGCATTATTCTGATTTTTGCGTGCAGTACAGACTGAGTTTTTGCTAATTTATTTTTTGCTATTTGCTTTACGTCACACCGACACAGATGGGATAGGAAAGACCTAGGATTAGGAAGGAAGCGGCCATGGCCTTGATTAATGTAGAACCCCAGCATTTGCCTGGTGTGAAAATGGGAAACAACGGAAAACCATCTTCAGGGCTGCCGACAGTGGGGTTCGAACCCACTATCTCCCGGATGCAAGCTCACAGCCGCACGCCCCTAACCGCACAGCCAACTCGCCCGGTACAGACTGAATTTGAGTTCGTTCCAATGTCATTTATTTTTAACAGAACGACGTCTGTCGGGTCAACTAGTTAAAAGTAAAATACTGGAGTTCATTTATTGTGAACTTGTCATATCTGTCATTAAGTTGAATATGTTCTTTTAGTTTATACAGACAGTATATTTGTATACAAACATGTAAGAGTGTATAATGATGTAGAAAGCAAGGTAATTTACATAAAATGAGTGGCTTTCAAAACGATCCCATTTTCATCTGATAGCAGATAAGAGGACGTGATTGCTTTCGAAATATGAAGAAACTGAGAGTATATTATGTTCAAAGCCAAATAAATTATTCTATTTGAAATGTACTATCTGTTTCAGTTTGTTCTCCCTCATCTGGTATGCCATGCTTTTAACATTTTTACTCTGCAGCAAATTTCTTGATTTTGAAATGTGGATCTTACTACCATATTTCTTTTTATATATCTAATCTATCTAGCTATTTTCTTTTTAATCGTTTAGGACCATTAGAGATCACATTAAGTACTATATTCAATTTTAAAAGCCTTTCCTTGCAGTCCAATTTTGCAGCAGCATTTGTTTTCTGGAAGTCTATTTTTTTTTTCCTCTGTCTATTTTTGTTCTGTTTCTTTATTTAAACTATCTAATTATACATAAAATACTGTAAAATTCTTTAATCATGATTCAAACCTGCAACTCCTTGAAACAAAAGTCTATTTTATTGTTGACTCTCAATTACAGCAAGATACTCTTAACTGTAAATCCTTTTAAATATCACCAAAACTCTATCCTTCTAAATGGACCCTATACCTTCAGCAGATCTACAAAACCTCTCAAAAGTTTCCATGTTACATAGTTCAAATTGATAATCAGATTATGATCATTCCTGGAAGACTAAAACAGAACAACAATAGTTTTCATTCAACTTGTTCCCTACCACTGCTTACTATCTTTTTCTTATTAAGTCTGTCAATTCTTTTCCTAAACTAGGTCATGAAATAAAAGAATGTTCACAACTGAAGCAGTCTTTCTTATTTCAATTGTAAATTAGTGTGGTTTGTCCAATCACAGGGTAGGCAACTTTATCCTAATACCATGCAAATTATTTTATGTAGTAAACTTATTCCATCTTTACAACTTACCTCCAGGCCTCTCATCACAATATTCCTTCCACAACCTTTCTATCATCTGCCGAAACATGTCAGGAAAATCATATACATACGTAGTGCCTGAACTTTGAGCCATGAAACGTTTCTGCTGAAGATAGTCCTTTGTCAAATAGGGAACAGAAATAGGCAAACCATGCATAGGCCCCTGTTTATTGCCATATGCTTCAAATTTGATCTGAAACAAAACAATAATGGATATTTCAATTATTAGTAAACATACAGGGCCAAAATCTGCCATGACTGAAGCTTTAGAAATATCATACCTTACCACATGATCATTGTAACATATTTAATTATTATTTTCATTGAACTCAAAGAAATAGCGGGAATAAATAGTATAATTAGTCTATAATGAAGAATATATGCAGGAGATTAGATATTAAAGTGAATCCACAAAATGAGATTTTATACTAATTAATCTTGCAAATTTGCTTGATAAATATATAAAAGGAGAAGATGATAGAAAAACTAAGTAAGGAATAAAAGTAAACTTTTGACATTCTCACTGGTCTTAGGTTATACACGGAAACACTTTCTCAGATGTAATTCATGGTCAAGGATAGTTAGTAACTAAGTTGCTGATGGTGGTGGTGGTGATTACTGTTTTAAGAGGAAGTACAACTAGACAACCATCCTCTATATAACAGTAATAAGAGAGAAAAATGGAAGGGATCAGACACTCCGCAAAATGCAGGTATCAGCCAAGGAAAGACAAGGGCTGTGAAGGATGTGAAAATGAAAGAATCCCTAGCCCTCAGAAACCTAATAGCTTCGGGGTCGGAAAAGAACAAGAGTTGACCAAGGAAGGTCGAATTGGGTAGATGAAATTGAGGTGCCTAGCACAAGTAGAATCAATGCCAGGAGACAGACAGACAGACAGACAGACAGACAGACAGACAGACAGACAGACAGACAGACAGACAGACAGACAGACAGACAGACAGACAGACAGACAGACAGACAGACAGACAGACAGACAGACAGACAGACAGACAGACAGACAGACAGACAGACAGACAGACAGACACACACACACACACACACACACGTCTAAGTTGCCTCTTTTAGCCACCTCTTACGACAGGCAAGGGATACCATGGGTGTTATTCTTTAAAAAAAAAACATACACACACACACGGGGTCTAAGTTGCTGATCTTGCTCCTGCAATTCAACAATATGCTACAAGGAACAATAGTAACAGTGCAATGATCTCCAGATGACGGATGTACTCAAAACCATACTTAAACTTTCTATGATCGTATATTACAAGTTACCACTGCCATAAATATTTCATGTTAAGGACTTAGTTGTGTTTATGCAAAGACAATAATTCTTGAGAGTGTTGATAATTTCCTTGTGTGTTTAATCAAGTTAGAACTTGAAAACCTAACTCTAGAATAAATGTTGGTCTCCGTTCCTTGTGACAGAACTTACTATGTTTAGTGTCAATTATTTATGATTTTTCCAAGGCAGTGCTCGAGAACTTAATTTCCCAAGTGTTCGGTTCATTAATACGTTCAGGAACTTGTAAATACAGTACTCACTATTCATACGAATTCTAAGAATTTAGGGTGGTTTGTTTGTTTGTTTTTTCCTGGACAGTATTTCCTACGACAAGTGATCTCCAATTTATTTTCATGTCATCATCATCATCATCCTAAACCATCTCCAGTTTCCTGGGTGTGGTATATGAGCCTCCTCCATCTCATCCCGTCCTTGTACCATTCTTCCTCTACCAACTTGTCCCAATCATGACCTCTCAGCAGTACATCGTTCTTAACTAAATCTATCCATTTCCTTCGTGGCCTTCCCACGGGTCGTCTTCCTTCTACTTTTATGTCAAATTCCTTCCTTGCAGTTCTGTTTACTGGCATCCTCTTCATGTGACCAAACCACTTCAGTTTTGATATCTGAATCTTATTGAGGAGAGAATCATCTATTCCTACTTCTTCTCTAATTTTCTCATTACTAATCTTGTCTTTCCTGGTTTTCTGGATCATAGTGCGTAGGAATTTCATTTCAGCTGCCTGAAGTTTGGAATTATCTCTATTGGTCAGTGTTGTGGTTTCGAGACTGTATGTAAGAACCGGTGTATAATAGGACTTGTACAATGTCATTTTTGTTTTCATGGGTATTTGCTCATCCCACAGCAGGTGTCTTACCTGGCGGTAAAATTGTGTTGCTTTATTGATTCGATTGTTCACCTCAACTAGGTTGTCATTTGATATAACGCTACCCAAGTATTTGAAAACTGGAACGCTGTCCAGTTGGGCTTCATTTAACATGACTATTGGTTCTGCTCCTTCCCCACACACTTCCATCACCACCGTCTTGGTCTTGCTGATGTTTAAACCATATTTCTTAAACTCCTCATTCCAGCTTTGCATTCTCTCTCCCAATTCCTCTTCTGAATCACTCCAAATCGCAACATCATCTGCAAATGTGAAGGCTTTGATATCTCCATGTTCTTTCCTTTTAATAGATTTCATTACTACATCCATTACAATAATAAATAGAAGTGGTGACAATGAGCTGCCCTGCTGCACTCCTCTCTTTGTTTCAAACCAGTCTGACAAACCACATCCTACTTGAATACAGCTTCTGTTCCCACTATACAACATTTTCACTTTGTCTATGAGGCTGTCTCGCACTTGAAGTTCTTTCATGCATTGCCAAATTCTTTCCCTTGGTACACTATCGTATGCTTTCTCAATGTCCAAAAATATTAGAAATAAAGGCTTGTTCTTCTCCCAGTATTTTTCCATTAGCATCCTAATTGCAAATATAAGGTCTGTAGTTGACCTTCCTGGTCTGAAACCATACTGCTCTTCTTCCAAAATTGGTTCAACAATATCTCTGATTCTGGTCTCTATTATTTTTTTCCAATATTTTCAGGACATGAGACAGTAGTGTGATACCACGGTAATTAGTACATTTTCGTCTGCTTCCTTTCTTGAACAGAGGTACAATGATGCCCATCTTCCAGTCCTCAGGAATAGTATTTTCCTCCCATATCTTGTTGAGCAGTCTGTAGAGCCATTGGATTCCTGGAATTCCAGCTGCTTTCAGCATATCTGCATTTAGTTCATCTATGCCCACTGCCTTTCCTTTCTTGATGCTCTTGAGCGCATTTTCAACCTCAAGCCATGTAATTGGTGGTTCAGTTGTGGTTCCTCGACTAGGCTCTCCTCTATCTGTTATGTTTTCTGTATTTCCATTCAGCAGCTTTTCGAAATAGATCTTGAGTTCTTGTTTAACTTCTCCCTCTTCTTGTGCCAGAGTTCCATCATCACAATCTATTGCTTTTATGGTCTCTTGATCCCTTCGCTTGATTTTACTACTCTGTATAGCAATTTCATACTTCCTCTACTGTCCTCTTCCAGTTTGTCTGCAAACTCATTCCATTTCTTCTCTTTTTCTTCCCTTACAATGTTCTTTACAGCAAGTTTCTTGTTCCTGTATACTCCTTGAAGTCTTTGTATTTCTTGTTCATTTCGTTCTTGTCCCTGTTTTTATTTTTCCTTGTCCAGTGCCTTCTTTATTTGGATTCCTTCTTTCACTGCTGTTTTCACTCTATCATTCCACCATGGTGTCTCCTTTTTTCTTTTGCTGGAACTTGTAACTCCACATAGGTTTTTGGCTTCTCCCACAAAGGTGTCTTTGAAGGCCTTCCACTCTTTATTAACGCTGGTTACTTCACCCTTCGGCAAACTCTGTTGAATCCTTAGTTTGTATTCTTCCTTTATCTGGACTTCTTGCAACTTCCAAGTTTTGATGATGATGATGATGATGATGATGATGATGATGATGATGCTTGTTGTTTTAAGGGGCCTAACATCTAGGTCATCGGCCCCTGATGGTACGAAATGAGACAAAATGCAATGAAAAAATAAAATCCAAATTCCTCCACTGACCAGAATTCAAAGCGTGAGGACCAAAAATGAACGGATGGATATGAATTTAAAACAATCAGTGGAGCCGACCCGCAATGCCTCAGTCTCAGAAAATGATGGAAAACAAGAGTAGTACTGACCAAGGGACTGCTTCTATAGCTCAATACTGAATCTGTAATGCGTGCAAGCTAAAGGGGTCCAAAATATAGGTTATCGGCCTCTCATAATGGTACTTATCGCTTGGAAAGTAGAACCATGGTATTTGTCATGGTGCGGTACTAATCAAAAGTATCGTAGACTCGCGGTATTCCACACATTATGGTACTACTGACAGGTTATGAAATTCGTACATGTAATACAGACCTATGGTGTTCCGGACATAGCGGCGCTATTTACAGGCAACGCAAACCTATGGTTTTCATCACATAAGTGCACTAACCACAGGGACTCGTACTATCCTGTGGTGTTCCTTATATAGTGGGTAGTAATCATAGGCAAGCCAGAACCCTGGTGTCGCTCATATAGTGCTACTAATCACAGGTACCGTAAAAGCCTGACCGCGCGGTGCTCCTGCGTGCTATTAATCACAAACCTATTTGGTACCTAACATAGTGGTACTACGCACAAGTAATAGCGACCGGTGTTCCCCGCGTGGTGGTACTAATCACAAGTAGTTTCATGGTTCTAATCCAATCATCCCTTGGTCGCCCCTTTTAGTCGCCTCTTACGACAGGCAGAGGATACCGTGGGTGTATTCTTCGTCTGTGTCCCCCACCCACAGGGGGTTGTGTGTTTGGTCCACGAGAGGTGTTTTATTTCCCTCAAGTCCGCCGGCAAGCCGGTTAGGACCCCCCTATCCACCACCTGGGACGCGCCACGTGGGAGTATAACCTCTCCCCCTGCTACGCCAGCGTAGTAGGTTCTGGACTTCCAAGTTTTAACCCTTGGTTTTTTCGTAATAATTTTCTGCGTTTCATTAGTCATATTTGAAGTCTACTACCAACAATCTGTGGTCACTGTCCATGCTTTCACTAGGGATGACCTTTACATATGTGATGTCCCTGCCACCATCTTTATTCATGATTACGTAGTCAATCAATGTTCTATACTGGCCATCCCAACTGTACCTTGTTATTCTGTGACTCTCTTTTTTTGAAGAATATATTTTTGAAAATAAGATCATTTCTCCTGCACAGATCTAATAGTTGTTCTCCTTCTGGGTTCCTTTGTCCAAATCCATGTGGACCAATGATGTTCTCGTACCCAAGTCTGTCTATCCCAACTTGCGCATTTAGATCTCCAATAATAATAATAACATTTTCCTCATTAATATCTTCCAGGTCCTGCCGAAATTTCTCTTTGTCTTCCTCACTGCAACCTGTCTGTGGGGCATACACTTGTATGACTGTGTATTTAGTGTTCTCCAGTTTCATGAACATTTTAATGATTCTATCACTTTTGCAGATTACTTAAGCTGTAGCATCAGTCCCTTCGTTAATTAAGAATCCAACACCATTTTTCGCTACCTTCTCCTGTCCACTCCAGTATAATTTATATCCTCCACGAAGTGTCTTACTTCCAATCCCTTTCCATTTGGTCTCAATTCCAATATTGCCCAATATTGATATTTTTCTTCTATCCATCATGTCTAGGAGTTCTTCTACCTTTCCAGTTAATGATATAATGTTCATAATTCCAATTCGGTATTTGGGTCTCTTTTATTTGGGGTTTCCTTTCAGAACATTGTATATCATCAGCCTTACGGTCATCATACTTTACAACTGTCTGAGAGGACGTGTCAGTCCGGTCTATAATCTTCTTTCCGAGGCTCTTTTTCTTATTTTCATGTCAATATCGAAAAACTTTGTTATTATTTTTAAACAAAGAGACTTACCATCATTTCAATATCTGGACTTTAATTTTCTTCTACTGCAATGAATTAACATTGAAATTCACCCAGTGAAAATGATTAACTACTCATTTCTGGTGCTTATTTCAGAACTTGTACTTTTGGCATAACTCTTCATAAACTCTACACTTGTAATCCTAACTTCAAAATACAAATGAAAGAACGTCCATCATGAAAAGTGAAATGCAGAAGTGAAAACAATGCATCACCACTGAGGTTAAGTGGTGGTAACAGCAACCAATCTCAAGTTCATGGAGTCATTCACAGGTAGTGCATTCTCGTTCATAGCAAAAATCAAACCGCTGATGCTGTAACCATTCAATACCATGCTAATAGGCATGTCACGAGGCCCAACAAGTCATATATGTCATTTTCCACATCGTTCTACGACATGTTTTGTTGTAATAAGAATTTTATGCCCAGTCCAGGATATGAGCGACGCTGCGATGGCTCGAAGGGTTAAGATCCAATTGCACAAACCAAGCGAGAGAGCTTTCAGTACAGCAAAACCTTGAAATTATGCTCTCTATCGTGAGAGCCAGAAGGAAACAGGATGCCACACTCAAGAGACTGCCTAGGTCAAGAGGCGGAGTTAACTGGATATTCTCAGCGATTTCCCTGTATATACATGAATACAAACTCACAAATTCTGCGCGTCAAGTGATAATAATCATAATAATAAAATTTCAGTAAGGCCTTAGAAATGTACAAGTAAGGACTCGTTGAAATCAGCATGATTTACAATATGTGATGATGTAAGAAGATGTATTACTTAATGAACGTATTAGTAATGACGCACATTAGTCAGATTTGCAGTGATGGGAAACATCTGTCCTAGCGCTTATCTTGACAGAGATAGAGGAGTCCCCACCTCCTACTACTTTGCGCATTGAAATTCAAGAGAAAGCTTGTGAGATTACCAGAGAATCAGCGATGCGATTTACACAAAAGTAGATCAGTGAAAAGAGGAAGTTAAGATCTACAAAATGAATATTTATATGATCTTGAGGGTCTTTACAAAAGATCAGGTTCACAATAGAACCAGAAACTTACAAGAAAATAAACAATTTAGACATCACAATCAGTAGGAATAATGACAACCTGTCATACAAAATATACAAAAAGTCCCCTCATACATCCAACACTATTGACAAAGAATTGAACCACCCTTACACATACAAAGTAGCAGGACTGAATAAAATGATACACAGAGCTATTTCTACACCAATGAGCACAACGGATTTCACAGAAGAGATATAAATAATTAAACAAGTCACGAAAGGAAACAACCATCCTCCGAGCAGGGTAGATAAATTATTAAATAAACAAAAGAAAAACCACACAGGAAAGTAAAAAAAAACCATTGTTCTCAAC
Organism: Anabrus simplex; assembly: GCF_040414725.1. NCBI lineage: Eukaryota > Metazoa > Arthropoda > Insecta > Orthoptera > Tettigoniidae > Anabrus > Anabrus simplex. The sequence goes on from NC_090265.1 coordinate 491,763,015, forward strand.
ATTAACAAAATCACATACAAAATAGCAAACAATTTCAAAAAAGCAAGGTCTAAAAGTAGCCTTTTAAACAAACAACACACTACAAATGCACATCAGCAAATGCAACCTACACAACAAAGACCCGTTCTCCAAGTCAAGAGCCTATGAACTCATTTGCCAAGAAACTAACTGCAATGCCACATATCCCTTTCAGACCGAGTACGCACAATTGTGCGGGTTCGTATTTTAGTTATCCCTGACCGTATTTGATGTTTTTTCGGCGCTACACCGGACTGCAGTGATTGTGCAGGACACGTGGCGTGTATTTCAATTGATTTTAGTATGCGCTTGACCGCCAGGGCGAAGGAAGAAGAGTTTAAAAAGCACAGTTGATCGGCGAGATGGCAGGAAGCAGTAGTGCCGAAAGTAAGTATTTATTTACTGCGTTTATATTAATCTAGAAGCTTTACTGAATACCGGAATATATTCAATGAAGTGTGTACATTGGTTAGTGAACGTAAATTTTGAAGCTACACCATCGTACGTGATACAACGAGGTTTTGAATTTTGATACGCACAATTGTGTGGGTCCTGTTTTTCAGATGTTAGTTTTTATTTTGTAAAATAAACTATTAATATGTGTATTGAGGAGCATTTTAGTCAGTTCTTGACGTACAAACAAAAATTCACACCTCCAGTTTTCTTTCAGGTCTGAAAGGGATATATAGGCCAAGCAAGATTTAATTCCTACTCGAGATACAAAGAGGACAACAATGCGATCAGAGTCAATCGACATTCAGCTTTCGTAGAGCACACAACAGTTTGTACCATTTCACAGATATCGACACAGATCTAAAAATCTTGTGCATCGAGAATAAAAATAAATCTTTGAATATTAAAGAAGCAATTGAAATTTACATCACAAAAAAGTATAACGAAACCAACCTGAATGATCGTACAATTTTAAAAGATCCCCCTATTCGCCCTACTTAACATCTGAACAACATTTACACGTTTTGCATTAGTGCTTAATGAATCCCACACGAGGTAATCTCTGACTTAAAGATCTGGAATGTGGATTAGAATATTCTTATCTGTAGTAATTTCTCTGAATTTATGTACCTCGTTGCCATAAGACCTATTTGTGTCAGTGCAACGTAAAGCCCCTAGCAAAAAAAAAAAAAAACATTTATGCACCACCTTTTGCCACTTGAGGCAATCTTTTATTATTAACATTTATCACTATAAATAATATCTTACAAGAACTCTCTAATTAAAAAGCATAATAAAACAAAAATAGCAGTAATAATAATATTTTTTTAAAAACTGTAATATGAGGAAAAGAAGCAAAACAGAAAATGAGAAGAAGAAGAAGAAGAAGAAGAAGAAGAAGAAGAAGAAGAAGAAGAAGAAGAGGGATAGCAACAACAATGATAATAGTAAGGGAACACTAGGGGTAAAGCACCTGAAGGAGAAGTGCGGGGTGTCACTGACCTGACCAGGTTGAGGGGGGTGTGATGTACTGGAGGGTCAGCTGACTAGCAGTCAGTTGGATTCGAGCCAATGAAAGAGCAACGGTTTTTCAAATGCCACGCCTTATATGCTGCAGTGGTAAAGTAAACTTGTGTCCTCATCCTGAGGTGGTGCAGCTGACAAAGCAGGATATCATTAAGAAAAGTTCCAAATTTCAAATTTCTAGGTGTTTGGACAGAAATAAACAAATATTTCCAAATGTGAGTGAGACTTGATAGAATCTGACGATGTTTTTTTACGAAAGAAACATGCCATTCTTTGTTTAATAGTGTGTTTTTTTACAGGTATGTTATAGTGTAATATTTATATTGAAATTGTCTGTTCGACAAACTGAAAAGCTTTTAAGTTACACTTGCACTTTCGGCATGGCATCAGGATGTGTGGTTCCATGGTATGAAGGCATCACTAATGGATTTAGGAGTACACATCATCCCAGAAAGCTGCCTGTTTGTTATACAGGTGATATAAGTCAAAACTGAAATAAAACCAGAACTTAACAAGATTAATGATGATTTTTGAAAATAAAACCTCTCTCTGTACCCACTCCAATGATGTACCGTACACACCCTGTGTATGCTGCTCATGCTCTTCAAGCTAGCCTTAAGTGCAGGCAATTGCAGGTACAATATATGACAGTGAATAAATTAAATATACACTATGCAAATGTAGAAAAGCTGTACTTACAACACCAGTTTTTGGGTCTGTGACTTCTTTATACAGACAAAGATCGAGAGAATAGCCACTTTCATTAGCAAGACACAGTCTCACATTGGTGGTTTTGCTGTTGGGAGACTGACGAATTGTCATCTTCAATTCAGCCTGAAGGACTCTAAGTTTCCATAATCGTGGTCCATACCGCATAACCATATCAGTAACACTTTCTTCAATCTGGAATAGAAGAACAATTTTATATTAAAACCTGCACATTCTTACGGTTTAACATCTTATTAACAAAACAAAAAAAAACATGGGAAATGAAATACTATCAAATAGTTAAAGCAGACAGGCCCATCCTATATCAGATTAATTTTTGTCTTTGTCTCTCCTTTCTGTTACTTCCTCTACCTAAACTTATTGAATGTGTCCTACATCTTAGGATCCTTTCTCTAAAGTAAATTCATAAATTTTACTGTTCCTATTCCTTTCCAAGAAAGTGTGAAATGCTGATATATGAGAGATTTGAAATATAATGGCAGCTTGTACCTTGAAATACATATGGAACTACAGTAGAAGTCCGCTATAGCGAGTACGGCATATAACGAGAACTCCGTTATAGCAACAACATTTTTCTGTCCCTTCAAAATTCCCATATTAAACTGTGTATCGTCCTTCGGTTACAGCAAGAACCCTATCACTGGCGCATCCGTTATTACGAGCGATTAAGCGCGCACGATTTTTTCCGTTACCGATATTTATGCACCCCAGCGATGATATTGCATGCGATCGATTACCTTCGGAATTGTTTCCTCGCTGTGTGCACTAGCAATTTCTCTCGTCGACATTCGAAGGCGATGTCAGAGTGGATTAGTAATATCCGGCAACAGTTGTTCCGTAAAGAAAATTCGAAATGAAAGAGAACATATATTCGTAATGAATGCGTAAATAACGTGTCCGATAATGGTTGTTAACTCATTAAAAGGCTGACTAAACAACCGCTTAATTTTGAGGCTAAATACTGCAATTAAGTAAGAATGGGATACACCTTGAGATATGGCAGAGTGCTTAATTGATTTCAGGGGTTAGTTTATGTTCAGTCGCGTCTGGTTAAATTACGGAAAGGCTATTATGAAAATTTATAGCGAGAAATGTATAATTTCTCTACTGGCGCTTGAAGTGTGTTTTCATCACACGTATAGTACAGTTAAGTTAGGATACGTGACGCTGTTTGAATAAGAAAACTGAAACGTTTGCAACAAAATGCTATCGATCATCTTCGGGATGGTATAGTTTTCTCACTTTGTGCATTTGCGAGCTCTCTCGTTAACATTCAAAGGCGATGTTGGAGTTTATTAGTAATACCCATTGACTGCTGTTCTCTAAAGAAAATTTGAAATGAAGGAGGAAAACACCTTTTCGTAATAAATGCGTAAATAACGTGGCCGATAGCAGTTGTTAACTCGTTAAAAATAAAGACTAAAGTAATTTTAATGTTATATACGGAAATTAAGAAAGAATGTGATACACCTCAAGATATGGCAGAGTACATCACTGATTTCAGAGGATATTTCATATCTTCTCACGTCTAGTTATGGCTATTTAGATGTAAATTTTTCGCGAGGAGGTTATTTTTCTACATGTGTTTCAAATATGTTTTCATGATAGGCTACATATACGGTTAGGTTAGGTGACGCTTTTTGAAGAAGAAAGCTGAGGTGTTTGCCACAGAAATCTCTGGAGTGATACCGTATTTCTCTGAATCCAAGACTTTTTTTTCTCAGAATCTGCGAAAACTCAAGGGTTGTTGCATTCGCGGCCTAACAGTAAGTTAATGGATACCACTGGCAACTACCGTGGTAACCACGCTGCTTCTTTTCACACGCGCACAGAACTCGTTGACAATAAACACCGCCTCTTTACCACACATCGCTAGCCGCGACAACCAGTTGTACAGAGCCTGTACGTTTCTCAAATCTGCAGAATGACATCAAAGCATGAGACCCTTCGAATTCTAGAAAAGCCATGGCTACTCAGTGTCAGAGTCATAACGCGTCTATTGTACTTGACGCTTAGTAAAATTAAGGTTTATAGATAGCAGAAATATTTTCGTGATGGATAGTCGTATTGTAAAGATACGTGGAAAAGGTATTGCCGGCAAATTTTCAACGGGTTCTAGTCAATATTATGATGCCAATTATAAGTTAATGTTTATTAAACACACGGAAATGTAGAATAATTGTGCAGCCGCAAGAAAATACGGCATAGGCCTGACTAAAGCCAGTATTTGGCGTTAGCGTGAAGACAAAGAGCCAAAAAAATGTGTACTGTACAATAAATGCATTCAGTGGTCCGCAACAAGGACACTTTAAGAAGTTGAAGATGAAATTGTGAGGTATGTGCACGAAAAATGCAAGGGCAGAATGGCCATACCGTGGCGATATAAACTAGTTCATTGACTTTCAACGTTCGTGATTAGGCCTATACATCGCTAGCCGCTGAATTTGGCCAAACCCGACAAGCGAGACGTGCGTGTAGCGGCAGCCGGTTATATCTGACGCTGCGTAAAAGTAACAGTTTTATAGAAAGCAAGAATAATTTCCTGATGGATCGTTCTATTGTAGAGACGCATGGAATAGATATTGCCGGAAAATTTTCAACGAGTTCTCTTCAGTATTATGATGCCAATGTTGAGTTAATGGTCCTTAAACCCGCGGAAATAAATAATTGTGCAGCCGCCAAAAATAAAGAAATACGGCGTGACGAAAGTCAATGTTCGGCGTCTAAAAATAGTCTAAAAATGCATAGGCCTACTGTAAGACAGGCATTCATATGATTTTACAAACTTCTTTTTGAGCCTGATTTAAATTTTTTGAAGGAAAAAGTGGGGTTCATCTTGGATTCTGAGATATACGGTACTATATTTTTTTCAGAATGAAATTAAACATATACTTTCATGTAGCATCGGATTACAAAATATAACAAACAAGTAAGCCGTAGTGTGGATATCATCTACGGAAACGCAAGTTTTGAACAAACTGATTGCCGTTTCTTACCGATTTTAAAGTGCATGAAGGATTTTCCGACTTTTATACAAAAATCGGATATAACGCCAATCCGTTATAGCGAGTAAATTTTTCACTGTTATGAATTCTCGCTATAACAGACTTCTACTGTGCGTGATACTGCATCCCAGGTTGAGAGTACTGAAACATTATTTATATTGTATTTTTCAGTGCAGCTTTATGAATAGTATTAAAGGTTTAAGAAAACAGTTGACAGTTGTGTAAAATACGCCCCAATAAAACCTTTCAAACCTGAACTGATGGACAGTAAATTATTTGACCACCTCAGTCCTATCTTCGACAGCTTTTGCTTTGAAATGGATAAAAGAAATAGGTCATCTTATATGAGAGAGTGAATATGTAAATAAATACAGAAAGGTACTGAATTTGCTTCCTAATATCACAGCCCTGAATAATGTCAGAATATCTCTACAACTAATGCTATCATAACAAGATTAAAAATAAAAAAATATTTCATCAAAAGGAAAAAGTAAACAAAGCAAAATTAGAACTTCAATTTCTGAAAGTAATAGTAATTATGGTTTCTTTATTTATAAATAACATATTACTTTAGAAGGATCCATGATAACAGTAGGCACAAAGTTGAGAAATATATGGTTGCAGTCCGTCCGTTTTGAATCTGGATGGGAAAATGCCACTTCCAATTCATCCATTGCCTCTAATAACACACGTTCAGCTTCATTCTGCAGATATTCAAATGATGCTTCCTTGGTAATAAGGTCTGAGTGACGGATTATAGAACGAATAAAGAAACGATAATCAGTCACTTCCTGACCCTTTGCAACCTGGGGGAGAAAAAGATTACAGTCAATATCAGAACAAAATGTTTCATAACAGCCTATTCTTACGATGACTATGAAATGTACAATAGAATAGAACACAAACCTTAGCTTTACCAAGATAGAGATGCATCTTTTGGTTTGAGGTGGGTAATGCCTCAAGATCATATGTTCTCATTCTGTTCAACTCCAACTGGAATGCCATAGCTGGTTCTAAATGTCTATATATACGATCTTCTACATAGTTATCTCGGTATCGGTAGGTGAAGAATTTTGGAAACTGGCGCCTAAAACACAAAATGGAGGGATTTCATTCATCATAGCAAAATGCAAAACAACAGGTATTTTGTGTATTGCAGTATAAATTGTTATACATTATCTGAAATGTAATCTCTATCAAAGACCAATCTGCCTGAAAAGAGAGAGGAGAGGTAAAATTTTGACTATGCTGAGTGTACAACAACAACAACAACAACAACAACAACAACAACAACAATAATAATAATAATAATAATCATGTTATTAGTTTTACATCCCACTAACTATTATGATTTTTGGTATATCTATCAACAGGAAGTTGCTGTATTTGAGCCCCTTTTGCTTTTCTTCTGATATATCAGTCCTCACAGATTAGCAAACATTTAATAGCTAATTTTATTCTTTCTAACCCACTAAAGTAGAATAGAAAATATGCATGGTATCATAAATGGGTTTCATTTTCATCTTTCTATTACTTCCCCTCACTTCTCCTGGCAAATGTACCTTTTTTCATTGTAAAAGTTATCTGTTTCACTTCTGTATCCCCTTCCTTTTGAAAGAACAATATTTTATGATACAGGATACAAGGAATGAGAGAATTTTTATGCGTGCACGAGCGGGCGCATACGCACTCTCTCTCTCTGACTGAATTAGTACAGAAGAGGGTTACCCACATATTCAACCTTTAAAAATTACAGTAAAAGGAGCTGCAGTTAAGCACAGGAAGATTAGCAGAACAGATTACTGTATTACATATCTATGAACAATTTTGAACATTTGCAGAAAAATAGTCACACATGTGAAAATGAACAAATTTTTAATAAAAAATAAAACAGGCCCCACTATTCATGCATGGGTGGAAGTAAGTTTTCAATCTTACAGGCCAAAATCACAAGAATTTGTGCTGAGACAAAATAAGCAAGCAATTTCATCTGTGGACATCAATGAACAAACACCCAAAAATGTATGCTACTGTACTTCTCTTGATCACGTATTTACTTACTTAATGAGTACAACAAAAGTGATTCTCCGAATGCCTCTCCTCTTCAACTCCTCCTCGTGGTGTTTACAGAAGTCTTCAAATCGTCTGCTGATGGTTGAATCATCAGTATCACCTTTGTCTTTAACACCCACACTCAGAATATGAATGGGCTCAGTTTGCTGAAGAAAGAAAAGAGAGAAAAGTTTTCATATTGATAGAAAGGCAATCACTTACTAAAAAATTATAAGCCCAATCCATATTTCTTAGTCCATAATTAACTCGTTGAAAAAAAAAAGAAATGGTACTATACAGGGTGGTCCACTTAAAACTTCCACTGCAAATACATCTAAAACAACAAGAGATATTAAGAAACGACTTTCACGACTATGAAGGCAGGGAAGGGGCTAATTAAAGTACATACTATGAACCAGTCAAAAACGTAAGAAAATATTTTCAACATAAACTTACGTTTTATTAATGAACACACTGTATTATTTCTTGCGCAATCATTAACATGAAAAATCACATAAGGAATGTCGTTTGTTTAATTGCAATAGGTTAATTACATCCCGAGGTATTGCAACGTGAAGTTGACGCTTGAGATAAACAAAACATGCAGCAGCTGCACATTCCGAGATTCAAGTGCGAAATTCACGTTCCTCTTAATCGTGATGTGATTGAGATACTATGATGTGACAAGCGCTGCTCATAATGTTATTTGCACTATTACGAAGAGGGCATGAGACAATACTGATTTCCAGTCACACAGAATGGAAAATAAAGAAAGGGTTTACTCCTTCGTGTTCTATTGATCTCTACTACTGTACAGTACTAGAATGGACATGGTGGTAATGAAATTGAATATCACCGGTTGGGGTATTACATAATCAGTGGCTGACCAACGATCTAGCAGAGGGGGAAAATGCTGGTTTACTGTACATAGTTGTACGTCAATTACATAATGTTACATCACAAGTACAGGACATGTTACTGAACATTTGTAATTACTACATTACAATTGAAATTTTGCACATGGTGAACTGATGACATAAACATATGTTTGTACAGTAGTACGTACAAAACAAACTTCTCAGAAACACACAAACACGTATACCGGTATGCAAACAGATTTCTCACAACAGAAACTCTACAAAGCATGTTCGAAGAGATCGCCATTTACATGGCAACACCGCTGTGCACGCTCCAACACTGATTGACTCACTGCTGCCAGTGTTTCTGGTGTGATTGCAGCACATGCAGCGGTAATATGGTCTTTCATGTTGTCCATTGTTGTTGGAACCTGCTGATACACCACATTTTTCATATGTCCCCAAAGAAAAAAAATCTAATGGAGTGAGGTCTGGCAATCATGCTGGAAATCTCTGAACAGGACTGCCTTGTCCTATCCATCGATTTGGGAACTGTTGGTTTAGTGCATTTCTTACCACTATGGCATAATGCGCAGGGCATCCATATTATCTGACGCAAATTCAGAGGTAGGTCTTCCATTAGTACAGGTAAGGTACATCTCAAGAACTGCCTGTACTTTTGCCCAGTAAGAGTGCCATCAATGAAATATGGGCCAATGATGTTTTGTCCTACACCACACCATACATTGATGCTCCACTAACGTTGATGTTCTACCTGACGAAGCCAATGTGGGTTTCCTGTTGCCCAGTAATGCACATTGTGTAAGTTGACGTTCCCATGGTGTGTAAACATGGCTTCATCTGTAAACAGTACCCTACGCATAATGTCATGGCCATGCTGCAGAACCCCCTGGCAGTATTCCAAACGAATTTAAAGTCATTGCCGTGAAGTCCCTGATGCAGTGACAAGTAGTATGGATGGTATTTATGCCGGTAAAGAATGCGCAGCACGCTTGTTCGAGGGATTCCAATCTGTCTTTCCATTTCATGAGAACTAGCATGAGGATTTATTGCAACGGTTGCCTGAACGGCTACTTCTGCTGCTTCATGCGTTACTCTCTTGCTTCGGACCCACTTTCGTGGAGACAAAGCTTCCTGTCGCGCTTAATTTTTTAACAATATTAGTGAAGGTAGGACAGGTTGGGTGATGTCTATTAGGGTAACGCTGTGCATACAGTTGTGCTGCTCGTGTGCCATTTTGGCGACATTCTCCATAAAGTAATAACATGTCAACCATTTCTTCATTTGTGAAAACCATGTCAAATGCCTAGAAAGGATGGACAGGTAAATTAATGCCACGTTTAAAACATTGATACCAATTAATGTGTACAGTACACCAGTGTCATTTACCCGAACGTATCTCCAGCAAGTCAACCTTCTTCATAGAGAACCGTTCTCACACACACACACACACACACACACACACGCACGCGCACACACACACACACACAGCGGTGATGTCATATCGTTCCGTTCCAGCACAGACCTTCAGAGGCGAGGGTTGTACTGGGTAGTGTAATGGGTCAGCTTACACTGACCAGTGACATTAAATTTCGTTACAGTAACTTTGTGGTACGAATTACGTACATTCTGAAGTAGTACAATACAGAGTACTGTACTATACTGTGTAGGTAAATAAAACACGCAAGAGAGAAACTGTTATTTACATAACCCTTTGCTGTGGCAGGAAACCTTATTCTTATTTTCATCCCTCTTGATAACAATGCAAATAATATTAAGTACAGCGCTTATCGCATCGTAGTACGTCAATCCTATTGCGATTAGAGGAACGTGAGGTTTGGGCTTGAATCCCGGGTGCGTATCGTTTATCGCAAGCATCAACTTCACATTGCAATACCTCAGGATATAACTGACCTATTGCAATGAAACAAACGTCATTCCTTATGAGATTTTTTCATGTTAACGATTATGCAAGAAATAATACAGGGTGTCCATTAAAAAAACCTAAGTTTATGTTGAAAATCATATTTTCTTACGTTTTTGCTGGCTCATAGTATTAACTTTAATTAGCCCCTTCCCTGCCTTCATACCCATGAAAGCCATTTCTCACTCTCTCTTGTTGTTCCAGATATATTTGCGGTGAAAGTTTTAAGTGGGCCATCCTGTATAAGACTTGTCCTTAGAGGCTAGGTCTCTTAAAGTGGTCACTACTTAAGGGGTGAGAGGTGAATTTGTCACAAGAGGAAGAGACCTATCTTCGGCATGTACTCAGTGCAACATTCATCAGCAAGAACAGCGAGTCTACTAACTCTGTGTAGTCAACACCACTTGTCACCTTCAATGTAGGCTTCACCTAGCGTTTTACAATCACCTGACTACAAACTGTGGCAGTATTAAGACAGCAGTGGGAATTGATTGAAATTTCTTAATTTATTGTTTTAAAAATTATTTTCTGTTGTATAAGATTTTATCTTGTTTGGACATTTGGACTTGGAAGAATTCCGTTTTAGAAACTCTTTTTTGTGTGTTGTATTAAAATTATAATTTACCTGTGAATTTTAAATTTTTTTGTTGTCAAAATTTGTGAAACGGCGTGTACCTACACGTGCAGTTCTGGAAACGCGTTTCCTGTTGCGTAAACTACGACTTTTCTGGAACATTTATTATCAGCAAGAACGAAGAGACTTTTGATTGGGGAAAATAAGAGTTAATGTAATTGGTGAATATGAAAGTTGAGGGTAAATTCTAAATCCTCATTGGTTCTCTTTGGTGGTTGCACCATTTCCTATTTCTGGATCTGACGCCGCTCCTTCGGTGGGAGCGAGGTAGGATCTCCGTCTTTGATCATCTTAGTGAGCGGATGTGCTCCTCCTTCGCAATGTAACCATTTGCAGCTTGATTACACAAATACAGTAAAATAATAAATTTATGAAATTTTAAACACAGTAAAAGAAAACTTACGGTTCAACAAAAGGGTTGCACCACAAAACGTAAATAACAGGTTAGGAAACATGACAACTACAGAATGGATGTGGAAAACGGCATGGAACCCTGAGAGGTAATGGAATGTAGCCTTTTGCGAAGAAAGAAAATGTAGAGGATAATTGCCATTGGACTACACACATTTATTTTAAGGAAAAGGAAACAAACAAAAAAACTCATAATAGAAAGGAACAAATTAAGAACTCTAAATAGAAAGATCTTTATCAAATGCAAATTAAATAATTGTTAAGCATGCCTGTAGACATGCGCATAACGTGAAAGAAACTTAATCACTTAATTTGAATTGAAAAAATTATCCAACGATACATGATTAACATGAGGGCTAATCCCAATCTACACAAAGTAGAAATAAGACTAAACACAGAGGTACAGAAAACTTGCATCACTACCAAAAACACTTCAGGTAATGAGCATAGATTTTCAACACTTATGTAAGGCAACACCTGGGGAGGCAAGCCTGAGGGATAAGTAAATTACATTATTAATTACAAGGTAAAAAAAAAAAAAAAGATTGCCTCCAAAACAAAAGGTACAAGATCTTAGCTGAAAAGCTAAGTCATTTCGAAAAATTTGGGCGGTGAACATGAATCTAGAGGATAAACTCCTGCGTAAGAAAAATAAATTATTACATTTAAATGAAGTTATAAACCGAAATAAACGTAGAAACGGTGCTTACCCTGAGACCAGGCATCCCATGATGAGACCGAAGGAGAAGCATGTCCGCTCACTAAGATGGTCAGATGATCAAAGACAGAGATTCTACCTCACTCCCACCGAAGGAGCAGCATCAAATCCAGAAAGAGGAAATGGAGCAACCACCAAAGAGAACCAATCAGAATTTAGAATTTACCGTCGACTTTCACATTCACCAATTACATTAACTCTTTATTTCCTCCATTCAAAAGTCTCTTCGTTCTTGCTGACAACAAATATTTCAGAAATGTTTCACTGGCTTTGTTTAAACTCTTTCTTTTATCTTCCTTCTTACAAGTCCATATGGCTTCCTTTTACTGCTATGCAGATCCTCTTTCAACTCCCACATAAATTCTCCTCAACTTTTCTTCTTTTCTTCACTTACTACTCTCTTGCACCTTATTTTCATTTCCTGATACCGTACAGTACTTTCTTCTACACTTTTTTTTTTATTTTATCCCAATTCCATAATTACCATGCTTTCCTATATTTCCCTCTCATTCCACCACGGGATTTCTTTCACTCTTTCAGCTCTTCTGCCATAAAGCACTCTCTGCACAGCTTACAAATGCCTTCTTGAACATGTCCCATTCCACTTACGCACTATCCACCTCACCTCTAGATAAGCGTTTTTTAAATTTAATTTATACTGGAATTTATCTTTTAATTCTGTATCTTCTCTCTTATTTCTTTCATTTTCACTACCCCCAATCAAGGGTCTCTATCAAAGGTGTTACATTTAACAACTGTCTACAATTATTTAATTTATTTTCCGGGTTGAACCGTGTTGTACTTGTACGCATATCACGTACAGTTGTACACCGTGGAAGCTTCACTTCTAAGAAACTGTCTACAATTTTCCCTTTTCTCCAAGAAGTAATCAATTACTATCTTCGTCTTCCTTTTGCCCCACTGATATCTTGTAAACTTTCTACTGTTCTTCTTCCTGAAACATGTATCGCCCACACTTAACCCATTTCTCACACAAAAATCCACTAACTTCTCTCTCTCTTCATTCCTCTTTCCAATACAAAATGCCCACATACTACTTCAATTCCTTTTCTGTTGCATCCCACCACTGCACTGAAGTCTCCCATGACAGTCACTTCCATACCCTTTATTTCTCTCTCCAGTGTCTCCAGGAATTTGTCCATATCCAAATCTTGGCATCCAGTCTAGGAACACACTCTTGGATGAAATCATTTACTCCATTTCCCATCCTTAACCATCGTTGTCATCATCACCATCATCATCATCATCATCATTCATCCAAACCCAACCACCTTCAGTTTCCCGGGTGTGGTGTAAGAGCGCTCTCCATTCCTGTCTGCACAAGTACATTCCTTCCTCTTCAACTGTACACCATTCTATGCTTCTTCCTTGCAGATTGTCTTTTATGTGGGATATCCATCTTATCCTTGGCCTGCCTCTAAGTTCCTTGTCCACCAGGTCCCTTCCAAATGATTACCTTCTTACTCTCTTTGAATCCATTCTCTTCAAGTGACCAAACCATTTCAATACTGATGTTGCTAGAGTACCAAGAAGTAATCAATTACTATCTTCGTCCTTCTTTTGCCCCACCCATATCTTGTAATCTTTCTACTGTTTTTCTTTCTGAAACACGTCATTTAGGATCATTTCATTTCTGACCTTATCTCATCTTGTTTTCTTATGCACAGACCTCAGGAATTTCACATCTGCAGTCTGGAGTCCGCTATTATCCATTTTGTTGATGGCGCAAGTTTCCAGTCCATATGTTGTTATTGGTACAAAGTAGGCCTGATACAGAGTCTTCTTAGTTATCAAAGGCACTTGACTGTCCCAAAAGAGATTCCTGGCTTGGAGGCAAAAATGGGCCCCTTTCTGATCTCTTGGTGATTTCAGCTGTGCTTTAGCCATATTGAGTTACAATGCTGCCAAGGTACTGGAAATGACTGACTTCCTTCTAATTTCTTTCCATCCAGCACAATATCCCCCTTGCCTGCTCTCGCTTTCATTACTACTGTTTTTATAGGACTGATTTAAAGGCCAAACTGTATGTTTATCGCTCTATCAGTTATGTAGTCTACCTTATCCGTCTATGATCTTGCTGGTTATTATCCCCACTCCATTCTTAGCCATATGTCCTTCACTCCAGTACAGTGTGTATCCCTTCCTCAACTTATTTTTCCCTTTTCTTCTCCACTTATGTCCTTCACTCCAGTACAGTGTGTATCCCTTCCTCAACTTATTCTTCCCTTTTCTTCTCCACTTAAACTCAATCAATCCCACCACAGCTATATTCTCGTTCTCCACAAAATTAATTACAACTTTCCAGTGTCATGAGGTTGATTACTGTCACCTTCATGATGCTGTCTATTGGACCCCTGCTTCTCACAGTTCTCCCAGCATAAGAACTGCACATCACTTCTGGAAAATGCCCTAGTCTTTTCTGAGGCTGATTTAAATGTACCATTTTCATTTTAGGCTGTTATTACGGTGGGGTCACCAGTTGCAAAGACATTTTAGAACTACTGCTAGCAGGTGATCAGGCCACTCCTAACATGAGTGGTGACGCCTTTTGCAGCTGCCCCTAACCTGGAGTCAGGTTGATGGGTTTCAATGTCATTTCTTACACTGAAGGGGCCATCACCCCACCTATGGACATTCATCCACCCAAAGCCGTTGGTCCCCTTAGGGAACTGTGTTATTTACCACAGCGTGACACTTGGTGTTGAGATGCTGATTGTATGGTTCACTCAATACCATAGTGGGGTAACTAGTCAGACATTATCTCCTAAAAGAACTAAAATCTAATAATCAGGGTGTATAATCAGCCTCTTGTCTGGCTCCTTGGCTGAATGGTCAGTTTAGGAGCCTTCGGTTCATAGGGGCCCGGGTTCATTCCCGGGAGGATTCGGGGTTTTAATCTTAAATGATTAATTCCCTTGGTTCAGGGACTTAGTATTTATTTTGTTCCCGATATTCCTGCAATTCACATACTGTGCAAAACACTATTGTCCACCACAATAACACGCAGTTTCCCACACACAGCAGATGCCACCCACCATTGTTGGAGGATCTGTCTTACAAGGGCTGCACCAGGTTAGCAATAGCCACACAAAATTATTCTTTAATATCAGCCCCAAATATGAATTAAGAAAACCAATTTCTGTTTTAAAAAAACCTTCTCAAAGAGATTTATAAAGGAGAGAAATAATTAACAGGTATGGTTACCTTAAAGGTATTATCCTGTACAGCTCTCCCCTCGCCCATGGACATGCTAATGTTGATGCTTGTACTGAGACGTGACTCACTACCACTCTCAAGAGCATCCAAAACCTTTGGAGAGACCACAGCAGGAGAAGCAAAATCTTCCAGTACATCCAACATCTCATCAGCATACTGTTCAAATTGCTCAAAGGTTTCAAATGCAGCCATGCATCCTGTTCGTTGGCAACTCTCGAAGGTCATGGATAAATCAACCTCACTATTAACCAAACCAGCTTGCTCTGATTTATTGAGTGGTATCCTAAAGAGAAAAACAGAGAGAGCAAGCATGTATTTACTGCAATTTGTTGGTTTAAACTTTTCTTTCACAAACAGAATAGAAATGACTAAAACAAGATTAAGTACACAAAAGTAAAAAATAGGTTCAATTCAATTCTTTCCCTCTCCGTTGCTTGTGTCAGCATCACAGAAAACCAATTTAAAATAATTTCTCAAAACTCTACGTTTAGGTTCAGAGATAGCCAGGGAGTGCACGTAGGAACATTAAGGGGGCCAAAACAGGAAACGTCAAATTTCTCTGTTAATATTAGTTGTATCAGAAAACTAAACGTAATAAAAGTTGTGCACAACTTATTTCTTATCTGATACTGTATATTTTTGCCATATGAGCTACAATAATGGAAATATTCATAAAGTAGATTTTGATTACTAAGCCCAAAAATTGCGAGCATCGCTGATGTGGGACTATTATTCAGTCATCATGGTAATGAACTAACTGGAATGGTGCGTATTGGCCCCTATTCATCAAGAAGAAAACAAGATTGACAATCAAAATGAGGAAAAAATGTGAAGGAATGATCACTTCAAGAATCAGGGAAGAAGGAGTCATAAAGGGGGAGGGAGGGAGGGAGGGAGGAAGAAAGCCCTAACATCTGAACTGGAAGAAAACAAAATGTGATAGCCTACAGTGTCATAAGCTCCTAAACATATCAGCAAAAACATTACACCGATTGACTACTGTTATTAGTTGAGGTGTGTTTTGTCTCTTCTGCTGCCACTCATCTCCATTAGATGGCATTACTGTTGCTATTACAAAATCGAACCCATCAATGATGGGTGCACAACAGCTAGTGTATATATATATATATAAAGCTATGAAGGAGGATAGGAACATAAACAAAAGATAAACACAACATTGGCTATTTTTGGGAATTCTTCAGTCCTGGTGTGAAGGGTGCGGCATAAAAAGCAAGCATGTAGTTTTATGTGACTGCTGGTATCATGATCATAGTCACAGGACCTCCAGTTTTATGAAGAACCTGAACCGCAGCAACACGACTTTCATTTCAAAATCCCACATGCACTTGTCTGGAATGTGAATTGTGGCCACCTTGGTGAGAAGCCAGTGATAATGCCACTCAGTTATCATATTGCTAAGAAGGTAGGGTGATAAGAAAGCACAGTCTGAAGTACCTTCAACATTTAGGCCCTTAAACTTCTTTCTGATTAGTAAATATCAGCATAGTTTTGAAGTTGTTCTATGATATTATGCCATGGTGACATTGTAAATATGTAGACATTCTGACTCCTATGCAGTAGCATCTGCCACGACAAGATGACATGAGCTGGGTGGCGCCCATACTATTATAGCAGCAAAAAGGCTAAGTGGTGGTGCCAGCATTACCTTGGCTCTATCTCAGATTGGTGTTTTCAAGACTTGGGCAGTGTAACACAGATTTCCAGACAAAGCTAGACTCTTTGAGATCAGTAGTTTGAAAACAGAATTTGTTAAATTTTGTATCTCTTTGCCAACTTGTGGAAGAAAAAGACCCTGAGGAGCTTAAAGATCAAATTCTCAACTATAGGTCAAAACTGTGAAATACAACAGATGTAAGTACTTTCCACCAAAAACAAAGTGTGAATTGTTTCATTGCTTTATCTGGCCAACACTGCGGAGGAAATAAAATTTATAGCTAACAAGCAAGATAAATCCATTAATCTTTAAGCTGATTCCACAATCTTGTTAAGAAAACAGCAGACATATTCAAAATTTTCTCAGCTCCCTATACGGGCATGCAAGCCTTCCCGGCTATACAAAGTGAGAAATATATTGGAAAGTCTTATGGATGATATGCAAGTTGGAGAGTTGATTATTTTGTGTTGTCTGAGTTGTACTGCCCAGGTACTTGGACACGATCCCTTGGCCATGATGATAGGTGGAGTGCAACCTTCATTTATATTTGCGCACCCTCTTTGGTCGTGAATTTACAGTACGCGCACAATGTTAAGAATCTTTGGTGCGGCTTGTAACTGCTTGCTCAGGCGACTTTGACCGGGATGGTTTAAGGCCAGTGTTGTCAACTCTTCCATGTAATCACTCTCTTGTGTAGCCTTTGTAGTCCATAGCGTATGTAAACGTAACTTGAATGAATAGGATATTCCTGCGAGGTACTGAGATTTTGTTTACTGTAGTGTATTGGTACAAAGATGGCAAATGCTGCTTCTGGATCATCTGAGGAGCTGAAAACTCCCCCTAAAACAAGTCGGCATATTTCTCATAGCAGTGAGAGGAAGATAACTGCAAACATTCTGGGATGTTGTGAAAAAAGTAGCAAATTATTACTGGTTCCTCTTAATCAGTTTCTTAGAAGGGCAAGTGTTTAAAGGGGGGAAATCTTAAGGTGAAGAATTTCAGTGCATCTCATCCAAATAAATCTCTCTAGATACCAGGTAAGAAAATACAGGCCTTTAATGCTTTCGTACTGATACATATCAGTGTTTCATGTAGCCTATCTAAACAGCAATAGGTAAGAAATTCTTTTCCATTAGGCCAAAGAAGAGCGGCAAGGTCATGCTGGATGATTTCAACATATGTGTTATTCACGATATGATTGAAGAGATGATTACTCTGTGAAGAAAGTCTTCCCCACCATTCGCAAACTCATCCTCAGTTTACAAGGAGAAGTAGGTTGGAAATGGGGATCAACTTGTCCCCGTAATGTTTTGAAAGGCATGGGGTGTGTATGGAAGAGTGTTCAGAATTAAAATGTGCTCTTATTAGAGCGTGGTGACATTTTTTATTTGCAAGCAAAGTTTCTCATTACAATACTGTACAGCATTTTAGGGAAGACGGCAAGGGAATCTTCATGGATGAGTCATGGATTGAAAGTAACTTGACTGTACGGAAATGCTGGCAAACACAATGATGGTTATGGAGTGACTGCTTGGGGAAGTGCACCCAGAATACTTATTATTGGTGCTGTTGATTGTCACAGAAGGTTTATTCGTGACTCCCATCTAATACAGTATTTCAAGCTGGTACAACAAGAGGCAACTATCATGGTCAAATGAATGGGGTAAATTTTGAGAGGTAGTTCAACTCAAGTGTCACCTTATCTGCCTCTGGCATCAGTCATCATGATGGACAATGTTTCCTTTCACTGTTCGCAAGCGGAAAAGACTCCTACAGGACATGACACCAAAAGTGACATGGTTTATTGGTTTTGAAGACGAGGTATAGAGTGTGAAGTAAGTATGATGAAAGACGCTCTCTGCGACTTAGTATCTGCAAACAAACCATCTGAAAAAAATTCACGACTGATTTATCAACTTCTGAAACAGGACACACAATTCTTCATCTACCCCCATACAACTGTGACCTCAATCCCATAGAATTGGCATGGTTGAAAATTAA
Organism: Anabrus simplex; assembly: GCF_040414725.1. Taxonomy (NCBI): domain Eukaryota; kingdom Metazoa; phylum Arthropoda; class Insecta; order Orthoptera; family Tettigoniidae; genus Anabrus; species Anabrus simplex. The sequence continues at coordinate 491,781,776 of NC_090265.1, forward strand.
AAGGGTATGAAGTCCACAGATTATAACAAGCAACATTCCCTTGCAACATCTATGGGAAAAGACAGTCGGTGCATTCTTCGAGGTTTCTGCTTCTCACTAGAAAGTTTATTGCAGGCGCGTGGAGACATTGGAGCAACAATACTGGAGGAAAGATGGCATCATGGAAATAGCAGCTGATGATGTCAATTTTATGACAATACAGCATTTTTCTATTTCATGCTCTAAACCTGATGAAGATGACTCGGATACAGATGCTAGTGAATGAAGGTCCAGTATGCACAGTAATAATTTTTGGTTATTATCAGGCTACTATTCATCTGCACACAAACATCTACATTAAAACTGGTTGCTTACTGGTTTTCTGACAGTGCAAGTGCAAACACAGGCAGAAGGTAGAAAAATCCAACAAAACAGCAACATGGACCTCAAACATCACATTACAAATCTCAAATTTAAAAAATCTCAATCGGAACAACTGAATTAAAATTGAATATGGCATGTTTGCAATTAAAATTCTCAGGAAGAATTTGAGGTTAATTTATACAAGCCTATCTTACAAATAATAACCATCACTAGAACAAAGTATTAACATTTGACTTTCATGCTCTAAACCAGGGCCACATGAGGCCAGTGATATGAAGTTTCCAAAGTGAGTTGTTTGTTCAAGACCTGACAGCATTGTCAGTACACGACATCCAGCTTCGCTTCCTCACCCCACATCACCTCATCTTTCACAGCTCTTAACGTCATGTACGCTTGTAGTTGCTCCTTGCCTTCGAGCAAGGATCATTATGAGAGAGTAGGTGTTTCTGTGTCCAGTGTGATGAATCCATGTCATGTAGAGTGTACAAAGATAATGAAGTAGGGAGAGGGTGAAAGCCAATGATGGCACATAGCCTATGCCTGTCGAATAACACCAAAGTGCCGCCTTACTTTTATATTGTGTGCTTCGATACACAGACATATGTTTCTACGGTTCACCTTACACATGTGCTCATTTCTACTTTACTGTCACCCACTCCCATCCATTTCAGACTGGCCGCTATATCGTTTGCTCAGCTGTTTCCTTCACATTCTTGACGCAATGTCCTCCCTTGTTCTTTTCTTGCTTGTATTTTCTCGAACCGCCTTTCGGCTTATAAATACTAGCTACCTCAGCTGTCTAGCAGGTGGAATCAAGAGTGTATTCATTGTGTATGCTTGAGCACAAAGAACTTATCTGAGAACGTGAACTGTATCTCGGCTCCACGATTCTTCATATGCATTTTATCAGGTGAGAGATATGGAGACAATTTTACGTGAGATCTTAAGTGTTATTTTCTTCTACAGCTGCCTTGGCAGGAGTTGGATGAGTGATCTACACATAACCTGGGCCATATTCTAGATAGCTGCAACATTTTTGGGGACAAAACCTAATATCATGTATATTGAGGCAGATTACCACATTTAATACGTGCCTTCCATAACCTACTCATCGAAATTCATGTACTTTTCACGTTATGTTTCTCGGATCCTTTCTCCCAGTTCCTTGTCATTTGTCCTCTGTATTCCAGTTTATACATATCAGTACATTGTGCAGATGAAACCTGATCCCTTGGAATAGGTTTCATCATAAGTCTATCTGTACTTGTGTTACTAACTACTGTAGATTGTTTAACCTCCTCTTACTATTGTCTAACTTGGTCAGTTTGTATTCATTGTCCCTTATCTATGGTGTCAGGTATGCTGCATAGCCACATCGTATTAACATTTGGGTAATTAATCTTTTCTTAATGTTGGTTTGCTTATGCTGTACTCTTTTCATATGGGAGAGTATTTATTCATTGGTAATACCTGTATCTTGGCAATGATTGAATTACAATTGTGAACATTATAGCTTTTAAATTGACATTTGAGAGGTTAACGTTACAAACAGTTTTATCGTCATCACACTATTTATATAGTTCCCTTTGAGGTTACAGACGATAGCCTATTATCAAACATTATGGATGACACTGTTAAGTGATCAGATATTCCCTTCTTATGATTGATTTGTTGTGTGTTATTTTTCTGCTGGAAGGAAATAGATATTGATGGTTATGAATTTCATGTTTTTGGTCCGTATTGAACAATATATAAGTAATAATAATAATAATAATAACTTAAATGTTTCCACCTTTTCAATACAATATATTCACAAGATTACAAAATTATACGGTACTAGTTTCGACCCATCTAGGGGTCGAAACTAGTACCGTATAATTTTGTAATCTTGTGAATATATTGTATTGAAAAGGTGGAAACATTTAAGTTATTATTATTATTATTACGGAAATAGATATATTCATGCAGAATATCAAAGAATGAAGTCTCTGACATAATGAGCTCCTGCAGATTCTCAGGGTAAAATGCATGGCCATATCATACTTATGATCCTGCCATCCTCTCATACAAACATTTGGGCCTTGATATTACTCACTTTATATTGTTCCACTACACATATATTTTGGGAGTTTATGGTGCCTGACCTCTCCATAGGCTAATGATGGCAATGCATTTTATGCATGATTCTCCTTGCAATTGATCCTGTTATTCGAATAGCTATACAGGGTGAACCGAAATTCGCGCACTCGGGCGTTGCAGCACGATTCCTCACATGCCAGCAATAAAAAAAATGTCCACAGCGATTGCAGTGGGTTCTCTAGAAACCATTTGCACTTACATACTACAATCCTAGAAATGGACGAACAATCGTTTTCATTGGTCAGCTTTGAAAGACGCCCTTTCCACATCATGGGCGTGAATTTATTCACTGTTGACGATTAAGATGCCAGATACCATACCACCTGGACTACATTTACGAAATAAAAAACATACGCCTCAACCCAGGATCGACCCCTCAACCTCCTGCATGCTAACCCAAAACTCTATCCATTGCACCAACTGTACAGCACAACTAATATGTACTGACAGAGGTAGTTACCCTACATGTGGTTACAGTGTTGCCAGATTGCCACTCTTCAACGTCCTTTTTCTGCCGGATATACTTGCAGGACGAACTTTTGTGAGAGACATTTTTTTATATTGCTGGCATGTGAGGAGTCGCGCTGCAACGCCCAAGTGCGCGAATTTCGGTTCATCCTGTATATATATATATATCTATCTACTATCGTCTCTCATCAGCATAGTAGAGATAACGTAAGCAAGAATTCGAGTATCATGCTATGCCCACACTATCTTGTTTGTATTCACCGATTTCTTATTTTTTCTTTTACTATTTGTCCCTTCACAAAATATTCCGTGGGGCTCTACTGACCCACTACCCTTACCATTACACTACTCAAGGCTTAATGTTGCCATCCAATGGACAAATCACCATCAACAGCATCACATGCCCTCACCCCATAAGAGCACTGCAAAGAGGTTTGGAGATGAATCCAGGTTTTTGACTCACAATCTAGTGATTACCACCAGCTCTCCTAGCCTGCCACCCAAAATTCAGGTAATTAAATAATTTTCCACCAACAGTACTCAAACCAGGTAATCATGGTTTCACACCATAAAAATATGACACCTTAACAATCATGGGCATCAGGCAGGCTTTACTTCGTGTTTTATAAGTCAGTAACAGGAAGGATCATATGTGTAAGTGCCTGTTCTCCTTCCTAATTTTGATGTTAAACTGTTTGCGTGTGTGTTTCATTTTCAAGTACATAAAATTGATTCAAATTACTGATAAGTTGTACCATTATATATACATACCTGTTGGGGTGTGATGATGGTAACAAGAATTGGAAATGTACAAGACTGATCTCCCCAGACAGTTCTAGAAGTTGAAGGCAGGTCAGTTCATATGAAATATATGCCCGCCGAACATAGACCTGTTGGAAATAAATTTGTGATAATTGTAACATCATTAGGGAAGAGAAAGAGAAATAGAATATTCAAAAAGGAACAAGAAGATAAAATGAAAGTAAGGCAACAATTTACTTTGATACTGACATACAAAAATACACTCACCTCTAGAGATGCATTACGTACAGCCTTGTTGGAGTGATAAAAAAAATCATGCAGAATGTCAAAGATTGAAGTCTCTGACATAATGAGCTTCTGCAGGTTCTCAGGGTGAAAGTCATGGCCATACATATCCACTGCAGAGAGGAAAATAGACTCCATTTGGTTATGACGTAACTCATAGGCTGGTTGATGAGCAGCTATCAGCACCTTTAATGAGAGATGATTTCGTGCCTCGTTTCAATATAGAACTTCTTTAGCAGACAAAAAATATACAACTGAATTTTAAAAATATTCAATGCTCAGAAATTTGGTAGCTCTTAATATTTCTTTCTCCCAGATCTATTGTTTTGTAATGTGTATTACAAGTAGCTGTCATTATCTTTTTGTTTTTGTTTTATTAGCAGTTTAACATCATACTAACACATATACAGTAGGTTGTGCTTGTTCCTTTCCAATATTTACACATTAGGTTTTTGGTGACGATAGGACAGGAAATGGCAAAGTCAGGGAAGGAAGCAGCCATGGCCTTAAACAAGGTGCAGCCCAAGCATTTGCCTGGTGTGAAAATGGTTTCGAACCCACCATCTCTTGAATCCAAGCACACAGCTACGTGACCTGTGTCACACAGCTAACTTGCTCAGTATATCTCATTATGTGTTCCTATCTTTCTACGCATGACTTGATATTACTAGTAGCATTACTATTCAGTATGTTATATTTTGAAAGCAGAAAGAAGTATCTACCTGTCTGGCCCTGAGAGCAACACGAGAATGTTCACTCCTGTTCAGTGACGTCAGTTCATTCAGAGTGGTGGCCAATTCATCAGTCAAACCAGGTTCATTGGACCACAGATGATCTATCAACATGGTAACTAACATATTCTTTTTGGCAACCTGAAAATAATACAGGAAAGTTAAAACAAGTCTAAAGAAAATTGAATGTGGATTAACAACTATGTCCACAATATCAATAATTGTGGACTCTTTATAGTCAACAAGCTGAAAAAACTTGAACTGTCTTATCAGCTGAATAACTGCCAAGGGGAAAACGAATCAACCTGACAACCACTAAATATTGTTAAGCACACAGGAACATGCAGGCCTTTACATGTCATGGGTTCAGATATTGCTTCCTAAATGACTGCAATCATAAGCTTGAAATATAGAATGATCACACAATTTTTGAGAAAGCTATGCCTACCTGAATTTTAACAATAATGGTGCGCTTGCTTTTGAGTAATGTTGGTTTCTGTTAACCTGCAGAGTCAACAACTCATATTATAAAGAGGAAAAACATCTATACACTTGCCTTAAGATTAAAAACTAACATATTCTTACCTGAGAGTGAGAGAAAATTGTATTTGTCACAGCTGCCATATCATCTTTGTGTTTCTCTCGGATTGCTGTTACACACTTGTCATAACTACCTGCAAAGCAAAACACACATTGCATACAACAATATGAGATGGATCTCCACACTGCACTGCATGAGGAATGGAAATTACAAGCTCAAGATTATGCTGTAATTGGGATAATTAGAATATAACTAACATTTTCAAGCACTATTGCAACTGCAAACACAGGGAGAAGGCAGAAAAGCCCAACAAAACAGTAACATGGACCCCAAACATCACATTACAAATCTCAAATAGGAAAATCTCAATCGGAACAAACTGAATTAAAATTGAATATGGTATGTTTCCAATTAAAATTCTCAGGAAGATTTGACGTTACTTTATACAAGTAGCCTATCTTACAAATAATAACCATTAATAGAACAACAAAGAGGATGTACAGTATATCCTTTGTGACTTTCATTCTCTAAACCAGGGGTTTCCAACAACTGGTGGCCCGCGGGCCACGAGGCCCGCAACGGCACATTTTGCGGCCCACAAAAGCTGTTTGAAAACGAAGCTTACAGAAATATGAAGACAATTTATGAAAAATATTTCATTGATGTTCAAAGAGTTCAATAATTACCCGTTATAGACCCGAGTGGGAGCT